>NC_081557.1:31105315-31192015 GCF_022355385.1 Mustela nigripes
ACACCATTTCATTGGAAATTCCTTTACATTTCTTTCCACAGTACCACTTGTGTGCCCAGAAATCTCTACTTCTTCCTTTGCTATTATAGATTTCTGAACAATAACTTCAAAATCTCTTATTTTCTACAGAATGTTCCATTTAAGAAATAAGGTAAATGCCTGAATAGGAAGCAACCTCAAATAAAAAAAGAAAATGTCCTCTTTTATCAATTAAAAGATCTAAAAAAAAGAAAAGAAAAGAAAAGAAAAATTTAAAAAAAAGAAAGAAAGAAAGAAAGACAGACGGGGCACCTGGGTGGCTCAGTGGGTTAAAGCCTTTGCCTTTGGCTCAGGTCATGATCTCAGTCCTGGAATCAAGACCCACATGGGGCTCTCTGCTCAGCATGGGGCCTGCTTCCTCCTCTCTCTCTGCCTGCCTCTCTGCCTACTTGTGATCTCTGTCTGTCAAATAAATAAAATCTTTAAAAAAAAAATGAAAGAAAAATTTGTGCCTCAAAATTGAGTAACTTTGAGGACCGTATTAAATAGACCTCTCTATATAATGTTTGATGAGTTCAGTCATTATGCATAGTTCTATCAAATACATTATTTAACACGCTACATGAAATAGATCAATTTAGAAATATTACCCTTTCTTTTCCCATTGCATTTAATCTCTTCCCATGCATTCTGACTTTAAGGTCTTCCCTAGAACAGTCATTTTTCAAGTACTCTAAAAGTTTTTCAAACCTATCACCATCCCATCTGTCTAAGTTGTTGGAGATAAAGCACCTTTTGAATCTATGTTTGAAGCTTTCTTTGGAAATTTCAAGTGAAGTCACAAGAATTCATGTATCATGTTAGGACTTCTTGTTTTCCCATTTGTCTAACAGGCAAATATTTGTGATCTCTATATGGTGACCAAAAACTGAACTATGTTATTAAGTGATTTTTAAAAGGTATATACATAATAATATTCAATATTTGTGATTTTGAAAGCACACTCCCAGGAATAATGGCTAATTTCGCTGTTGAAGGATTTTTTTTCTCCCTATTTAAACATTATTCTCCAGATAAATTCTATAAAAATCCTAAGCTGGCATAGCTCATGTCATCTCTTTTCCTCCTCCAAATACCTTCTTATTATTCAAAACAAAAGAAATGACAGGGACGCCTGGGTGGCTCAGTGGGTTAAAGCCTCTGCCTTCGGCTCAGGCTGTGATCTCAGGGTCCTGAGATTGAGCCCCGCATCGGGCTCTCTGCTTAGTGGGGAGCCTGCTTCCCCATCTCTCTCTGTCTGCCTCTCTGCCTACTTGTGATCTATCAAATAAATAAATAAAATCTTAAAAAAAAAAACTGACAGAATACCTGGTAATATGAGAACATGGATAAGGACTCTAATTGAAGGCAATTCTTTTTTTCTGAGGCATAGAAAAGAGGGGAAATGCCTTGTCTTTGGACATATATGATATTATCTCTCTCTCTTTCATTTACATCTATTTTGCATGAAGTAGATTTGTCACTAAGTGTAGCAAACCAGATGTGAAAACTGATTAGAGCTTGGTCTAGAGTCTTCCTCTGTAGATACTGCTTTTACACTCAGGCTATGTAGGTTTTAAGCATTTGCAATATTGGTAACAAGACTTTCCAATTTTTTTAATTGCTTTTGTAAAGAGCCATTTTTTTCTCCCATTTTAAATATATTTACTTTCTTTTTTCTTTGTTTCTTGGAGCAATCACAAATGCAATCTAGGTAGCTTCCTATTATCAGTATAAGCAAATTCTTTTCAAAAAAATTTTTTTTGAAGATTTTATTTATTTGACAGAGGGAGATCACAAGTAGACAGAGAGGCAGGCAGAGAGAGAGCCGAGCAGAGAGACCAATGTGGGACTTGATCCCAGGACCCTGAGATCATGGGTAGGCGGAGATCACAAGTAGGCGGAGGCTTAACCCATTGAGTCACCCAGGCGCCCCACAAATTTATTTTGATATAAAGAACACTTTAGCGCATTGAGTTCCCATGTTATTCAAATTATCAGGGAAACTCCAAGGACCAAGAGCCTTCCTCCAAAAATTGTCTAGTTCTGTAATCAGCTTCCTGAAGATATTTTTCATATTCTCAACTGAGCCTATGGTAATACTATCTTTTTTCTTCAACCTCTGTAATGATCCAGAACTGGATAAATGTCTTCAAAATTCTATTTACACAATTTACGCATTCTTTGTTTGTTTCCATTTCATAGCTTTATTTTAGCCATTCTCATTTCAACAGCACATCACTTTTCTTCTAAGCTTTTGTCCCTGTCTGTCACTACCACGAAGAAGTTGAGTATTTATCAATTTTTGAAATGCCTTCTGGAGGCCCTTGAACACATTCCAGATGAGGGAACATGTGAGGGGGACTGAATGGACTAGTGGCAATCTAAACATTTCTTTAAGGAGATGGGTCTGATGTCAATATTAAAATGGAGGAATGAGGGGCACCTGGGAGGCTCAGTGGTAAAAGCCTCTGCCTTCGGCTCAGGTCATGATGATCTCAGGGTCCCTGGGATCAAGCCTCACATCAGGATCCCTGCTAGGCTTCCCCCACTCTCTCTCTCTGCCTGCCTCTCTGCCTACTTGTGATCTTTGTCTGTCAAACAAATAAATAAAATCTTCAAAAAAATAAAACAAAATGGAGGAATGAAAGGAAAGAGTATGAAGGTGAAGAACCCAGTTTTTCCTCTTCTGTTTCTCTGTGGTTCAAGCAGCTTATGGTAAAACAAAATATAAGAAAATGGAATTAATAAAGTAAAAAAAAAAAAATTAAGTACCAGAATGAGAAAAGAACATTTCATGGACAAAAAATGCTCATGGCATTTTTTTTTTTTTGGATGATTCCTGGAAGCCAATATAGTGGGGAATCTCTCAATGGATCATATCTCACATTACCTGGTAGAAGGACCCAAATTCATGGTGAAAATCAAGTTCTCCTGGTCCTCAGTTCTGAGAGGAATCTTCTCTGCTGACCTTTTAAACAGACTGTTTTTCCCCCAAATCAGAAATCTCCCCTCACAAGATTTTTTATCCCAGACATTGAGGAAAGCTGAAGTCAGAATTTTTTTTTTAAAGATTTTATTTATTTATTTACAGACAGAGATCACAAGTAGGCAGAGAGGCAGGCAGAGAGAGAGGAGGAAGCAGGCTCCCCACTAAGCAGAGAGCCTGATGCAGAGCTCGAACCCAGGACCCTGAGACCATGACCTGAGCCGAAGGCAGAGGCTTAATTAAACCCACTGACACACCCAGGGCCCTGAAGTCAGAATTTTTAAAGCATTATTCTATAAAAGCAAGTGTATGTATGTAGATGGTGGGGGAGGGCAGATATTATGGGGTGATGCAGTCTAGTTGTCCAACTTTATATTGACCTTCACTGACAACCTTTTTAATAACCCTCAAGGAAGGATACTGATGAGAGAACTATCATCTGGTCACACTACAGACTCATAAATACTAATTACTTGTTTGAAACCACTCAGTTTTGAAGAGATTTCTTACGCAGCTATAGACATCAAAAGCAACCTTACTTAATTTTTATAACGATCTTACAAAGGAAAGTATCTACCCTTATTTTGCAGATAAGCAAACTGGAGATCAGAGAGGTTAAGCATCTTGTGCAGTGTCACAGAGCTCCTATGTGGAATTGCTGGGATGAATGGCAGCTATGCCACCTGAATCATTTGTAGAGTCATTAATCATAATATAGCCATAATGAGAAGGAGTTAACCAAGAGAAAAATCAGACAATTTATAGCTACTGTTCTATTGTAGTTCTACTATTCATCAGGACTTTAAATGAAGCAGAGTAAACTGAGTAGTCTGAGATAAAATCATCTAATACATGTACAGAAATCTTCTCAGGGAATAGAAGCAGCATGCCAACCGCCTGTTTTACTGCCTTGAGGCCAATGGTGTTCCTTAGAAAGGAGCAGACTTGTGAAGAAAGTTCATAGACTGAAGCCAGACAGGAGTATTTTGCAACAGAGTAGTTCTTCAGGTTCTTGACTCCTGCCTGTGAATTCAGGCCATTCTTTTTTTTTTTTTTTCTTCCATCTTTTTAACTTTCTTCCTATCTTACTTCCATTAATATTGAGAGCAAGCAAAAAGAGCTGTCCCTGCACTAGATCCTGAGGTTACAGTGGTGGACAACTCCACCATTCCTGTAGCCGAGGAACACATTGTAGAGTGCAGTTGATGGGAAGGAAAGCATGTGATGATACCCAGAGGGCTGCACACTAGGTAGGATATCCAGTGAGCTCTGGAAGAACTGGGAGAGCTACTTCCCTCAATCTCAACAGGGAATGGAAAGAGAGTTAGCCAAGGAAGCGTCCCAAAGGTGGTACTGATTAAGTTTAGTCTTCCAAGGTGAAAAGGAGATCATCACCTGAAGGGGAGAGGAACCAAGGCCATGGGCCAAGGTCTGACCTAGAAAGGATATATGGCTGTTTAACAATGAACTCTGTCTGCACTCTTTTTGGAGCGCCACACTCTGCTGTTACCAGGGTGAAGAGAAGGGACAGAAAGAGTGAACTTGGGGAAGGAAGAAGATCTCAGAACATGAAAGGTCTCCCACGCTATGTTCAGCTGTCCTTCTCCTAAGGCCAAAGAATAGCTGCTGAATGAGAGGCTTTAAGTAGGGAAGTGACATGATCTTATTTTCCTTTCAGAAAGAACTTACTGAGGGCATTGCAGAAAATAGATTTAAGGGAGCCAAACTATAGGCAGGACACAAGTCAGAAATAACAGAATTTGTGAAGTTACTAATAATGAAAAAGTCTAATGAGAAAGGAGGGGTCAGAGAGCTAAGAAGAGAGGTAACTGGATTCAAGAAATAAAAAAGGAGAGGAGCACCTGGGTGGCTCAGTGGGTTAAGCCTCTGCCTTCGGCTCAGGTCAAGATCCCAGGGTCCTGGGACTGAGCCCCTATCGGGTTCTCTGCTCAGCAGGGAGCCTGCTTCCTCCTCTCTCTCTGCCTGCCTCTCTGTCTACTTGTGATCTCTGTCTGTCAAATAAATAAATAAAATCTTAAAAAAAAAAAAAAAAAGGAAATAGAAAAGGAGAGAAATAAGGGGACTTGGTGGACAAGCAGATAGGATTCACTCCCCTTGCTGAATGTGAGTTACAAACCCGTAATATAAATTAAGCAACTTATCCAGTAAGATCCAAAGACAGTATTAATTTAATTTGCTCAATTCTCCTCAGAATTATCTTTTAGAGTGGTAAAAAATGGATAATAATTAATAATCTCTAATCACAGCAAGCACTTATCATGTGACAGTGCTATCAGCTCTGTATTTTCTCCCTCAGTCTTCCAATGACGCTATGAGGTAGGTACAATGATTATCTCACTTTAAGAAATATGAGGCAGAACATGCCAGGTCCTTCATTTTCTGGGTGATTCAATAAACATAGATTGTTTATCTGTATCAGTCACTACATTAGGGGCTATAGATGACAAGGGAAAGATTACAAGGCATCTGCCCTAGAAATTCTCACAGCTGGGATGCCTGGGTGGCTCATTCAGTTAAGCATATGCCCTCCACTCAGGTCATGGGATCAAGTGCCACATCAGGGTCCTTGCTCAGTGGGGAGCCTGTGTCTCCCTCTGTTTGCTACTCCCTCTGCTTGTGTGTGCGATCTCTCTGACAAATGAATACATAAAATCTTAAAACAAAAACAAAAATAAAACACGATTTGTGGTGGCTGGGTGGCTCAGTTGGTTAAGCATCTGCCTTCAGCTCAGGTCATGATCTCAGGGTGCTGGGACCGAGCCCCGCATTGGGCTCTCTGCTCATCGGGAAGCCTGCTTCTCCCTTTCCCACTGCTTGTGTTCCCTCTCTCGCTGTGTCTCTCTTCATCAAATAAATAAAATCTTTTAAAAATAAATTAATTAATTAAAATTAAAATTAAAAAAAGATTTAAAAGTTCATAGCTAAGTGGGACAAATCTAATACTGATAAATGGAAAATTCCACTGTAATGTGTGCCATCAGAGCAGTCTGGATAAACTGTGGGATGACTCTGGAGACAACCACCTTTAACCATAGAGGGAAACTATAGCTCAAACGTACCTATTGGCATAAATACTCATTGTCAAATAGAAGCCAGTGGCCAGGTTACAGTCTGTATGGAAATGACTGCACCATGTATAAATTCCCCTAGTCATGGGAGAAAGAGGTACAGAGTGGGTCTTGTCTGTTCAGGTAGTATGGGATAGTGCAGCCGTGGAAGTGGGAGGACCGCAAGCCAAAATTCATCCCTTGCTCTACTCATCAAACCATGCCTCTGGTGCAGCTCTAGATCTGCCCAGAGCACAGCACCCTGTGGGGCAATGGCAGCCCTGGCCAACAACACATCCAATGTCCACTAAAAGAATACCGTGAATATTTAATAAGTAACTTCTCCCTGCTGGCTTTGTTCTTAAAGACAGACTTCTAGACGGGTAAATAGTCACTTCCTGCTCAAACTAAACCCCACCAAACCTTGGCTCTGACTTGATATATAAGGAGCATAAGATGATAACGTAGTATGAAAAGGCAGAGACTTCTGGAAACCATAAGGAATTTTTCAAGTCTAAAAGTCCACTGGCTTTAACTTGTGGTTCATGAACCACAGCAGAACGAACATTAAAGCTGAGACACAAAAGTTTCCAAAATAGTTTAAGGATTCACTGTTTTTCTCCACCTCACTTTTATTTGCAGTCCATTCCTACAGATGAAACCACTGAAAGTTTCCATAAAACCATTGTATTTATTTCCAACTTGGGTAAGAACAACGTCTGAGCCCTAATAAAATTATCATTTTTCTGTATTTCCCAACTATGATCTTAAAAATACTGTAAATAAAATATATTCTGATGACAGTGACAGTAAACATTTCATTTTCTTTTCACTTTTCAATTTTTTCATTTCATGTCACTTTTCATTTACTTATGTATACTCTTTCCTTAAAAAAGGAGATTGAAAGAAAGGAAACAATCCCAAACTGTGAAGCATCGAATATGGAGTTTGTAACCCAAAGTCACATTTGTACAGCAAAGAACCAGGGGCCCTGTACCTGTTAATTGGGGATTTGAACTCTAGATTCTTGAGGCCAACTGGAAGGAATTCAAAAATGCAGGAGAGCTATAGTGTTCAGGGATGTCCACATGTAAAAAAATGATACCACTGAAACTTCCTTCAAAATATGAACACAACCATGGAAAATGATGAGATACTTAGCAGGGAGTGGAAGCATTCTGTACTAGCTCAGCTTTATGGTACCTTATTTATTATTAAGGTTACAATGTATATTTTCTAGGCAAATTTTATTGCACTAATTAACTCATTAACAACCTCTAGAGAGAAGCCAGATTTCTCTGCAGGATGATTTGCTGAATTTTAATGACCAGATAAAGAGAAAAATCAGTGTTCCAGGTTCTGAGAAAACCCCAGGATTCTACAAACAGCTCTGATTTATTCAGTGCACTGTGACATCAAGAAGTGTGAACTATGGATTAAAATAGAGAAGAATTCCTCAGTACATATGTAACACAATAGATTTGGCTAATTTAAACAAGCAATGTTTATGGCATTCATGACGTTTTCATCTCATAGAACAAATCAGATTTACTTCTCCTGTCTCAGATTCTGAGTTGGAGCAGGAGCAGGAACTAGTTTATTCTAGAGTCTACATTATCTGAGCTGGCTGGAGTGCCTGAGAAGAGAAAAGTAAATAGTGGGAGAGATTTGGGGAATAGCCCAGCCTCCAAGGCACTGATCATTTAACTGACAGTACTGATGTGGTTTATTATGTCTTGAATAATGTCCAATGTGGTACTCTGGCCTCCAATGTCTGGAGTGTGGACATTTCTGTTCTCCAAGGATGCCAAGACTGCAGTGCGAATGGAGGTGGCATAGGAGTGGAGCTTGAGGTAATCCAGCATAATACAGCTTGCGAGCAGCATGGCAGTTGGGTTGGCAATATTCTTATTGGCTAAATGTCTGCCCACCTGCCTTGATGCTGTTTCAAACACTGCGCACACATGGCCATAGTTCGCACCAGGCACAAGGCCTGCTCCCCCAACCAACCCTGTGCAGACATTGTTGACAACATTGCCATAAAGATTGGGCATCACCATGACATCAAACTGCTGGGGCCGGGATACCAGCTGCGTGGTGGTGTGATCCACGATCATGCCCTCGAAGGTCAGCTGAGGATAGCAGGAGGCCACTTCCTTACAACACTGGAGGAAAAGACCATCTCCCAGTTTCATGATGTTGGCCTTGTGCACGGCCGTCACTTTCTTGCGTCCCATTTCTTGGGCCAGCTGGAAGGCATATTCAGCAATGCGCAAAGACTTGGCCTTGGTAATGATCTTGAGGCTCTCAATCACTCCCTTCACACTCTCATGCTCTAGGTTGCTGTATTCACCCTCTGTGTTTTCCCGAACAACTAAGATGTCTATGTCCTTGTGCCGGGTCTCCACGCCTGGCAGACTTTTAAAATGGATGACGTTGGCATAGAGATCAAGAGTGGTGCGAAACAAGTTGTTACGGGACTTGTGAGATGGGGGCAGGTTGTGGTCAGTTTCGATGTTGCCCTTCAAAGCCACACGGTTTCGGCTGACTGCCATGATGGCATTGTGAATGTCCTCTTCACTAGAAGTGGAGTTAACCGTTACCTCCTCAAAGTCCACAGGCACACGTGCATGTCTGAATACAGTCTTGACATGCAACACAAGTTCAGGTCCAATGCCATCCCCGGGAATCAGAGTCACAGTGTGTCGCCCACCATACTTGGCCAATGGAAGAATACTGCGTTTGAAAGAGAAGCTCCTCAGTGAGATCTCACGGGCAAATAAAACCTCCCGAGAATGGCAGAGAGTAGAAGGTCGCAACATGGACTTCACAGAGCAAATGGCAGCTGGCAGCATCTTCAATGCGATGATCATTAAGTAGAGAGTAATTTATGTAAAGATACGCATTCTTCCTCTTGTTTTGAACTGGCTTCTTTTGGTGGAATTCTAGATCCAAAATTCTTGCTAGGTAACAACTCTCTCTCCTTCCTTGTATTCTATTTTGACATTCTACTGCAGTGAGAATGAGAGCTAGCCAAGAAGTGATATCTCCTATAGAAAATGTATTTATTCTATGTGTTCAGCTCTGTACGATATACTTTTTAAAAACTGGCTTTATATTTTAGAGCAGTTTTAGGGTCATAGCAAAATTGAATGCGAGGTACAAAGATTTCACAGACAGCACCTACAGCCCATAAAATTCTCCCCCATTATCAAAATACTGCACCAGAGTGGTACGTTTGTTACAACTGATGAACTTACACTGACAAAATATTTTCACCCAAAGTCCATAGTTTAAACTAGAGTTCACTCCAAGGGTAGTACTTTTGGAATTTGGACAAATGGATAATGGGGTGTATTCTCCCACGATAATATTATATGGTATAGTTTCACAGCCCTAAAAATATGCTCTGCTTTGCCTACTTATCATTCCCTTCCCCCAGCCCCTGATAATCACTGATCTTTTCAGTGTCTCAATAGTTTTGCATTTCCCAGGATGTTATATAATTGAAATCACACTGTATATAGCCTCTTCAGCTTGGCCTCATTGATTTAGTAATATGCAGTCAAGGTTACCTTAACTTGTCTTTTCATGGACTGTTATCTCATTACTTTTTAGTACAGAACTAAATCCCACTGTCTGGATGTACCACAGTTTAGATATTCACCTCATGAAGGACATTTTGGTATTTTCCAGGTTTTGGTAATTAGAAATGAAGCTACCACAAACATACATGTGCAGGTTTTCTGTGGACACAAATTTTCAACTTCTTTGAGTAAGTAACAAGGAACACAACTTCTGGATCCTATGGGAAAAGTATGATTGGTTTTGCCAGAAACTGTTCAAATGTCCTCCAAAGTAGTTGTACCACTCTTCATTCCGACCAGCAGTTAATTAAAATTCCCATCGTTCTATAACCTTGTCAGAATTTGTTGTCAGTGTTCCAGACTTTAGTCATTCTAATAGGCATGTACTGATATCTCATTGTCTTAATTTGCATTTCCCTGATGACATACAATGTCGAGTATCTTTTCATATGCTTATTTGCCATCTTCTTAGATGAGGTATCTGCCAAGGTTTTAGCTGATTTTTTAATTGGATTGTTTGTTTTCTTATTGTCGAGTTTTAAGAGTTCTTTGTATTTTTTGGATGACAGTCTTTTATCAGATGTGCCTTTTGCAAATAATTTCTCCCAGTCTGTGGCTTGTCTTCTCATTTGCTTGAGTTTGTCTTTTTTTTTAAGAGAAGTTTTTAACTTTAACAAAGTCTATCTTATTATTTCTTTCATGGATCCTGCCTTTGGTGTTATATCTAAAAAGTCATCACCATGGGGAGCCTGGGTGGCTCAATCAATTAAGCGTCTACGTTCAGCTCAGGTCGTGATCCCATAGTCCCAGGATGGAACCCCACATTGGGCTCCTTGCTTAGCAAGGAGACTGCTTCTTCTTTTCCCACTACCCCTGCTCATGCTTTCTCTCCCTCTCTCTCTCAAATAAATGAAATCTTTAAAAAATAAATAAATAAGAGTAAAATGTCATCACCATATATAAGGTCATCTAGATTTTCTCTTACGTTATATTCTTTGAGTGTTACAGTTTTGTATATTACATATAAGGCTAAGATCCATTTTGAGTTAATTTTAGTGATGGATTTAAGGTCTGTGTCTAGATTTATTTATTTATTTATTTCCATTTGTATGTCCAGTTGTTCTAACACCATTTTCTGGGAAGATTATCTTTGCTTCATTATGCTGTTTTGTTCCTTTGCCAACGATCAGTTGACTATTCGTAGGGGTCCATTTCTGGGCTCCCTATTCTCTTCCATTGATTTACTTATATGTTCTTCTGCCAATATCACTGTCTTGATTACTGTAGCTTCTTTAGTAAATCTTGAAGTTGAGGACTTTCAGTTTTCCAGTTTTCCTCTTCTTCAATATTGCGTTGGCTCTTGTGGGTTTTTGCCTCACCGTATATACTTTGGAATCCGCTTACTGATATCCAAAAAACAACTTTCTGAGATTTTGAGCAACTTTGCATTGAATCTATACATCAAGTTGGGAAGACCTGATATCTTGACAATACTAAGACAACCTATCCATGAATAGAAAACTCAATTTATTTAGTTCTTCTTTGATTTTATTCATCAGAATTTTATACTTTTCCTTATATATATCTTCTACATATTTTTTTATTTATACCTAAGTATTTCATTTTAAAGGATGCTAACATAAATGATATTGAAGTTTTAATTTTGAATTCCACTTATTCATTACTAGTATATAGGAAACAACTGACTTTTCTGCATTAACTTTATATCCTATAATCTTATTATAATCACTTATTAGTTCCAGTAATTTTTTTTTGCTGATTCTTTCACATTTTCTACATAATCTTCTCACCTGCAAACAACAGTTTCATTTCTTGACTTTTAATTAGTATACCTTTAACTTCCCATGTCTTACACCATTAGTTAGAAATTCTAGTATAATATTGAAAAGGAGTGTTAGAGGAGACATCCTTGCCTTGTACTTGATCTTTGTGGAAAGGTTTGTCTTTCTCCAAGTATGAAGTTAGCTGTAGGTTGTATGTAGATATTCTTAATAAAGTTAATGAAGTTCTCCTCTATTTCCAGTTTACAGAGAGCTTTCTTCATGAATGGTGTTGGATTTTGTCAAATGCTTTCCTGCATCTACTGGTACGATCATGTGCTTTTTCTTTTCTTTTTTTTTTTAGCCTATTAAAGTGATAGATTACATTAACTGATTTTTGATTGTTGAACCAGCACTTTATACCTGGAATAAATCTCAATTATGCTTTATAATTCTTTTATACATTGTTATATTCAATTTGCTAATATTTTTTGAAGATTTTTGCATCTATGCTCATGAGAGATTAGTCTGTGATTTTCTGTTTTTGTAACGTTCTTGTATGGTCTTTTTAGCAGGTATTGTTGATCTTATAGAATGAGTTAGAGATATTTTCTCTTTCCATCATCTGAAATATATTGTAGAGAACTGGTATAATTTCTTTCTTAAATTGGTATCATTTTTTTCTTAAATGTGAACCCATCTGGGCCTGATGATTTCTGTTTTGGAAGACTATTAATTACTGATTCAATTTTTAAACATATGTAGGTTTATTCAGATAGTCTGCTGCTTCTGATGTGAGTTGTGGCAAATAATGTATTTCAAAGAATTGTTCTATTTCATCTAGGTTATCAAATTTGTGGGCATAAAATTCCTCAAAAAATTCCTTATTATCCTTTTTAATGTCCATAGGATTTGTAGTAACATCCCTTCTTTCATTTCTGATGTTAGCAATTTAGGTTCTTTCTATTTTTTTTTTATTCTCTCTAAAGTCTTATTAATTTCATTGATCTTTCCTTAAGATTTTATTTATTTTTTATTTGACAGACAGAGATTACAAGTAGGCAGAGAGGCAGGCAGAGAGAGAGAGAGAGAGAGGAGGAAGCAGGCTCCCTGCTGAGCAGAGAGCCCGATGTGGGACTCGATTCCAGGACCCCGAGATCATGACCTGAGCCGAAGGCAGCGGCTTAACCCACTGAGCCACCCAGGCGCCCAATTTCATTGATCTTTCCAAAGAGCCTGTTTAGGTTCGGTTTTATTGATATCCTCTACTGATTTATTTTCAATTTCACTGACTTCTACTCCTTTTTTGTTTGTTGGTTTACTTTAGACTTAGCCATCTTTTTCTAGTTTCCTAAAATAAAGCCTTATATTGTTGATTATACAGCTTCATTCTTTTCTATTATATGCATTCATTACTACACATTTCCCTCTAAATACAGCTTTTACTACACCCCACAAATTTTGATAAGCTGTGTTTTCGTTTTCATTTTGTTCAAAATATATTTCAACTTCTTGAAATTTCTTCTTTGACCCACATATTATTTAGAAATGTGTTGTTTAATTGTCACATTTATTTTAGGATTCTACTGCTATCTTTCTGTTACTGATTTCTAGTTTAATTTCATTGGGGTCTCACAACAAACATTATTTGATTCAATTCTTTTGTATTTGTTAAGGTGTGTTTTATGGCCCAGAATGTGGTCTCAGTAAATATCCCTTGTGAGTTTGAGAAAAATGTGTATTCTGCACTTACTGGGCGAAATAGTCTCTATATGTTAATTATACCCAGTTCATTTGATGTTATTTAGCTCAACTTTGTCCTTACTAATTTTCTGCCTACTTAGAGTTTGTTCCTTTTTATTGTTAACTTGTTGAGAAACTGACGAACACTATTCTAAAATGATTGTGCTATTTTAGATCTATATCAGCAATGTAAGAGAATTACAGCTTCTTCACATCCTCACCAACACTTGATATGTATTTCTAATTTTAGCCATTCTAAAATGTAGTGGTAGTATCTCACAGTTTTTGATTTGCATTTCCCTTCTAACTGTGATGATCAATGTCTTTTAATGCATTTTCCTAGCTCAGAGTTACAAGGATTAATATCTAGGTATTTCTAGAAATCAACCACTCAACCTGCAAAGCAGGCAACATCTATGCTTCACAAAGCTATCCCAGCTATGCCACTTAACTGAAAATCAGGCATATCTTTAATTATAAACCGACCACAATCCCATTTTCATTTAACTTTCAGGTACCAATGCCCTTGGTGCAGGTTAGTCATTGGTAGACGAGGTAGGGGAGTTATTTATGCAGACTTCCAAAGGACTGTTAAAATTCTAGAAGATGAAGATACAGACTTAATAATGACTACCACTATAGAACACTCATCACTTCTAAGGTATTTTATATTTTACATACATCATCATAATCTACTAAGGTAGACATTGCAGTCCCCACTTCACCGATGAAGAAAATGGCTATCACAGAAAGGTGTGAATATCTGCCAAATTCATATCATTATGAATTAATAGAGAATGGCAAGAGGTAAGGTGAGCATATCCAGGGATCCCAGAGGCCTAAGCCAGTGCTTCTCAAACTTGATCACCACAGGATCTCACTGAAATAGAGATTCTAATTCAGCAGTTTTGTTGAGGAAAGAGTGCAGATTCTGCCTTACTAAAGAGTTCCCTAGTGAGACAGAGTCTCCTGGTCCCATCACAGTTTGAGTAGCAAGAGCCTATCTTTACCTCCCCACAAGGTCCAGCCAGGTGGGGCCAGCACTGGTGTGCTTGGACACGGCCCACTGGGAGTAAAGAAAGGAAACATTACTGCTTCCTCTTCCTGGAAACTGATATAAAATAGTTATAGAGTAGGAGCCAGCTGGACCTGTTTGTTACTTAATATGTCACATAAGATAGATAATAGCTGTCCACCACCAGGGCCAGAGGCTGGAGCAGATGACTATCCAGAGAGAGAACAATGGAAGAGAAATGACCTAGGCTCGGCTACACAATATTGTTTCTGCCAATGGGCCACTGTTACATAACGATACACACAAATCTTTCTCAGGTGGGAAAGAAGATAAACCTTTTAAAGGTGTGAATGAAGAAGGAAAGAAGCCCTGAGAATGGGATTATAAAATGGATGGTGGTTGAGATTTTAATAGCCAGGCAAATGTAGTACATGGACAAGTGAAAAAGCTCTTAATCTTAGTGGAAAAAAAAGATATATGTGGTACAGGTAAAAGAATAACAAGGGTGCCATCGTTTCACATATTGGAGGGGTAAGAGTTCATTGAAGTCAACTGTAAGTGTAACACTAAGATAGTATAATAGTTTAAGTCAGGGAGAGAGATTAGAGCTTGGATTTTAAAAATTATCCTTTGGAGGAGAAACAGTAAGGTGGCTAGCCTGGTGTTAGAAAGGCCAATTAACAGGCTATCACCCAAAAAGTGATCCCCAAACCAGCAACGTCAGGCTTTCCACAAACTGTTTAGAAATGCAAATTTTGGACTATCCTTGGATTTATTAAATCAGAAGTCTGGAGTTGGAACCCAACAATCTATGTTTTAATCATTCTGATACATACTGAAGTTTGAGAACCATTGGGCTATGAAATGGTCTCAATAGGAAATGAAAAGCAGCTGTACTAAAGGAAAGGCACTGAGGAAGAAGAGAAATATTGGAGATAAAAACTGGACTAGACTAATGACCTAGGAGACACTGAATTATGCTCAATGTCTTTAACAGACTGGGTGGATGATACCATTGATAAAAATGTGTAACACTGGAAAAAGAGCAGTTGGGTCAGGAGACTAAGGACAGAAAATGAGCTAACTTTCAGCTATGAAATGTTTGGGAAGCCTGTAGGACATCCACAAAAAGATGCCCAGTGGTTGACTTAATAAATGAGACAGCTGCAGAGAAAAGATTGTGGGTGATGACAGAAATTCAGGAGTCACCAACATATGGGAGAGAGTAAACCACACAGGTTTGTATAATATAGCCTCGAGCAGAGGTTTTCAGCTTTTCCTCTGCTAGGGCAAATAATAAATGGCATTCATAAGAGACACACACCAGACATATGAACAAAAGTCATTGACCAAATAAAGCAAAGCATTCCCAATGCTGTTTTTATAGGTCATATTTTCAAAAGCATTGTAATAGTAAATGAGGAGTAAAACTACTCAACAATCTCAAAACATAATTTTTTGAGGGAAAAATATAGATGACTAATTAATAAAACCTAAAAAACTATGTAGAACTGTATTTTAAAAATCAAATTTAGACCTCTATGAGTAATATAAAAAAGCATATACTAATACAGAAAAGTAACTCACTTTATAATTAAGCATGTAGCACATAATATTTATATTTATTCACGATGTTAATATAAATAATACTGTGCATTTCATTTGGCTGATCACATTGCCTTTGATTTGGAACCTGTAACTAGACTGTATTCTCATTTCTATGCTATGCAGAGATAGATGCATATGCATGCTTTCTTCACCTCCCTCCATCATTAAAAATGCATCCATGGGTAAAATCAAGGAAACAAACTATAAATAACAAACTATAAATCCCCAGTTTACAAATAATATCTCAAAATTGTTGTAACTACCAACGACATACCAATAACCATAGTTCGCAGATATTTTCAGCTAATATAAAATAGGCCATGAATTATAATCAATTCACCTCCAGCTAACTCAAAGTTCTTCCTTCCCCACACAAACAAGCAAGCACTACTGAAATGCAAATGAGTTCCTGTGACATCCTTATAATGGTAACTCTAAGGTGAGTCAATTTAAAGAAGTAAATCATTTGCAAGCACTTGTAACTTAACACTTTATGAATAAGTGAGTGGTTTTGACACATGTCCTGATTGATTCTGACACCGTAATATGTCATACCACTGAGGTCAAGAAATACTAGGCTAGTAAGATGATTATAGTGAAAGCACAGAAAAAGGATGTGGACAAAACTAGAGATCATAAGTCAATATTTGGAACACAGAGAGGACTACGGGACAAGTGATCAGGGAGGGAGGAGGAAAATAAAAATAAAAGGATGGCACAGAAGCCAAGAAAAGTGAAAGATGCAAGGAAAGAGTAGTCAACAGTGTCAATATCCTGTTGACCCCCTAAGCAAAATCAGAGGTGGCAATCATGGAGTCACTGACAACCACCATTAGGCTGCACTGATTAGTGATCGAGAGCACAGGTTCCAGAGCCAACTGCCTGCCGTATATGACCTTTGTAGTTTTTGCAATATTCATGACCCCTTTTGGAACTTAAACTCTAGTGAGAGTAGACATCGGAAAATACATGGCAGACAGACAGATAAACAAGCAAGCAACATACCAGTGGATCTTTCAATGTCAGCAGAAATGCTACAAAACAAATATGAAACCTCTCGCCTTCAAGGAGCCTGTGTTCTAGGCAGAGTTAAACAAAATGTGTGTAGGTACGACGTGGACTGGAGGTCAAGGCTAAATGGTTCCTGAGTGACGTAACCAGGGCACGAAGCGCAAAAGATGGACGGACCACGTGCTTGAGCTCGGGTGGGGAGGGAAAGGGCTTTAGCCAAATCTCAAAGAAGGGAGAGCAGCAGATACATATGGAGGGAAGGAGAGAAGTTCTGAGATGGAGGCAAAATCGGAAAGCCTGTAGGGTACGCTATGCATGTCCATTTGGCTGAAAGGAAGGGTTTAGGTAGAAAAACAGTGGCAGACAAGGGGGTAAATTAAATCGGGGTAGAGGGTCAAAAACCTTGCATGGCAAATGAAGAAATTTATGATACCCTGAAGGCAGCAGAGAAGCATTTAAGGTTTTTGAAATAAAAAAAAAAAAAAAAAAAAAAGGTATCGAAAGATACCACTTTAAAAAGGAAAACATGCAAGTATAAAGAGAGTAAATTTTCAATACCCAAGAGCACTTTATACCAAAGCTTTGCCTCACGGAAAGCAGTAATATTAGCACACACTCTTAAGAAAACTCTCAAAATCCACTTCATGTTATCTTACAGAATCATTTGATTATGAATACTGTTTTATCAATAATTTTTCTAAAAAGATCAATGCATGGAGATTTAATTTGTTCCATTTTCTCTATTACAACATTAATGCAATTTCTCTTCTGTCATTCTATCGCTACCTAATAACCACAGAACAGCTAACAGAGGCACAGTTCTCACAGAACTGTGGAGAGCCAGATGGAAAGTAATCCAAAAATGCCCTCCTTATTTTCCAGACAAGAACCCACATGATACAATACTACATCCACTGCAAAAGCCCTTGTCTGAGGAAGAGCTACACTTATATTTGCCCTAAGAAGAGTTTTTCTGGATACAGTTTTCATTAGTAAAGGCAAAAATCCACTCTCAGCAAAAACGGTCTTAAGGTGGGGTGGGGAGTTCACGTTATTGATAGGGTTTGCTTTTGGTTTTGTTTGAAACAGTGAGGTTTATAGTCTAGTCATGAAACTGATACTTATGCGACATTACACTTCCTTAGAAAGAAGACAGGTAAAGACTTGAGATGACAGGTCAGTTGGAAACAACTACCTTCTCTTCTAACTAAATATTACAGCCACATGAACAACTCCATTAAATACTTTTCTGTTACATGAGTCCTTCACTATGCCATTCTAAATTATTTCTCCCTATCTAGGAAGATTGCAACCTTCCAAGAACTATATCCACAAGTGTGATTATTATACTCTCCTTCAACTGCTGTGCATTTCAGAGGCTTTCCTTTTAAGCAGGGTACAGAAAAAAAATCTCTTTGGGCTAACAATGATTGGACACACAAGCCAGTGAAGTCCTCTCTGTTACATCTGTCTCAATTTTTAGTTCTAAACAGACACAGACTACATAACTCTTGAAAGCTGCTCAGACAACCAGTCACTGCTGCAAGTTTTCTCAATAAGTCCCACTTTCAATTAGCTCTAAATCATAGCTCCTATAAAGCATATCCTACACCTGTTAAAACTATTTTTTCCAAGATGGTTACCATAAGAAGTACAGAATCTGAAATCAGAGGAGGCTTTCTGAAGCCAGCTAGTTTAGCTAACTGGTTTATCTATGGTCAGTATTACAAAGCATGTGTAATTTATGCAAATCTAAAAATGTTCTGAAATGGATTTTTTCCATCCCGTGACTGCAAATGCCCTCCCTTAATTCAAGATGGAAAATGGCCTCTACTGGGCACCACATCCAATACTGTATGGTAAGTAATACTTTATCTCAATCTGAAAAATGCAACAATGAGGTAGGTGTTATTCCCATTGCATTATAATTAAGGAAACTGATATGCCAGGAGGATTAATAATTCCTGTTAAATTGGCAGGTGATCTAGACTCAAGTCTCTTCCACCTAAGCTTGTGTTCTTTCTCCTACGTCATGTCGCTTTCTTTGGTGCTCCTTTGTCTCCATGTGTCCTCTCCCCATCCCGATCCCTCTCCCATCCCTGAGATGGGAAAGAAGAGTGTCACAAAAAACTCAATCACTATGACAGACTTTCAGGCATCTAAGAGATGAACTTATAATTATACAAAACTAAAAATACCCACAAATAAATTTCCAAGATTATTGGTTAAATGCATGCGCTTACATCAGCTCCTTCTTGAAATCCAATGAAGTTCTATTTAATTTTTTGAGTTTTTAAAACTGTATACCTAGAAGAGCAATGAGAATGTTAGGAGAGCAAAATTTAGGAAGCAGGAAAGCAGATGAAAGAGTGATGACTGAATTTGCAGTTTTGACAAGTTGAATCCCGCTCAGTGAGAGAAGTCAAGAAACAATTTATTTTGCATCACAGAACCCAAAAGGCTCAGGAATTGGCAACAGAGGCAGGTCAAGGTGTGTTGAATGTCTCCTTAAAAGTATGTAGATACCCAGATCGTCTTCTCTATCATTCTGTTATATGACTGCCCCTCCACCACTTTAGGAGAACATGGGACATTTATGCTCTATACTGAGGAACACCATTCACAACCAAATGCTAACTCAGTACTGAATTCAGGGGAAATTAGTGAACATTTATAGAGCAAATAGAAGGCTGAGATCCATGTTTAGCTTCCCTAGGCAGGAGCTTTGAAAATTATTTTCTAAGGAAACTAACTAAAAATAAAATAAAGCTAATGACAATCAAGTGCTTACCCAAAAGAATGACCCAGATCACCTTACATTGAATTTCACTGTCAACCACATCCCCATTTGCACAGAACTTTCAATTAGTGTCTTTTTATCCAGCTCTTAAGTGGGAGTGAAGAGCCAGGTTCAAACACACGGGAGGAAGCTTCTATTGTAAATGACAGAAGCCAGAGAAAATCAATAAACAGAAGCAATGAGAAAGATACAAGGACTTCATCAAAAGAAGAAAACATCAAAAAAACCATCATTAATGTCTTCAGAGAAAAAACATTGCTGCATTTATGACAAACGAAAACAATATGCTCTGAAAAAACATAGAGGGATGCCTGGGTGGCTCAGTCGGTTAAGGGTCCGCCCTCGGCTCAGGTGATGATCACAAGGTCCTGGGATTGAGCCCCAAGTCAGTCTTCTTCCTCAGTGGGGAGCCGGCCTCTCCCTCCCTCTGCCTGCTGGAAAATCTGTTCCATCAAGCCAGAGCAAAAAAACAATAAAGAGCATGTGTGACTTACAGGAACAGGACCTACCATCCCAGGGAGCTGTAAAGGGGATTCCCAGAATCCTGGCAAAGAGATACTCCCGGAACATGAGCTATGCGGCAAGCCTAGAAATCAACCAACATTTGGGGGAAATTTATTCATGAACAAGAAAGTGTTAATATCTTTAGGAGTATTTATATAACTGGTAAGAGTATAGGGATAAATTATGATAAATCTATAACATACTGTGCTATAAAATCTATGAACTCAGATGCCTGGGCAGCTCACTTCACTAAGCATCTGCCTTTAGGTCCTAATCCCCAAATCCTGGGATCAAGTCCAGCATCAGGTTTCCCTGTTCAGCAAGCAGTCTGCTTGTCCCTCTCCCTCTGCCTGCAGCTACCCCTGCTTACGCTTTCTGTCAAATAAACAAATAAAAATCTTAAAAAAAAAAAATCTATACGGGGTGCCTGGGTGGCTCAGTGGGCTAAAGCCTCTGCCTTCAGCTCAGGTCATGATCCCGGGGTCCTGGGATCGAGCCCCGCATTGGGCTCTCTGCTCTGCAGGGAGTTTGCTTCCTCCTCTCTCTCTCTGCCTACTTGTGATCTCTGACAAATAAATAAATAAAATATTTAAAAAATAAAAACATAATTTAAAAATCTATGAACACAGTGATTGTTAATGACAGGGGAACAAAGATCTGTGCAAGAAAGGAAACCAAGTATTCTTGTTAATTCATTCATCAGTAGCTTGCATATAGTCACTGTAACACAAACACAGAATAACTAACAAAAAGATGTGTGGTGAGGTGTAATTAAGACAGCCAAATCCCCATGTTATATGGTAGGAAGTCAATAAAAAAATGTCAAAATTGGAAGCATGAAGAAGTAACAAAGAAACATGCTATTTAGAGATATGGATGAAAACAGCAAAAGAATCTGTTAAAAGTCCTGAAAGTGGTTGCCTGTAAGGATAAGAAATGGGGAAATTTTTCAAGGGGATTCATCATCTTTATAAAGTCTTCTAGAACAATTTGGCTTTTTAAACTGCATGTATGTATAAATTCACAGAAATAAAAATTAATTTTTGAATGTCCATTCATAGATTTTTTTCACTGAAGGCAGTAAAGTATGAGAATTAAAAGTTAGCAGACTGCTTAGGTTGTTACCCTACCTCTTTCATTTGCAACCATTTGCCCTTGGGAAAATTGCTTTTAAAAAAAATCTCTACCTCAGTTTCCTATTTCATAAATGAGGGTTATAATACTTTCTTCAAAGAGTTTTTGAGGATTAAATATATGCAATTTGAACAGTGCCTAATTCAATGCATGTTTATAATCATTTTTATTTGTGCAAATACAAAATCTGAGGGTATTCTCTATTAGTCTAAATAACCAAAGGAATAAAACTAAAACAGCATTTCATTTCATTTCATTCCAATTTCATATGAC
Organism: Mustela nigripes; assembly: GCF_022355385.1. Classification (NCBI taxonomy): domain Eukaryota; kingdom Metazoa; phylum Chordata; class Mammalia; order Carnivora; family Mustelidae; genus Mustela; species Mustela nigripes. The sequence continues at coordinate 31,126,847 of NC_081557.1, forward strand.
ATTTATTGGCTCAAAACTATAACTTAAGAAATTTGAAGAACCAATGAACTAACATTCTACACAGCAAGTGATTTATTAGGTAACCCTTTGATAACCAAAAACAGTTGGTTAGTATGATCTCTTCTTCAATGTCTGTTCAATAAGGTACAGAGGTTCTTTAATATTACATCCACTTGAAGAATATTTACAGCCCTTAATATTCTAACCTTTCTCTACTTAGCAATTTGAGAAATTGATGGAAAGTATTAATATGTCTTCTAGGGGAAAATGAATTAACTTTCATTTATAGTTCTCCCTTTACCAGAAAGAAATTATTTTAAAGGCTGTCTTCATATTTTCTGAGCATTGACTAATCTTTTAGTATTTTTAGGGCCAATATCCATGTGAGTTGAAATTCATTCATCTATAGTATGTCAAGAAAAAGGGAAAGGATCCTCACAATAGCCCTCAAGACAGAATATCATTCTCCTCACGTAAATGAGGACTCTATCTGCTGCGTATTTATTAATTTGTTGGCTTACCAGCTAGAAGACAGACAATTCTCCAGCAACTTAAAATACTTCTCTACACTGAGCTGCAGTTTGGTATGAGGTGTCAAAGAATGAGAATGTGAGGCACCTGGGTGGCTCAGTTGGTTAAGCAACTGCCTTCGGCTCAGGTCATGATCCTGGAGTCCCAGGATCAAGTCCCACATCAGGCTCTCTGCTCATCAGGGAGCCGGCTTCTCCCTCTTCTCACCCCTTTCATGTTGACTCTCTCTCTCTCAAATAAATAAAATCTTAAAAAAAAAAAAAAAAAAAAGGAATGAGAATGTGCATATAGAAGTGGCCAACTGAAGGTAAATGTTTTATACGGTTTTTGTCCCCAACTCCCAGAGACCGTGTTAAAAATGAAATACACATTAAAAAAAAAAAAAAAAGCCAAACAATCCAATTTAAAAAAATAGGCAGACACCTGAATAGACACTTATCCAAAGAAGACACACAGATGGTCAGTAGCACGGGAAATGATGGCCGACATCGCTCATCGCTCATCATCAGACCCACAGTGAAAAATCATCCCACATCTGTCAGAAGGGCAAGCACCGAAAAGGCGAGAAATAACAAGTGTTAGCAAGGGTGTGGGGGAAAGGGAACTCTGAGCACTGCTGGGGAGAAGGCAAACTGGTGCAGTTACTGTGGAAAACAGCACAGAAGTTCCTCAAAAACTTTAAAGTAGAACTACCATACCATCCAGCAATTCCACTTCTGGGTATTTACCTGAAGAAAACAAAAACGTAACTCAAAAAGATACATGCATCTCTAAGTTGACTTAAGTATTATTTGTAACAGCCAAGTTACGGAAACAAACTAAGTGTCCATCACAGAAGAATAAAGACGCAGGCACAAATAGAATATGTGTGTCTTCCATAACAACAACAACAAGAAACACAACAATGAAATCTTGCCTTTCGTGACAACACAGATGGACCTGGGGGGTATGATAGTAAGTGAAATAAGTCAGAGAAAGACGAATATTACATGATTTATTCACATGTGTTACATTTTTAGAAAATGAACAAAATAGAAGCAAAATCATTAACACAGAGAACAAAGTAGTGTTTGTCAGAGAGGAGAGGTATAGGGGTAGGGGCAAAACAGATGAAGGGGACTAAAAGGTAAAAACTGCCAGTTACGGGCACCTGGGTGGCTCAGTTGGTTAAGCGACTGCCTTCAGCTCAAGTCATGATCCCAGAGTCCTGGGACTGAGTCCCGCATCAGGCTCCTTGCTCCATGGGGAGTCTGCTTCTCCCTCTGACCTTTTCTCCGCTCATGCTCCCTCTCACTGTCTCTCTCTCAAGTAAATAAATAAAATCTTTTAAAATTTAAAAAAACAAAACTGCCAGTTATAAAACAAGTCAAAGGGATGTAAAGGACAGCATAGGGGATATAGTCAATAATATTGTGATAACTTCGTATGGTGACAGACGGTAATTAAATTCATCATGATTTCATAATGTATATAAATGTTAAATGACTATTTATGAACCTGAAACTAATATAATGTTGTATTTCAGCTATACTTTGATTTTAAAAAACTGAAACATCAGAATGCTCCAGCTAGTAATGGGCCATATTTGAACGTCCATGGTGGCAGCCACATACTCCTGGGTTCCTCCTGCTGTACAAAGAGTCCCCAAATGAAGACATTCTCATGATACCAAAGCAGCCTCATGGACAGTTACCTGTTTCCTGAGGCAACCTACAATACTGATTGTCAAATCTAATTACAAGCGAAAGAACAGAGATCTATCACTTGTCTACTACCTTGTTAACATCTCCCCAGTGAGCCAATCAGAAATGAACGAGATAGAGCAGACCACATGGGGGAAAAAACAAAACAAAACAGTGAGACATTGTCAATGGTGCTCATCACAGTCTGGGTGTCAGCAAGCATACTGTGAGAGAACGAAGTATTTCCAGATGAATACATAACATGCCAGGTTTGCTAAAATTAAATTTAGTCACAGGTGATAGTGTTTTCTCATATTTGCAGACTACGTGGGTACTGCTTGCTAAAAACATTCTGGGAATTGTATGTCAGCTCTTAATCTACGTAAAGTGTATGGAGATAAGTATCAGATCAGGCATCTAAGGGCATTTTATGTTCATCTCATGTGGAGAAATCCTAGTTTTTCACCTACAGCATTTAACTCGATCATGGCAGTTGTTCAAGTATATCAAGAAAAAAAAAAGTTCCAGTCATACTGGAGTAGTATTTGTACCTTTACTCTTATGAGCATAGCAGGGGGCAGAGACAATTTGGAAGGAGGGAGGGAGGGAGGAAAGAAGGAAGAAAATACTGGGAGAAATAGTGTAGGTCGTAGATGATTCCTTTTGCCAGTCACCTTCACTTCAACGGAGTTTTTGCCATAAAATGAGAGTGTGAAATGGAAGATGGAAGACGGAAATCTGTCACTGCCGAAAGCAGTCTCCATTATTCCTTTCTGCCTCTAAACACATGGGTATTTTACTGAATGTAGTTTTAATGTTGAAAGACATAATATTTATATCTGGTTGTCTTCACTATGGCTCCAAAACACCATACCTTCATCTGGTAGAGAAACTATACCAGATACAGAAACTATAGAAACCTCAATCTCTTCTGATTCTGCAGGAAACCCCAGCTGCATTGGACTCACTGACTGGAACAGCTCTTCTTTCTGCCATTGTGTCCATCTCAGTAAATAGCTCTTTCCTTTTGGCTCTCACCAAAAGCCTTGGGAACAACATTCTTGACAGCTCATTGTCTCTCATCCACTCAATCCATCAATACACCCTTTTGGATCTAACTTCAAAATATTGGCCAAATTCAGCCTTTTCAATAATTCCAGTGCTACAACCATAGCCCATCATCATCTCTCCTGGGAACTACTGCAATATGCTCTTATCTGGTCTCCCTGTTTCCATTTTTGCCTCCTGGTAGTCTAAAAGGCTCACAGAAGCCAAAGTAATCCTTTTAAAAGAACAAATCTAATCACATCACTACCCACTTTAGAAAAACACTAACAACCTCCCCCTATACATAGAATAAAACCCAAAGCACGTCTCTTACCAAAACTTGCAAGTGCCTGGTGATCTGGCCCTCAGTCCTCTGAATGTCTCTGCTCTTCTTCTTCTTGATCAATCAATCGTTCCAGCCACCTGGGTTTACTCGCAGTTCCTTCCCTACCTCCGCCCTCCGGGATTTCACACTCGCCACTCCCTCGGCCTTCAACAGTCTTCTCAGGTACCTGAGTGACTTGCCTCCCCACCAGTTCAAGCCTTCCTCAGATATCGCTATCAGTTTATATTAAAGAACATCTTCCCTCTATCCTTCACTCTAGTTTCTTATCTTGCTTTATTTTTTTCTTCTTAGTACCCTCACACTAAATTGAAAACCGATCATATACACTTATTTGCTTATTTGTATTGCCTAACTCTCCAGCTTAGGGGAATCTGTTTAAGTTTCCTGCAATACCCACCATATCTAGTACAAATTTTGTCACGCAGTAAGGATCTGTTGACTAAATGAACCGAGAAACTACAATGAGCTACACTTCATAAGAGATTTAAAGGATTTGAAGGTAATTTTGATCATACATAAATTGCATCACAGAATTTATTGCCTACATATGGCTCCACTCTAAAGCACAAACTTTCTCATTGGATCTCTGCACAAACCATGAGGTAACGACATTAGCTCACGAAAGGGAATTGTGATGGTTAATTTTAAATGTCAACTTAATTGGACCAGGAAATGCCCAGATACATGGCTAAACATTATTCTGGTATTTCTGTGAGGATGTGTTCAGTTGACATTAATGTTTAAATCAGCAGATTGCATAAAGCAGATCACAGGCCATAATGTGGGTAGGCCTCATCTAATCAGGTAAGAACCTGTATAAAACAAAAGGCTGACCCTCCCTCAAATAAGAGGGAATTGTCCTAACAACCTTCACACTAGAACATAGGTTTTTCCTGATAGATGGCTTTCAAACTAAGACACCATTGGCTCTTCCTGATTCTACAACAGCTTTTAGCCTTTGGGCTTCAACTAGGAGATGGTTTCCACAGATTTTGAACATGGCCAGCCCTCATAATCACGTGAGCCAATTCCTTATAATAAATCTCTTTTTAAGTGTGTGTGTGTGTGTGTGTGTGTGTGTGTGTGTGTGTGTGTGTCCCCTACTGGTTCTCTGGAGAACTCTAATACAGTAAGGAACTTAACCTAGACCACGTTGCCAATAAAAAAAGAAATTCAAAAAGTTCTCTTCCCAAAGTCTACACTTCAATAAACACTACCCATAAAGAAACAAATATAATAAAGATATAATAAAGAAACAAATAAAGGAACAAATTTCATTCTTCCCCTGACTCTAAAGAAAGATTTTTTTCCTTGTCCCTGGATGAACTCTTTGTCGAGTCCCATAGCTTTTCCCCTTACTCCCCTTATTCTCAGATAAGAAAAAGTCCTGTGAACAACTATCCAACACCAGACATTAATGCAGACTCCAAAACTGCTTCAACATCTAGCCACTGGTGTGGTCTGCTGTGGCTGGGCACTAACCATGAGAGAAAGGAAGATATTCCCTTCTCTTCCCCACTTATTGTCTCTCTTTTCCCCACGTGGCGATTTTTCTGTTCTCCTGCAAGGATCAGGTTGACAGAGGATACTAAAAGAGGGCACATATTCAATGACCGATGTAGTTACCGCTTAATGTAGGGATTTCCAGTGGCCTGTGCAGGGCAATGGACTCTCTCAAGGGTACTGCCCTCATACCACGCCCAAGGATGGGAACTGTCTCTCCGGTGGCCGTATAGCTTCTACTCCTGTTTCTCTTCTAATCCCCTTTCACTCTCACTATTCCATTGCCACTTCTTTGCAACTTTCCTAGCAAAGAAACTTAAAATGGCTCCGGTCTAGCCTACTGGCCATGGGGAGACACTCATGCCCCTTCCAGGTCCTTTTCAAGAGTGCTGTTCCTTCCCATCACAGCTACAAGCTCACATTTGCTTCGACTCCAAAGCAGTTCACCAGCTCATCTTTTCGGTACTCCGGGTTTCCTGGAGGCAGGACTGAGATTCTAGATCATTGTGTAACCAAACTTCAGAACACACATACCAGGTTCTCCAAGTGATCTATCTCATAACGGGGCTTCCAGGCTTGAGAAAAGAAAAGATACTAGCACATCCAGCAGTTAAGAGGTTCACAGGACAGGTTTCTCCAAAACAAAAAAATCCTCCTTAAGAAATCCTAACCACATTCCCTTAAAATTTTCCATATCCTTGAAGTGGGTGAGGAATTCAGAAGTCCCCAAATTGGCTTGAAAATATCTACATAGTATGCACTCAGTGGTCTGGCATCTCACTTTGAAATTTTACACCAGCTATGTATCTTGTGGTCAGACTGGAAAATGAAGAGTCCCATTCTAACACCTTGTAGTAGACACTCTTGGTCCCTCACCCACACCTCCTTGGGCCTTAGCATTACATCACATACCTGTTCGATTTCCTACTTCCAGTGTCTGTATCTCGGAGCCTGAGAGGAAGCCGGCAGTAGACGAGCACTGGAAATTAATTTTTCCCGGAGCAGCCATCCACCAATGACTTGCCCACTGGGTGAGATAAACCTTGAGGACAATGTCCCATTGGGAATGAGCTCCTTTGCCCACAACTGTAACTCAGGTCTCTTAAATGGAGCACCCAAGAGTAGCGATCTTCCTTTTCAAATCTGATTCTCCCAATCCCCTATCAGTGTTTCCTGGGCTTGCCTCCTGAATAAAGCCCCAAGAACTCAAATCTTTTTCTCCTAGTCTTCCCCTGGGGGAACCCAAACTCAGATACTCTTACGCTCTTGATCATCCTGCTACTTGATCATTGTTTTGACACACCAGGTCCCTCCCTCCAAGTTTGCATCCACAGCCCAGAGTAAGAGCCTTTAGAAAAGGTCATGGATGAGAGCTGTCAGCTACCCACTGTGATGGCCACGGATTCCACAGTGTAGCAAAGTGAGCACTATTATTAGGTCACTGACAGTTTGATTGCATGAATATACCTGATCCCAGGGAGGCAGGGTTGAGACCTGCTCTCTATTTCAGGCTGACCAAACAGTCAAAGCTTGGTAATGCTTTACACTGCCTGTGACCTCTAGAGGCCAAAGTGAAGAGTGATGTTGCCTTTGAAAGAAAACTGCCAATGTGAGTAGATCTGACAGTGTATATGTCTTCCAGATCCTAGCTCTCACCACAAGGGGTAACCCAGTGGGATTCATTTTCTACCCACCTTCAGACTCAGATCAGTAGCTCTTTACTTCTGTTAGCTTTTATATAATATGGAAGTAAATCCACCCCATGTAGCATTAACACACTCAAACCAAGTCATACAAGCTTATACCTATCTCTGGTTTTCAGTAAAAGCTAATATGTAATTATACAGATATTGTTCAGTAGAGGTAAAAACTATATCACGAGTATGAAGTGAGGGAATCTTGGAAGGTAAATGGCCATAAACATAAATGGGTAATACTGGACATCCATGAAGTATTCTTTATGTACGGAACACTGCTCAAGGCCATTGACATGAGAAAGAAAGAGCTCGGTCTACTTTTGAGGGAATCACAGCATGATATGAAGACAGCTCCATAAACAGAAGCGATGGTGAATGTGCTAAGTGTTGGTATGGACTTTAGAATTCCTCACAATTGGAGCAGCGAGGAAGGAGCATGTTTGAGTGATATGGGAACTGGCAAAGTCCTCAGTGAGAAGGTAAAGCTTCTCAACAGTTTTTCTCAACAGTTAAAACCTAGAGAGCTTTTCAAGCAGAAATAGCCACTGTACAGAAGCAGAAAAGAGAGCATGGGGTGATTCCCATCAGAAGTGGAGATAACAAGGGTCAGTAATGAATCTGGACTGGGAGGCACAAGCAAATAAAACCTTTTAGGGGAGAACCAGGCATGTTTTAAATTTCACTTGGCTAGCACATTTGCATGAACATATTTAAAAATAGAGTATCATCTGCAGTCAGGCAACACAATAATGAGATTGTGTCAGGGAACGGGAGAGGAGGGGACACAAACTGATGACTACACAAATGGAGGCGAGGCAGCTTCTTTAACAAAACATCTTCATTTCCCTTTTCCCACCTACACTGGGCTTCTTTCCTCCCCTACCCCAGATGTTTGCCTGGCTGTAATCCTGTCAAATTGCAATCCAATTCTCTCTCCAAGTCTACGTTGGAGAGGGCATTTTACTAAGAAACTTTGAGTTTAGTTGTTAGCTCTGTAGTAGATGATCCAAGCAGAAAAGCCTATTTGCCTTACAATATATCCTGGGGGCTTCCTAAGGAGAGCTGCTCTGTTTTTCAACCACTAAAAAAAACAAGGCAATTACTTTTCCTGGGAAACAAAGTCTGCAGAGCCCAAGTTATCAGCCAGCTTAATGAAGCTGAGGTGTCATATTTAGAAGTTTAGTTTCTATGGACGGGTAGGATAAACCCCTGCTAACCACAGTTGCGAAAATATTGACATCCCAAACCATGGTTCCAAAACCAATCTACCCACTAAGGATGCTCTCACTAGGCTCCATTAAAGGCCTTAAGACCATCCATGGGGCCATTATTCTCTTTGTTCTTCATCTGTAGACTGCACTTCCCCCCGTGAATCAGCTCATCCCCATCAAGGATGTCTGTCACTTCAGATCATGTCCACTCTCTTCCACTCCCTCCGATGTCAGAGAAAGGTGAAGGAATGTGCTTCTGGGAAAACAATGTGGCAACTGTCCGAAGGCTATGAGGCCTGCTCAGCAGCTGTCAGACATCTCTGAGCCACACACTATCTCACTGCGTTCCTCCACTCCACCCCCCACCATGGCGGCCATCTCAGAACAGCAGGGCTCTTGCAGAAATGGTTGTGAAATGTACCGTGAAAAGAAGGGACACAGTGAAACTCCACTTAATGGCAAAGCAGCAGCTTCCCAACCAGGCAACATGGTTCAGCTTGCTCGTCTTTACATCGTGATCACCAGGGCCTCTGCCATGTCTGCTAGCCAAGGAGCTGGCAAGAGACCCAAGCTTGTCCAGACACTACTGGAAATGGCCAGAGGACAAAGATGAATATCAGGGCAGTTCAAAGCCTTTGGCTCCCGTGTGCACGTGCCTGTTCTGCTATGCAGATTCTAAGCTCCCTTTCACTCACCCTCATTCCTTCCATGCAAAGTCTCTTACTCTAACATTCACCTTACTCAAGATGCTTAATTTATGCATTTGTTTGCTGGGCACTAAATTTTTTTAAGCCAGCTATTAATTCATTCTGATGGTGCAATTTCCATAATGTAATTCCTTGGGTAGCAAGGAAATGGCTTTTTTTTTCTCCATTGTTACATTTTCTCCAGGTACCATTATGAGTGTTCCATTTAGTCTGGCAATTAGGCTTATATTTAACACAGGCTGACTTCACAGAGACACATTTATCACTTTCATTGCCTAATGCTATGAAAGATTCTTGGCATAGACCTGTGGCCTACAATTCTCGTGCAACTTTGGTAGTTGAACAACCAAGCATACGAAGGGGGGAGTTGCTCCACACACATTCTGCTCTTTCTTGCAAGCGGTCCCCAGTGTTCCCTTTACACAGACATCTTTCTCTTTGCCCCCACGCCACCTCCCTCTGCAAACCTCGGACCCCTCTCTACTTATCCTCATTTGTTAGCTTAAAAATAACTTGTTGACACCTTCCCAGGCCTCCAATCCCCAAACTAAACCCAAGATTTTTGTTTTGAGCATTACATGCCGATTTTAATGGGACTTATTCTTGGATGACCAAGTAGTAGAAGGTGAACTATACGATGACTACATACATGTTCTATCACAGTTTGTCTAAAAGGGTACTATCTTACCAGTGAAATCATTAATAATTTCCTTCTGTCACTCTCAAAAAATGTCACAAAGCAAGTGTTACACTACATAGTCACCTTTATGATCAAATGTCGGAAGAAAAGTATATTCTGTATTCAAAGAATCGGCCTTGAAGTCTGACCTCTGGTGTGTCTTTGTTGTGTGGCCTTGAGCAAGTTACTTCCCTGTTTAAACTCAGTTCCATCATCTATAAAGCAGGCTCTAAGATAGTATCTCCCTCAAGGATTATTTGGGAAATAGCAGAGTGAAAATTACTTTGATAATAGGCAAATTGCTACGCAAATCATGGTTATCAACTCTATCCCTATAGCTGTATGTATGTGTATAAGTGTGTGTGTGTGTGTTTATGGTTGTATACTGAAATAATTGTGAAACAAAGTCTAAAAAGATATCACAGAATAATAAAAAGTTTTCCCAGAATTAAAAACTTGGCTTTGTAGCCTCATTCTGTTAAGACATAAGCAAATCCTTTCCCCAGGATATCCCGACCTAGAAATAGAAGGAAAAAAATCCCTATGGGTGCTCCCAGCTCTAAAATCCCTTGATTATCCATCTGTGAGTATCTCATACCATTTCTAGATTAATCCTGACCCAAAGAGATGTTTACTTAAAATGTAGTCTTTTTAAAAAGGATTTATTTATTTTAGAGAGACAGCAAAACGTGCAAGCGGTGGGGAGGGGTCGTGGGAGAGGGGAACAGACTCCTCGCTGAGCGTGGAGCCCCATCTGGGGCTTGATCTTACCACCCTGAGACCATGATCTGAGCTGAGGTCAGGAGACAGAGGCTTAACCGACAGAGCCACCCAGGTGCATCTAAAATGATGTGATTTTTATAAATTTACTCAGATGTCAATACTTCTGAGCACAGACTAGGATATTCTACCTCGCAGCAGCTGCACACTCCAAGTTCAGGAACTATTCAGTTGGTGAAATTACTGATCAAGAGGTAGGTGCTGAGGGGCCGTGGAACACAAAACTACATTTAAGTGATCGATCGCTGCCTTCAAAAAGATGAACATCCAAAAGTCAAGGCTTTCATATCGTTCTTCCTACCCTCTGACTTATTTTAAGTGTTTCCCTTCTCTTGCTAGCTCTACTGGCAGCCTGAACATATAAAATTCAAATCCCAAACTGTATCTATTTTTTCAAGAAATGAGAAGCTTCTATTTAAGCTCCATTTCAGATTAATTCCTAATAGTCCACTAACTACAGAAGCAGCAGCTGACTACTTTTGAATAACTTTAATATGGGATATCAACATATACCTGGGTACATTTTGAGGTGCACTCTGATACCCTAAAATATGTAACATGCCACCAAGTTTTCAAATTGAAAAGGTTCCCTTGGTGGCATCCGATTTGGGGGAAAAAAATTGATGTCTGGTTAGAGGATATGTCAGGGATAAGTGGGTCACAAACTTACCTCCCCCTCTTACTCCACAGATCAACCTCAACCTAAGGCAGAAGGCATATGGGTCCTCCAGATCAGTATTAGGGGCGTAAAACTGATTGGATGCCACATATCATATTCAGTGTTTCCTCTGGGGCCCACATTCTGAAGACTCCTGTATGTAAGGCCTTTTACATACCAAAGAAAAGAGATTAGGCTTGGAAATCAGCTAGAGCTGGGTTCAAATCCTAGTTTTGCCATTTGCTAACAGTGTGATTAAGTTGTAACCTAGTTCTCTGCTGTCTTATTTGTAAAAAGGATAATATATGTCTTCTGGGGATTTGATAAGGATTAAAGGGAAGTGTATGTGTGTAAACATCTGGACAGAGCCTTATACTTAAATATACTATATATATTCATTAGCACTTTCATGTCCACGTGCATTCAGTAAACACAGACATGTTCCCAAGTCCTGTGCTTATCGTTGATCCTCTAATAAATGGAAACCTTATCCTTGAACTTGTTTCTGAACAACATCCTAGTGCCTAGAAACCAAATACCCAAAAAAGGCCATCCTAAAGCCAAAAATCTACTTGGGATCCATCCCATCCCCTGGAATCTCCCTGTCTTAGCCCATTCAGGCTACCACTGAAACATACCACAGACTGCGTGACTTAGAAACAACAACATTTACTTCCCGTTGTTCCGGAGATTTGCAAATACTAGAATCAGGTGCTGTGTGGTCCTACCCTTTCTGATTCAGAGCCTGTGTCCCTCACAGGGTGGAAGCGGCTGGGGATATTTCTGGAGCCTCTTTTATAAGGCATTAATCCTGTTCATAAGGGCTCCATCCTAATGCCATCACCATTGGTGTGTATGACGCCAACATATAAACTTGAGGCGGACATGAACATTCAGACCACAGCACTCCCTCACACCACAGCCAAAAGTTGGTCTAGATTGTGATGGCTAATTGTTGGCTCTCTGCGTCCGAGGTTTGCATACCAGAACAGACATCGGCTGGTAGCACTGGGAGTTTTTTTATTTCCTTACCCTCTGATCGTCTGCCCCCAGTTCCCCCTAGTGGGTAGATTTACTGCTGCCCTGTCCTATCAAAGTTGTCAGTCTCTGCTCCCGCTGGTGCTAATAGGTCATTCGTACTGAAACGTCTCTAATTCTATAAGCTAAAGACTTGGCTAAGGAAAAGTAGGTTCATTAATCATGTATAGATTATACATTTGTATGCTTTCTGTTCATGCTACCAAAGGACACCTGCAAGTTGGCTCAAAGCATTCTCCATTGTATATTTGCAAGATGCCTTATGTAAATATACTCTGACGATTTTAAGAGACTCTTCTTTTGTATTTGGTGAATTATCTCAGCTCCTCCTTTTAGTTCAGAAATTCTATGGGTATCCTCTGTGCATGACCTAGACCCTAACACTCTCCATCATATACTGCATTACAGATATCTGAAATAATGAGGGTTTTTTTTTTTTTTTTAAGTATCCTCAGCAGTAATTAAACAGATCTAAATAAAGATCTTCTTTCTGGTGTTTTCATGCTTAATGCCTCAGTGCATCTCCTAAACCTCCATTCATTAGGCCCATTAATGCTCCAAATATGTAGACATTTACATCTGGACCAGACCTCACATTCTTCAGTTAAGGATGCACTTAACTGAGGACCAAAAAGGAAAGGAGAATGGCCCAAGAATATAGTGTGGGTTAGTGGCCAGGCTAGGATCCCAATGCAGCCCATAAAGTTTGCGAATCTTGGAGCTTTTTGATCAGAGCACCAAAGAGAGGATACTGTGTGCTGCCAATCGATGCTCCCCTCAGCCCAGCCAGGTGATCCTCAGCAAAGAGCCACCTCATCTATTTATACTCCCGTGCCTATCACATGTTATCACCTCAATGCATATCATGATATAAAAGATTAGGAGTTACTGTTTTTACTTCTTTCTCCCCCATATTCATAAACTGCAATATCAAAAGCAGAGTGTTTTGTTCAAGATAATATAACTTATGGAATGATCTGAATGAGAGTCATTGGTTTACTCTTACCCAAAGGGCATCTCTTTGGAGTTTATTGGTGCTTTAATTCATATCAGCCAGAGACAAAGTATGACAACTTTCCCCTCCCAGTCCGGGTGATGAGGCTACAGGCTTTCAAATCCAGCTGGCAGTTGATAAGGAATCAAAACAGTAGCAAGCTAAAGAAGAGGGAAATGATATTTTTAACTCCAAAAGCCAGGGGCAAGAAAGAACCCTGCAGGTTCTGAAAATGGTGTGAATGGTACAAAGTGGTGACTGTTTTATTGACCTGAACTGAAAGGCTCCAGAGTAGAGCGGAGAAGAGAAAACCATCTATAATGCCCCACATGTGTGTTTATATAATAATGAACATTTTTGGTGAGTAAGAAAAAATTCATTTGAAAATAATGAGGTTGATAATTCAGTCATGCCTGAGGGGGGAAAAATGTACAAGCCTATAGTCAAATCTGCTAATTATTCTTCCATTTAAAATATAGCACTCCCTCTGACTTAATAATTAGAATCCTGACAACCCTGATTCATATAATATTTAATATAAATATATCTTATTCTCATAGAAATAACAAAGACTTGGGGCACCTGGGTGGCTCAGTCAGTTATGTGTCTGACTGGATCTTAGCTCAGGTCTTGATCTCAGGGTCCTGAGTTCAAGTTCCACACAGGGCTCCATGCTGGGCTTGGAGCCTACTTTAAGGGGGGAAAAAAAAAAGGAAAAGATAATAAATACAAAGATTTTTCCCATTGGAATATTAATAATTCATACTGCTTTCCTTCACAGAGAATACAAGTTAGCATACCAGAAGTTAGCACTTTGTCAGAAAATGACAGAAAAAGAAACAACTAAATTAAGATTAATCAAAACTAGGGGTGGTCCTACTTCAGGTGTGGCTGGGTGCAGAAGTTCCAACAGTATTTCTGGATTGAGGACAACTTTGCCTCCCCACACAATTCTGTGTTGGCTTCATTCGAAGACAGCTTCTCCCCAAGGTTCCCAAATGACCACAACTGTTCCTGGTCATATCTTTCCAGATTCCTCCCCTGCTAGAACAGTGAGATAATATACTCAGAGGCAAGGCTGCTGTGTGTTTTGGCGGGGGCTGGCTTGTGAGTAATTGATCTGCGTAAGTGACCTGTCAAACCTTCAACTAATCCCTGTGGCCAGGAAAACGCACTGCTCTAAGTGTCTCAAAGAAAGAGGAAGGGGTCCAATGCTAAGGTCATATGGACCGAAAGCAAGGGGAGGTAGCTTCTAGAAAGAAAGTGAGGAATGGTTATCAACAGGTAAAAGAATGCTGGGTAGCAACAACAACAGGAGTTCAATTTCCTATTCCGGCTGTCCTCATTTTCTGTCACTTCCATAAACTAGTTTCTGCATCGATGATTCTCCTGAACCCCAGGAACCCCAGGAACCACCACTGGGATATTAAGATGAATCTAACCAGGCTCCATCGATGAACACTCCAAAAACACGATCTTTCCCTGTATCCATCTCAGTTCAAGCTCAATGTCGGTTCTGCAGCTTCTTTTCTCCCACAAATCCTGGCTATGACTTTTGGAATTTCTGCTGATGGGAAACAATTTTCCCTAAATCCTATCCTCTCCAGAGAATGTTTCCTCCATTAGCCAGCTATGATCAGGATTTTTTGTTCATGTCCCCAAAATCCACTTCCCTTATCACTCTCTCCAGAGAAATGTACTATTCCCACATGATGTACATTTCATGGACGGTGCTTGCATTCTCCAAGCTCATAACCACACACATGACAACTCAATCCATGGTTCCATAAAACCCTTTCTCACTGCCTAAGACTATATAGCTAATTGCCTCAATCATAATGGGGACATAATTGGACCTTCTTCATTGAGCACTAGTATAACTGTAAGAGATATTTGTCATCAGGCTCTTAGCAAATGCGTGGCTCACAGGTATCGCAAAAATGCTAGGTGTTCCTACTGTCATAGGGGTGGGCTTGGGGATAGGTGGTCATATCTTTTGATAGTATTACCAACATTCTTGGAGTAAGAGAAAACACAGTATATATGAGATGGAATTACTTGAATCTGGATAAACCATTCACTAATCTGCTGACCAAAGGCACATCTAAACAGAAACCAAATGTAGAATACTAGTGCTTCGAGCAAGACCCTCATTTATTGATTTTCTTAGTTTTCTCAGAAAAGTAGAACACCCATTTCACACATGACTTAAATACCTTGAAGGTGAATCTTAAGGGAAAGGCCATTAGTTCCTACTATGTGTCAAATACTCAACATAGGTTATTTCACTTAAACCTCACAACTATTTTATTGGTTATTTTCCTCAACAAATATTTATTAAATAATGCCTACATCTTACATTTTAAGGACACAAAGATAACAAGGACATCCTGTCTGCTTTCCCAGACCATGAGGGAAACGGATTAAGTAAATTAGCAGTTACAGTCAACGTGATAATAGCAGGACTCAGAGCGGTAGGCAGGGGACCCAAAGCAGGGGCAAGGGTAGATTGCCTGAAAGAGCTAAAAATTTCACTTCATTTTGATGGATAAGCAAAAGCCAAGAAAAAATGAAGGGAAAAGATATTTCATTCAAATGAGGAGAGAACAACTGAGAACATACTATGTACAAGATCTTACCTTTTTTTGACAGACAGAGATCACAAGTAGGCAGAGAGAGGAGGAAGCAGACCCCCTGCTGAGCAGAAAGCCCTATGTGGGGCTCAATTCCAGGGTCCTGAGCTGAAGGCAGAGGCTTTAACCCACTGAGCCACCCAGCCACCCTAATGTACAAGCTCTTTAACCCTCAAGTCAGAGAAGTCTGAGCAACTTTCATGCTCAGACTTCATGCTCATGAGAATTGCAACGTGCTGGAGACCAGTTCTAAATATAGCAGATTGAATCCAAAAATCCATATACTTGACCATTAAGCTAACTTAACAGCAAGACAACTATAAGTAGTTTGATGCAAGTATATATTTTATCACAGTGGACGTGGCAGGAAATGAGAAGTAGGTGGGAACTAGATCCAGAAAGGCCAGCATACCATTCTAAGAAGTTCAAGTCCCACCCTGAAGGTCAAGTAGATACGCAAAACAATCTTCAGCACAGACTCACTGGATAGACAGATAGATAGATACTCAGTAGTACTCACTGCATGCCAGGCACTTCTCTAAGCACTTACACCTCATCTAACCATACAAACAGCCCCTGAAAGTAGATACAATTATTATCTCTAATTGTAAAAGTGAGGCACATATTGGTTAGATGACTACCTCAGGATGGCACATAGTAGAGCCGGGCTTCCAACCAAGCAGTCCAGCTACAGAAGCTATGCTCTTTACCACTCTGCCATCCTGCCTGCAGGTCAACCATGTAAAATCGCTCAGCTTCTGACTGTGTGCTGGGTGGACTGGAAAGCAGCCAGAATGGAAAAGACAGGGATGGTAATACCTACTGTGTCACACCCTCCATATTCCTTAGGCAAGCAATCAAAGTTGGAGAAATTAAGAGATGTTGCCCTAGATGACACAGTATGTGTCAGAATTTCATTCTGAGTTTTGGATTCTGAAGTCCCTTACAAAGTCTGGAACTTCCTCTTGCTAATTTCAGTAATACTATTCCCAATCAGCTGGGTCTAAAATAATGAGGCTATCTTCTCTGTAAATTTGGCATTCAAGTGTGATCCCACTAAGTGACATGTTTAAGCATATCAGGAAATCATCCGCAAATTGTCATGCTTCCCTACCCTGTGACTTGCATAGCTTTTCTCTGGCTAATGGTTTTAAGAAGAGACTGCAGAGCATGTCACTATTTAAAGCTGGTAAGTATCATCATCACAGTGAGCATATCGTTAGGAAAAGCATTATGTCTGCTCTTTTATGAACTGTTTTGAATATAAAATTGATCTTGAGGTGCAACAAAGGTAAATGCTATAGACTTGTTTTCTTTTTCTACTCTTTTATTTTAGTATCATTTGAGCTTTGATGAATGTTAACCATTTCTATTTAATACCTGACTTTATGGTGAAATTCCATCTTGAGACAGGAAATGACATACTGTAGAAGGAATTAGATATTTGCAAGCCCCGGTATATGGATTCCAGCCATCTGTCCGCTTAATAAACACTGTAGTTTTACAATCAACTGAAAGTCAGAACTGGCTTTCAGTAGAACAAAATCATGGAAAAGGCTATTTCCTGCTTTAAGGATGCCATGTTGCCTCTCCAGAGATTTCCCCTATAGTAATTTCTTATTAATTGTAACCTACCCTGAAGGTTTTTAGCTGCTGGTGTAGCCACTAGCCATAGGTGATTGCTGACCACTTGAAATCTCTGATCTGAGGGGTGTCAAACCTCTTTTTTCTTTCCTTTGTTAAGGCAACTTTTAGAAATTTAAAGTAATGTGTGTGTTTTATGTCACATTTCCACTGGACAATGCTATTCTAGAGCCAAAACATCTACTGATTTTAGAACACACATCCGTGAATATGTATGTTTTGCGCTTTGTTTTGTTAAACATAAAGCAAATCCTCTCCGAAGACATTTATTGCAGTTTGGTTTTCTTCTCCTTAATATAGTCTTCAAAGAGATACTGGAAGTGAATATACCAAAATTCAATATCCTTATCTATGTAAAACTCCACAAATCAGCTTTTAATAGTCTAGAAGACTGAAAGCAAACTATTTCCCAATCTTGTCTAGGCACAGCTCGAAAAATAGGCTATGTTTTAGAGGGCTATCTAGAATTCCTTTGTCATCTATGTGGGTACTTATACAAGCTAAATAACCATTTTATGCAATTTTAGTATTCAACCTATAAGAAAAGACCTTATTCCTACCACAAACCTAAAAGCATAAGCTAGATTTGAATAAATACTTGAATTTTTGCCTTATTCCTGCCCAGTGTCTTTCAGGATGTGCCACACTGGAAAAAAAAAAAAAATGGTATTACCCACAAAGGAGTAAAAGACACAGTGCAAGAGAACAGACACATGATTTCTGTCTTACAATTAAAAGTGGAAAACTTACCAATTTTGGAATGAACAAGATGAAGAGAATTGTCACAATAATGTGAAGGAATCAGTTATTTAAGTTGTAGAATTATGAGAGGTCGAGAGCTCAGGAGGAGAGTTACTTTACTATGTCACTGGCAGTTCGACTCCAGAGACACTTAATGATTCTGAGTTCTTTGCACTGCTTTCAAGTGACACATAAAGCAGTTTCTCAATTTTTCTTAAAACTGGCAAGATCAGAAAGCTTGGACAAAAAGTGAACTGTCTAATTTGATTGAAGCCAGACAGAAGTGGTGATGACACAGTTGGAAAGAATGCATTCACTCAGCTGGAAAAAGTTTTAAACCCTGGGTACTCCCAGCCTTTCTTACTTGAAGGCCTGCAAGTGATCTTCACAGTGCATCAGCCAGATTCCATTTCGTAACTGCCCTGAGGTTCATTTTCCACAAATAATAATGCAGCCACTTCTATTCACTTAGAATTTTATTTGCAACAGTACAGCAGAGACCGCTGGTGCTCACTGACAGCTGTGTCCTCCCCCTTCCCAGGCACACAGAGGTTCTGCTCAATTGGGTATGGCCATGGATGGAGTTCTGCCCAGTGGCTTGTAAGCCAAAGTGATACGTGGCACTTTCAGGTCTGGTCCATGAATACCTTCCCTGCATGACCTCTTTTTCCCCATCAGCTGATGGAAGGATGAGGACTCTGAAAACCAGGAAGAGGTTGCAACCACAAGATGGAAGGTGAGTTGGGTTCCTGACCTACCTATGGAACAACAGTCCCACTTGTCACCCACTCTGTGAACAACGATGGGGAAAATAAGAATTTGTTTTGGATCTACTGAAACTTTGGATCTTTTCTATCATAGCAGGTACCACTGCTTCCTTGCCTTACATTAAGTAATCTCGTGTATGTTAGCTAGTTCGCACTACAGTTTCCCCTTTTCGGAGCAAAGAAGTGAGAAGACACTTGAAAGGCGAATTCATTATGTCTAATAACAAATAGGCAAGTGGTAGCAAGAGGTCACGAAACTGGTTCAGTTAACCCAGGACACTACGTAAACCAGATTCTCTGGCAAATACACATCTAGGTATAAATGAAAAGATGAAGGAAATGTGATAAAAACAGACAGTGAATTCAGTGTGGCCAAGCTGGAGAAGAACTGTATGTTAAGGAGTAAGCCATGAGCAATTACCAACAGAGCTGAGGCACTCGGCCATGGGCATACTGGCTTTATTCTAGTATGCATGAGGCTGAGATGAAGAAACACATCACTGTGTTGGGATGGAATGAGGCAGAAATACAAAACACACAACTGTGAACCACCACATTCTACTGGCCAGTAGAAGTTGGATTCTGCCAATATCCCATTGCGGGAGGACTGACATTAGAGATACCCCCAAAGTTTGCTGACATTTGCACATTGTATGTGTTTTTCCATTTGTCCTTTGTGTCTTTAATAAAAATCTGAGTCAAGAGCAATCTCTAAGGTAATAGTAAAGAAGCATCTGGGCCAGGCAGACTCAGTGGCAGTATCCAGCCTGGGCTCCTGACGACACAGCACAATCCTCATCGAGAGACCAATTCCATTTAGGTTAACCTTGCCTTAAAATATGGCACTTGACTGGGTACTATGGTTTTCTGGATCTACATATAATAAATACTCTGCACGTATTCTGAGTTGATCTGGGCATGTCAAGTACAGCTGGCATCATTCTATAATAGTACCAGTTGTTAAATACTTTGAATATTTTACAAATAACTGCTTTCCCAAACACATCATAACCCAGAAGATGGCTTAGAGATTGACTACGTTATCTTCAATAATGTTGCCTAAAGGAACATTAGGGAACATCTCTTGGTCCATTGAGAATTGTTATTTACGAAAGAAAGATCATGTTATCTTGACTTCTGAACAGAAAGTCAATGTTTAGTAGACTGTTTTAAAATAAAATTGACTGCTATATATTTATATGGCTCTGCTAATCTCATGAGTCATTTCAGATGTGACAATTATGGATAACAAACACCTATGTAACTCACCAAAGTACAACCTCAAAATGCACTCCAAAGAATCAGCACTTGCCTAAGTGTCAGATTTCCACTCCCTGTGTGATGCAAGCTGGTTTAACATGTTTCCCTATAGAGGAAGGCAGTACTGTCTGCAAACTTTAAAAGGTAAGCATGGACTTAGTAAGTGATAGAAAGTGCTTTGAGTGCATTCAAGAGACTCTTTTTGCCCAGTAGAAATGCACTTGAAGGAAAAGAATAATCAAGGCTAGGACAAGGTGATATCAAGTCCGCCTTGTAAAGCCAATCTACGCAACCAATATACGCCACCCAAGTCCCCTCCTTGCCCCAGTCTTGCTAACACACTGTATTGGTTTCAAGATGGAAATAACAGCTTCTTTGCCCACTTGCCATTCTTTATCAAGCTGATAAGCAGAACACCTCTTGATAACTTATGACACAATCAGCTTCCCATCACATTTCTCAAAAGAAACATTATTGAAACTTTAAGCATAAGGATCTCCTCTAAGCATAGACACACTTTTTTCTCTTAGAATTACATCAGTGTTAAAAAGTGCCCTCCCCTGCTTTAGGACCATAACAAACCCATCCACTTCTAAATTTAACACCAGTGCTGGTTGGTAAGCATTTGTAGAAGAGTGAGTTTGCCAGAAAGGTTTGAAGTTATTTTAATGCTGCTTAATACTGCTGTTGATATTCAAATGTTAACATGACTACCAATCTACTTTTACTACCAGTAATAGTGCATTTAAAATAGGTGAGCATGGGACGCCTGGGTGGCTCAGTTGGCTGGACGACTGCCTTCGGCTCAGGTCATGATCCTGGAGTCTTGGGATCGAGTCCCACATCGAGCTCCCAGCTCCATGGGGAGTCTGCTACTCTTTCTGACCTTCTCTTCACTCATGTTCTCTCTCACTGTCTCTCTCTCAAATAAATAAATAAAATCTAGAAAAAAATAAAAATAAAAAAAAATAGGTGAGCATTTCTGGGGGTTGAGTAGTGAGGCTGGAGAGTCCTTAGCATGCTATCTTCTTTAGTCCTCAAAAGGGAATGACAGTGGAATGATTGTTTTAAGTTTCTTTGTGTCTCCTGTCCAACAGAAAGTAGCTATGTCCCTTAGAAAGAGAAGTATCTCCTTGCCAAGTGACAAACTGATTCACATATGCCACAGAGACCATGGCTCTAACATGATACAACCCATCTCTTCTCTCAGACCTTCTGGATCAGGCAAAGAGAGGACTTCTACAACTCTTCATCTGTATGCAATCAGGAAAGCAAAGATCTGAGCAAGCATGGTCTCTTCAGCTTCTGCCTTTTCAATTAAGACAGAATGAGAGGAGAGCCCTGGAAGAGGGCCTGACTGTCCCAGGGAGCCCAAGACAAAGCCAACACTATGATTCACATATTGTCTCATGTCCATTTTGAACCTGCAGGAATGGAGACAAAAATGGTGATAACTCCAAATCTCCATCAGGCAGTGGGAGAAAAATACTCCATTTTTGTGAAACAATGTGATCCTAAATTTATCAATGGTTCAAAGTGATATGACCATCAAAATAATTGATTCCATGCTGTCTGGAGCCACACAATGGAACACAGATCTGAGACTCATCAATGTTTCCCATTGATCAACCAGGGAGCCAAGACACATTATGAAAAGACAATGTTCTACTCGACAGCACATGCTGAAAAACTATGGAAGTCTCTTGGAACGTGAGAGGCAGAGTTCTGTGTTTAGTAACTTGTCATGTTCCCCATGTTCTCTTGACTTCCCATCACAAGTGCTTCTCAGCTCTACACCTAGTCCTAGGTAGGACTGCTGAGTGAATAGTGAATGAGTATAAACAGAAGCCATTTGAAGAAGACTCTGAAATAGACGCAAAAAAAAAAAAAGATGTAAACACGCAAAAAAGATACCACACTTGGGCTGCCCCATTGCCTCTTACATTGGGGTAAAAAATTTGACCCTTTCTGGTATGATGATGTTCAGTATCCACAGAACACTTGGTATCAACGGGGTATTTGGGATCAATAGGAATGAAACATAAAATAGAATAAATGGATTTTCTATGTACAATGGTCTTTGAACTTAAATAACAAGCCCATTGATGATTTTCTAAAATATTAAAATAGGTATTTCTCAAGCATTTACAACTTTAATTTTTCTTTGATTATCTGATGATGATACAGATTCAGGGTAATTAACACATGAGGCTACAAGAGCAGAATGGCTTTGTGCCAGATGAACTAGCCAATCCCATTTTGGATTAATATTTATTTACTGAGCACCCAGAAAGCACAAGGTCTCCCATCAGTGAGAAAGACTGACACATAAACAGCTAAATTTAACAAGGCATAATGCATTAAATACAAGCAGAAATGATAGGAGAAATGATTTATACTGACTGAAAAGATCAAGGAGAAATGGGATTTGAGTGGGACTAGGAAGGGTAAACGGGATGTCTGGGTGGCTCAGTGGGTTAAGCGTCTACCTTCAGCTTGGGTCATGATCTCAGTGTCCTGGGATGGAGCCTGTGTCAGGCTTCCTGCTCGGCAGGGAGTCTGCCTCTCCTTTTCCCTCTGCCCTTCCCCCTTGTTCATACTCTCTCTCTCAAATAAATATATAAAATCTTTAAGAAAAAAAAAAAAGGGTAACAGGATTTCAACTGGAGGAAAAAGAGCATGGAAAAGCCTTTCCAGTATAAAAAATGATTCCAAAGAGAGGGAAGAGGGCCTGAGTTGCCTGGCCGGGCCTGGCCAGAGAATACTTAGTTAAGTTTCAGTGTGAGTGGTAAGGGAATGGGCAAAGCTTTTGTAAAAGATGAAGCTAGAAATATCTAGATGGGGCCAAGCTGTCACTGGGTCTTGAGTGCCCTGCTGAAAAGTGTAGACTTGGTTCAATACAAGTTAGTTTCTTCAGTAGAAAATGATGTCATTCTATAGCCCACTCTTGAGGCTTATGACTGTTTAAGCATGACATTATGATTCGGCATGCTCCTGATAAACTCTTTCTTACCACAGTATATTCAAGTTTGTACCCCTGTGTCAACAATACCTTCTATAACTGGCCGGACTCAACTGAAAGGGATTTTTGTCATCCATGCCCACCTTCAGTCCTTTCTTAAATTTACGATCCAGGGTCAAATCATCAAATAGTCCTAAAAGAAATCTGAAAGTCACATTTCTTATAGTAATCTGACCTGGTCCAATTATTTCAATATGATCTGGGGGTGGGGGATGGGGAGAAACTAAAACTTTAACCAAACTAGCAAAGGGACAGACTTCCATACCATCATCTTTAGGTGGAAAATTGTAAGTAGCCCTCACTGCTCCAAATGCAGTCCACACTTGTTGAAAGTTGACCCTGAGCATCCTCTAACCCACCTGCTTCCTGATTTTATAAATGAATCACATGTACGGTAGAGTTTCAAATCCCTCCTTGAAATATGACGACATTGCTCTGTAATCAGACGTGGACTCCTAAAAAAATTCCACCACCTTTAACTATTTATCACTATGACTGTGTTCTTACAAATGGACCCGCCTCTAAAAGTGTCAAACCTGGCCCAAATGTCAATCTCGCCTCTTGTCATTCTCTCCAACATTCTGTCCGTATATCTGAAGGCAGAATTTTAGATTGAGACCTTTCTGGATTCTTCCTCATTACATTAGCCGCTTCCAAAATGACATCTGGAGTGCTGTGAGCACTCTTGCCAAAGGCTTTCCCATTCCCCTTGCATTCGCTTCAAAATCCCTAAACATCACCTTCTCTGAGTCACAACCCAGCAGTTTACCAACTTTACTATCTTCAGCAGTATCGCATTAAAACAACGGATTTTTCTCTCCTGCCTCTCCCTATCCTGCGCTCCATTCATGACTCTGATTCTCTGAAAGCAACCCTGCACAGGTAAGATCCCTAGATTACTTACTTAACTCAGAATTTCATCTACATCTTAAGCATGTGCTGTCACATTAATCTTTCTGTCTACACCAAGCCTTCTCTGGCCTTCTGTTAACTGACTTTCTGGGTTTTTCTCCTAAGGTTTATCTGCCTCCCATCAAGCAGAATTTCTGGGAAGCAGCACTTCCCCAAATGCACCACCCTGCAAACACACTCACAATAAGTGACTTCAGAGAGCTAGAAGGATTCTGAGGTACCTTGGAATAAATACACAGCTACGTTCCAGGAACTTCTACAGCAAAGTCAATTCCACTGGCGTGATTTTCTCTGAAGGTCTGTCATTCCATTAGCAAAGCAGACTCCACACTAAGGGCTATGTGCAGATCTACCTTCGGGAGCAGAGATATCCTTGGCTGGGGGCAAGACTTGAGTGGCTTAAGTGCCTCTGTGTCCCATGCAGATTTTGCTTTGTTACAGAATCTTCTTTTTTTTTTTTTTTTTTTTTAAGATTTTTTAAATTTAGTTGACAGAGAGATCACAAGTAGGCAGAGAGGCAGGCAGAGAGAAGGCGGGGAAGCAGGCTCTCCACTAAGCAGGGAGCCTGATGTGGGGCTTGATCCCAGGACCCCCGGATCATGATCTAAGCCGAAGGCAGAGGCTTAAACCCACTGGGCCACCCAGGCACCTGTTACAGAATCTTCTAAGAATCTTCTCGATACACAAGTGTATGCTCTATCAGAAAGGCATCTTGATGTGTTCATTCATTGGAAACTTCTGAGCACTATACCATGTTTAGCTCTGTGCTAAATGTTGGTTGAACCTAGATCTGCAGTCAAGGTCTGCAGAAAGCAGGCAAGTAAACGGTCAGCTGTAGCATGGGGCTAGAGCAGTGTTTGGAGAGTGTCTTGGAGCACAGAGGAGGAGTGCTCACCCAAAATGAGATCAAAGAGGGCTTCATGGAATTGAAAGATAGGAAAAAAACGAAGGTAGATTGCCATAACCTGCCAAGTCATGAAACAGCCTCTTCCCATGGTTAGAAAATAACTGTCCTTTCCTTCTCCAGTGTTTAACATATTTCTCTGAGCATCAAAAAAGCAGGAGGGGACACTATGAGTGTGATATTACCATCTCCTGAAATGCTGGAGGGCTTTGAGCAAGGGCATCACACTAGGTTTAGGACAGACCCTAGATCAGAAGACCCACCTGGAGAGATATGCAGCCAGAGAACGGAGAGTGAGATGGGGAGCCAATAAAAGCCCGAGGGGCTAACTCCTTAGCTCTGATTTTTTGCTTAAAGAATTCAAATTAAAAAAAAAAAAAAAAACAGCTCCTTGCACATCTTTCATCTAAGAAGGTGAAACTGCACACAAACATTTTGCTGCCTTTTTTTTTTTTTAACATTTTGCCACTGCTTAATAGAAGCTGCTGGTGGATTTGGGGGGGTAGGGAACTTCTTTTCTAGCTATCTGATTTCCCTAGGAAAGGTTTCCCCTTGAACCACCTTCTGGTTCTTCCCTGAATGCTGGTGAGTGAGAGAGAGAGGACCTGGACACGCAAAGCCCAGCTCTTTCCTCACTTACGGACTAGGGATCAGGAGGCACGCAGGAAACACCCACTCTGGGCTGGTTCTAGTACCCTCCTGTGTGCAGAGGAGGCCCTATAGGGAGACACTCCAGGGGCTGCCTTGGTCCACGGTAAACAAGTGTGGTGGTCTAATTTAGCAGTTCCGTATCATGAATACTATTGTCAAATACATAAGCCATATTCTCTGGTGTAATTCTTACCAGTATTCATATTGATGTTAGGGTTTCCACTGCTTGATTTATTTGTCTCTCAACAGGTTCTGAATGCAGGTGGAGGGAGAAAAAGACTTCATTTTTAGGCTCTTCTCAAACCATAACAATTATTATAAGTAGTTAATATGCTGGTCCCGGAGAGATCATCTCAGGTAGCCTGATAAGGCCAAGTGTCTGACGTTATAACAGAGGATCTAACAAAACAAAGACAAAACACAAAGCCAGTCTAGAAGGAGACAGATCCACAGTGCAGCTGCAAGGAGACAGGAGCGAGTACTAGCAGCACTGGAGCTCCTGGAGAAAGGTGTTCCTAAACCCCAGCCACATTTTTGCCCTTAGGTTGTAGGACACCCCCGGAAAGCAAAGGCCAGCAGACTTGTCCAACTTCACCAGCATACAACCAGCTCAGAAGAACCCTTCATCTGGGAATTAAAGCTCTGTGCCCCCATCTTAACATTCTTAATAACTGCATCTTTGAATAGGTTTTGAAAATGCAATCTAATGGGATAACACAGCACGCCCTGGGGCTTTGCAGCCCTAGCTCACGTGTGGCTCACCACCCTTGGCCTCTCCCCTACCCCCCACCCACCCCAGGATGAGTTCTCAGTTCTCCCTTCTTCAGACCCCTGAGCCTTGGTCCCTCACAGCCTCTGTCTTTGCCACTCAGCAGCAACTGCTCTCTGCCTCCAGCAGGGTCCTGTGCAGACACAGGAAGGCTCGGGGATGTGGGGGGATGCATGTGCTGGGTTTTCCAGGTAAAGTATGCCTGTGTCAGCCTCACTCTGAGCGAGCAGCACGCAGGTGCATTCCACGGTGACGCAGGGAATTGGTGGGGAGACTGCGGTCTCTTGGCTTTCTCATCTGTTGAGGATTGGGGTGCAGGGCTCAAGGGAAGGGGAGCTACCAGGCTCAACCTCCCTGCCCCCACCAGGTCACACTGCACTGGCAGAGAGGAGCCCTGTGGTCAGTGGGCTGAGTGTGTGTGTGTGTGTGTGTGTGTGTGTGTGTCAAAGTAAAGAATGGGCCTGAGGCTCCTCCGAGCATTTGCACTGACCTCAAGAGCATCCCCCATGGCCGACGGAATGACTTTATTTTTTAACTGATTTTGTGGGGGAGGGGTTGAGGGAGAGATAGAGATAGAAGGAGTGAGAGAAACAGTCAGGTACTTCATCAACTGAGCTACTCAGGCACCCTGGAGAGTGACTTTAAATAGCAAATAAAAAACACCTCGATAAGGTGTGAAAGACACTACAAAAGAAAGGCAAAAGTTTCATATTTTAGTACTTTTAAACAGAAGACTTTTCCTTTTTTCCTACTTTTTCTCCCTCACTCTCCCTTTACTCTGGGCTCTATGACAATTTCATAGCCAGGCTTGCCAGTAGATTTCTCTTGCTTGCAACCAAAGGAGTCCTAACCAACACCTCATAATGCCTTTCACATGGCTCGACATTTTGAATAATTTTTTGTAAGCCTCTTTCACATGAGATAATACTATTTTGTAGATAGTTACATTGGGTAGGAAGCATCTGTTCAAATCTTTCTCCCCACACTAAATGATGACGTCTCCAGCGACCTTATCTTATTTGTCTTTTACTCTTTTGGTGCCCAGAACTATGCTCCAGACATAGAATTCACATTTACTCTATGTTTGAAAGATAAATGTCAATATTATCAGTCATTAAGATAAGAATGTTCTTGGGGCACCTGGGTGGCTCAGTCGTTAAGTGTCTGTGTTTGGCACAGGTCATGATCCCAGAGTCCTGGAATCAAGTCCCACATCAGGCTCCCTGCTCCATGGGGGGCCTGCTTCTCCCTTTCCCATTCCCTCTGCTATGTTCCTTCTCTAGCTGTGTCTCTCTGTGTCAAATAAATTTTAAAAAATCTTAAAAAAATAAAAAAGATAATGTTCTCAAGGATCATCACATCTTATCCAGGCCTAAGGGACAAACAAGGGAGAAGGCCCTGTCTTTTACCTCCTGACAGCTGCCCAGAGACCAATTTCAGATCCAGGTTCGTGCAGAACTGGCAAAGCAGATCAACATTCCTACAGACGACCCCAACTCGCAGGTCATGTTGTGCAAATTAGATCTGAAACAGTTTGCCAGTGTTTTGTCCGTTTAACCCGAAACTTTTAGCAACAGCTCTTGCATAGATTCAAAAGTAATTTAGTTTGTTTGCCAAAAATAGGAGCAAATTTAAAAAATTATATATTGACATTGTACTGTCTCTTCCCTTGCTGATTTTACAGTCTCTAGTTAGAAGAAAACAAACAAACAAACGAGTGTTAAATGATGAATGTCCAGAGAGGAAAGGAAGAAGGGGAAAGAGAGAAAAAAACAGAAAGGAAGGGGACTAAAGACAGTAACACTAATCAGGTCAAATTGGTCAAGCCATGCCTTATTCAAGATTTCCCTGTGAGCTAGAACAACGCTATCCACCTCCCAGGGATACGGTGGGAACTAATGAGGTAACATATGCGAACACACTCAGAAAGCCAGCTTGCACATATTTTGTGACTGCTGAAGCTGAACAGGTACTTACCACCCATATGGAAAAAAAAAAAAAAATCCAAAAGAAAGAAAGAAAGAACACCTTCCCTGGGAACGGGCCTCCAAGAGAGTTCATCTGAATGAATTCATACCAATTAGTATTGTTTGAGAACTTGCTGCCTCATACTGTGCTTGTGCATGTTGTTAATGGTGTTTATTTCTATGCAGATGCAGTCAATTCCATGAACATCACCACCTCTAGAAGAGCTTTCATACATTTAAAAAAACATAACAAAACAAAACAAAACAAAACAGTTCAAGGGCACTGCCTTTAAAAGGCTGTCTTCCACTCAAGGTCCTGGGATCTAGTCCAGTATTGGGGAGGAGTGGGGGACCTTCCAGCTCAGCAGGGAGCCTGTTTCTCCCTGTGTCCTGTCTCCTGCTCTTGCGTGCTCTCTCTCTGCCTTAGAAGGATCTTTGCAGGGCACCTGGGTGTCTCAGTCAGTTCAGTGCCTCACTCTTGACTGGGGCTCAGGCCATGATCCAGGGTCACGGGACTAAGCACCCAGTTGGCCTTCGCACTCAACAGGGAGTCTGCCTGAGATTCTCTCTCCCTCTGCCCCCCTTCCTGCTCCTTCTCTCTCTTGTTCTTTCTCAAATAAATAAAATCCTTTAAAAAAAAAATCAGTTCCAGTTGTCTAGTTATTCTTGTCTAACTCCCTCTGTAAATGTTTCAGTTGCAGTTGGAAAAGTTAAATGCACACAGTGTGCTCTGAAATGGAGACACAAATCTGGGTACTTCGGTTAGAAGGCGGAGGTTCAAGGCAACTCATCATCCACTCCCTCTCCTCCTCCTCACACACTGCACCACCGCTGATACTGTTTTTACATTTTACAGCATTTGATATTTTAAAAACACAGATACATATACCCTCTTTTAAGACTTCTTTGCAATAACATTGTTGGAAAAACACAGATGGTGATGTTAACCCATTTTACTATGTAAAAATATATAAGTTACAACTCACCAGCAAGAAAATCTTGTCTAAGATTTCCTTGTCTTAGACCTTGTCTAAGACTCTGTAAACTCATGGTCCCATTCTGCAACTACACCGCACTGCCCCCGCCAGGCCACATGTATAAAACATGAGATGCTCCCTATCTTATTGATGGCCACACAAGGGACCGGGAGAACCACATGAAACAAAATTACTGTCCTTGATTCTTTACTTTCAAGACTGTGGACACCAGAAACGTTATTGGAACTCATATTTTTTTATAATCAGACTTTCGAACTCCACAAAGGGGAAGCCACTGCTTATCATAATGGTATGCGAGGGTTTGGCAAACACAGACTCACTGAACTAGTGTAATTTATATTACTTTATGAGGTAACATAATTCTGAAAAAAAAATGCATTGAAGTCAAATCTCTATGTGCTGCTCACACTCTAACATTAGCATGCAACTACCAGCAGTGGGTTTGATAATCCATGGAACTGTATTAATATTTATATCTTTTTGTTTTACTTGGGAAGTATCTTTAGCCTTCTTTTAAAATTCATGTAAATTCCCATTGTAAAAGATGCAAACAACATTGAATTCATTGAGGTCAATGTTCTTTGCTGCACAGACACATCCCCATGGATGATAAAATGAACAGTTTGCGTGTCTCCGGTCTCTGCACATTGACATAAAAGTATGCATATAGGTATTTGTAAATAATAAATCAGACTTGTGATGATATTATAGGTATTGTCCTATAGGTCTATTTTTCTTGAAAACATGTGTCAGAGTGTATGTATGCGCATGCACACATGTATGTACATACATCGAGTTTTAAACCTCTGTACTCTATTCCACGAAATGATATATGACATAAATCATTCCACTACCAACATATTTTGGTGGTTTCTGGCTTTCAGTGAATACAAACTATGCAGCAAACCATCACCATAGTGCATATTCCTCTCCCTCACGATATGTGCCTTTTCTAGAATACATTTCCGCAGGTAAAAATCGATGGAATCGAGAGAATCCTGACATTACTCCTCAGATTACTTTACACGTTGATTTTCTCAAATTGCCATTTAAAAGTTTCACCAATTTACACTGCCATGTAAACAAATAAAAAACAATTCTGTTTACCCCAACCTCAGCAACGGAGCATAACATCAAATTTTTAAAAGATTTATTGATGAGAGAGGGAGAGCGCACTAGCAGTGCGGAGAGGCAGAGGGAGATAGAGAATCTTAAGCAGGCTCCATGCTGAATATGAAGCCCCACTTGCCGCTCAATCCCAAGCCAAATCCTCAAGCCAAAACCAAGAGTTAGATGCTGAACCCACAGTCACCCACTTAGCGCACTGAGAATAAAATCAATTTTTAAAAATTCTCCCCAGTCGAGTGCATGAATATGGTCACTTGGTCACTGCACATTATTTCTCTCTCTTCATCAGCATGTCATCTCCACAGAGGAGTGCTGAAATATACTATGTGTCCTTGGGCAAGTTCCTTAACCTTTCTCACCTCTAAAATGGGGATGATAATTATAATAATACCAAACTCAAAGGATTATTTCCTATTTTTTGTACATTTTGCCCCTTTTTCAATATAATGTTGTCACTTTCTTCTTTGGTTAATCCAGTAAGTTAACATGTATTTACTGAATGCCTACAATGTGCCAAGCTTCGTTCTAATTGCTGGGGACAAACCAGGGAGGCAAAACTAAGTTAATTGCTCTCAGAGAGCTTCCATCCCCATGGGGAGGCAGACAATACAGAAGCAAAGACTTAAATGTACAATGTTCTGTCATGTCGTATTAGTGAAGGAAAAGAAGAGTAGGGCATAAGGCTAAGAAATATAGAGGTGCTATTTGAGGGTTGGCCAACCAAAACTTCTATGATAAGGGGACCCTTGTGGAGAGATCTTAAGGAAGTAAACATCCAGGCTGAGGGGACAGCAAGCACACAGCCCTGAGACAGGAATGAGGTTGGCGAGTCTGAGAAAAAGTGGGAATAACATGTTGGTTGTAGAAGGAATGAAGGGGAGAGCAAAGAGAAAGACCAGCTGAGAGGAGCCAGAGACCAGATTCTGAATGTTCTCAGAAGCCATCAGAAGCAATTTTAATTTTATTCTAAAGGCAGATGGCAGCCAAGGAACTATCTCTGAATTGCTGAATCGCTCAGGACACAGAGAGAAACTTGATGCCTCCAACCAAGGTACTCCATACCTCGAGTATGGCCACAGGCAGCTCCCACCTGTCCTCTGAGCAAAGCTCACAGGGAGCAAAAACCAACATCAGCAATTACAGTGTCCCTCACAAATTCAGGCCGACAGGCAAAGCCAAACCAAGCCACACACAATTGTGGAACCATGTCCCTGACCCAAAGGCATACCATCTGCATTCAATCCAAAATGTAGACATAAAGCATTTTTCTTCTTCCCTGATGCACAGTGCCCTCACCAGATGACAGACCAGGAATGGAACCCTGGCCAGGCTCAGCTACCACCATGGTAGAAAGAGTCTGCCACATAAGTACCAGGAGCCCAGGCAGGGAAGCTGCTCCTGGCTCCCCCCTTAGCCGCAAGCCTACCTCTGCAGATGGTGCCATTGCCCACGTAGCCCGGTTTGCAGGTGCAGCTGTGTCCCTGGACAGTGTTGGTGCAGATGGCGTTCTCATCACAGTTGTGCTGCCCACTGCCACATTCATCATGCTCTGTTTGCAGGGGGAGAAAGACAGACAGACATCTTTTCACAAGTTGGCATCACAAGTGTTGGAAAAGTAAGCTGGGACTCACCAAGTAAGAAGGACAGGGACCACCACCAGGTATGGGGATCTCAACTATGCACCTGGCAGCTTCTGTGCCTAGTGAGGTTGTAATCTCAGCAACTCTACAAGATGGATGTCACTGTCCCCACTTTGCAGGCAAAGAAACTAAGGGTCCGAGAAGCCAGTGTCTTAGTCAGGCAAGTCGCATGATTGGCAAGTGCTGTTCTAAGGGCATTGCCTTTTCCATGTCCTGCAAAAGGTTTCTATAGAGGGTCCAAGGCAGCGTTTCTCAACAGAGGCCAATTCTGCATCCCCTTCCCACTAGAAACATTTGACACTAATGATATCCTTAGTCATCATGGCTTGGGATGGGGGTGCTACTAGAATCTAGTGGCTATAGGTCAGGAATGCTGCTAAGCATCTTACAATACACAGGAAAGCCCAGCACAAGAAAACATTGATTACATTACAATAAAAACATCAATAGCACCTAGGCTGGGAAAACTTCCTCTAAGGTTAAAGAAGGAAAAAGAAATAAATCCCACATATGAGATTCCATGGTTTCTTTGAAACTGAAGAGGAAGGCTCCGTTAATAGAACCTGGCAAAGAAGCATTTACTAACAAGGAATTTCAAAGAATTCCATTGGTCACAGGAAATGCTGGCAAGCATGGGGTTGTGCAGAATCAAAAGGGATTTACTCTTATGACCTCTCCTCAAGGGCCTTAGCAGGGCCCGGAACTCCAGTTTTCCATGTAGGCCAAATTCACAGGGGTGAGCATTCAACCCCCTGGGTTGATGCCTGATAGGTAGTCACATGGTTCTATATTTTCAAAGAGTTGTGGCATCCTTAACCTACAAGATGTTGGAGGATGTAGATCCAACACTTTACAAAATGGACCAAAAGATTCCAAGTTAAAAATCAGGATTTCACAGATAATGACACTTTCCTGTCATAATCAGGAACTTGAAGTAGTTATCCAAATGGCTACTTTGTAAAGAACAGTGTCAAAAGTTTAGGCCTTGGGTGCCTGGGTGGCTCAGTGGGTTAGATCTCTTCCTTTGGCTCAGGTCATGATCTCAGAGTCCTGGGATCAAGTCCCTCACTGGACTCTCTGCTCCGCAGGGAGCGTCCCCTCTCTCTGCCTGCCTCTCCGCCTACTTGTGATTTCTCTCTGTCAAATAAATAAATAAAAATCCAAAAAAAAAAAAAATGTTTAGGCCTATTCCCTTTAACATCTGCTAGTATAACTTCTTAGACATTTTAAGAAGAAAATTCAAACAGATTTATTTAAGTCCCAAAATAACATAAAAAACAAGAGCTGAAATCTCAGCTAGAAACCTCCCCAAAATAACACTCCCCGAAAAACACTAAACATTCAATAGTTTATAAAGGGTCCTGTTAGATCAATGTAGCAATCAGTTGAAATATCATCGATCTTCATTCATTTTTATCCTAACTTTTCTAACTGAGACCCGGTAATGAGAAAGGTTGAATTCTACAAAGCAGGGCTGTTTTAGTCACCCATGTGCAATTACAGGAGAACACACTCAAGCATATGACTCTTGATGCAACACCTTGGATTAAAAAAAATTTTTTTTTTTTCTTTCAGCCTTAAGACCAACCCAAAGGGTCAGTGAGAAATGTGCATGGGTTAGCAAATAGGGAGAAAAGAAGATTTACGACGACTCACTTCTAGTCTGTGCTAATGTCATCTCCAGCACACTCGAGCAACAGTATAACCGCATGGATGTTAGATCAAATTTACAGACCTATGAAGCACCTAGTATATGCAGGTACGATACCAGGGGATGTGGGGCACACAAAAAGTCCAAGAGTGTTGACTTCAACACCCAAGTTTTCAATCCCTTATTTAAATTCATTTAATAATTATTACGGTCTATACTGGGAATACGAAGGTGAGTAGATATGGTCTCAGCTCACATGAACTTTTCAATAGAAGCCACCAGACGTCAATACGCAGCTAAGCAGAACACAAGAGAGAAGTGATGAGGGCTGTAAGGAGGTGACCTTGTATTTCATCAGACAAACAATATATTTTAGAATGAACAGGGACTCTTCTAATAATCACACTGGAGTAACAGGCATGACTCAGAATAACCCACGCAAGGCAGCACGTGTGGCGATGCTAGATAGAAGGAATCAAGATAAACTGAAGTAAGAGTCCCTGGGGGGAGGGGAGCAATTTCTGTTGATAGGGAGAGTCTTCCTGCAAAAGATCGTATTTGGGGGCGCCTGGGTGGGTCATTCATTGTCTACGTTCAGCTCAGGTCATGACCCCAGAGTCCTAGGACTGAGCCCCACATCAGGCTCCCTGCTCAGCGGGAAGCCTGCTTCTCCGTCTCCCACTCCTCCTGCTTATTTTCCCTCTCTCGCTGTGTCTCTCTCTGTCAAATAAATACATAAAATCTTTTAAAAAATAAAAAAGGTAGTATTTGAACTGGTCTTTTAAAAATGGTCATGGTTTTCTCAGTCAGAATTGTCCATGAAGGGCATGACAGGTGAAAGAAAGGTATGGTTTTATGCAACATCCCAAATGTCTGGTCCACTCTCACCTACCTTGTCTTCCACTGCCCCACCCCTGCCAAGCTTTGCTGAGGTCTAAGTGACAAAACTGTAAGTTATTCAAAGTGTTCAATGTGATGATTTCTTAAATCATACATCATGAAACACTTTCCCTCATCAAGTTAATGATCACATCCATTCTACCTGGTCCTCTAATTATTTTTGAAGGAAACCCTCTTCTCTGCTGAGGTGGAGCCATCACTGGCCTGCAAAGGTAATCCATTCCTACCTCTCTCCAGTTTGCCATTTTGTTTCTGTGGCTCCATACAGAGTCTCCCAATGTAGATGCACTATCTGTGCCCCTGTCTGGCTTCAACACTACTTCATGCCCATTCTCTTGCCACTTAAGCCAGATCTGCTTTCCATACCACATAAATTTACCATCTTGGAAATATTACCAAATCTGGTCTCTTTATCTCCTTGGAGACACTCACATACATGGTGATGCTTGTGAGTTTTATCACTAATATTTTAGCCAAGTAATATTGAAGAGAGAAACTGTAGCATATTTTATACAACCTTCACTTAGCCTATCATTACTTCACATAATGGTCCTGAGCCTACAGAGTGCCAAGCATTGAGCTAAATGTTACACATACATCATTTAATTCTCCTATCAATCATATGAAGATGGTTCATTTTACAATAAAGGAGCTGAAATAAAGAGACATTCAATAATCTGCCAATGTCCCAAAACCAGTAAGTGGAGGAGCTCGGAATTGGGACACTGGGCACCAGAGTGACTACATCACTGAGCAGTTAGAAGCAAATCTGGATATGGTTGAAGTTAAACCAAGTCATATGGAAGAGATTCCATAAAGCCAGAAAGGAAGAAGGTCTTCTTCTACACTAGCCTCAAATTCCCACCGAAGATCTGACTTATCTTGGACAGAAATAACAGCAGAAGAAATGATCTCAAAAAACATCAAATTCCCTTCCAGCGGTTGGAGATGCTGTCAAAGGCGCCGCAGGGCAAACACTTGGAGAGGTGGCGTGACAAAACAGTTGGGAGTGTAGACTCCAAAACCATGCAACCTGGGTTAGAGGACCCTGATTTTGCCACTTACTAGCTATGTGAACTTAAGTGATGGAAACAATTGGTGTCTTAGTTTCCTAAGGTGTAAAATGTGGATAATAACAGAACCTATCTCCTGAGGTTGTCGTGAGGATTGTATTAGCTAATATAGGTAAAAGGCTTAGAGCACAATGCAACTAGTATATGCTCCATAAATGTACACTATTTTATTATTGTTATTACTATTACCCTCACTATTGCAATTATTTGTCAGCAGACTTAATTGTTGGATAGTACTTAAAAGTGGTTAAGAAAACATCCTTTTTCCTTTATAGGCTGGTAGTTCAGGCAGAAAGACAATTTTGACAGGATTTTTAAGATGATTAAATAAACAATGAATTTTGGAACACTGAAAAAAATAAAATAAAATAAAATTTAAAAAATAAAATAAAATAAAAAATAAATTAAAAAAAAAAAAGAATAACTCTTTGAAGACCCAAACAAGTATTTGCTTACATTCAATTCTGGTCCCCAAGAGACAAGACTACAGACTGGGAAGGTGAAGGATGTATGTTTGTAATTGTTGATGTATGACCTGAGTTTGATTATAGTATATTTAGAGTATCCTCCCTCTTGGAAAAAATCATAATGATTGTGGTGGCAGGCTGTTTCTCCACTGATAATTATAATTATTGGTATGCTGGCTAATATTTATTCAGCACTCATGAAGCACTGTCATTATCACATAGGTCTTCTCTCCTCCTCTTCCTCCTTTTCCTTCCACAGAAGGGCTCAGAAAGACTGATCTACCTCTGTAACACTGCAATCAAATGTAATCAATAGCCATTATTCATTAACATCTTATTTTCCTTAGTGGACTAATCAGGACCCAAAGAAGACACTGAAATGGTCACTCCAGCTGCAAATGTTCCATGTCTGTGGTCTGACTGGCTTGCGGCTTTTCTTTGCCCAAAGTAGTCTCTTATCTATTTTACAAAATTGTTTAAAAAAAAAAAACCCACTGGGAGATGCCAACCGCATCTCACCAATCACATTTCATAGATGAGGAAACTGGGGTCTGAAGCGCCTAAGAGGTATAAGTATATAGATAATAAGTTGTATGTCTGGAACTCAAACTCCCCTCCAGGTCCTCATCTCTTTTCCTGCATTCTTTCCAAAACTCCACTTTACGGTATGATCCAAAGGAGTTTCTAAAGTGTTGGCGACAGTGACAGTATGTTCTTACTTTTTAAAGGAAAATAGTCACAATTTAAAGGAAGTTGCAAAGGTAGTACAAGAAGTCCCATTACATACACTTCACCGGGCTTACCCCAAGAGTGCCGTCGTATGTAGCTGTAGTAGAAGGTGGAAGCCAGAAATCAGACATTGGTATATTATTGTTAGTAGTCTATAAACCTTATTCAGCTTATACCAGTTTTTAAAATCTACAACTATTTTGAGGGGTGTGTATGTGTTTGAGCATATAGTTGTAAGCAGTATTATCCTGTGTATAAATTCAGGTAACCACTGCCACAATCAAGCTATTTTTTCTTTGTTTACACTTACTTACCACTTCCCAACATCCTCCTATACCCAGTCCCCGTCCCTTGTCAGCTACTTATATGTTCTCATCTCTATAGGTTTGCCATTTAGAGAGTGTTGCATAAATAGAATTAAACATAAATTTTGAGATTAACTTTTTTCACTAGACAAAATGCCCTTGAATTCCATTCAGGTTGTTGTACGTGTCCATAGTCCATTTCTATTTATTGGGGAGAAGTATTCCACTGTAAAAATGTATCAGTTTGTGCAACATACACACATTAAGGGACATTTGGATTGTCTCCTATATTTTGCTACTATGAATAAGTTTCCATGAACATCTGTATGCAGGTTTTTATGTGAACATATATTTTCATAACTTTATTCTTTGATTTCTTTCATTAGTATTTTGTAATTTTCAGCATACAGATCCTATACATGCTTCATTAGCTTTATAACTATTATTTCATCTTACCTTAGAACCACTATATATAATATTATTCTTTTAATTTTGGTTTCTACATGTTGGTTGCTGGCATATAGGAATATAATTGATTTTTGTGTGTTGATATCATAGCTTGTGACATTGCAGAACTCATTCTATATTTCTTGTAGATTCCTCACATAGACAATCATGTCATCTATAAATAGAAATAGTTTAACTTCTTTCTTTCTGACTTCCACACTTTTTATTTCCTTTTGTTCCCTTACTGTATGGACTTCCAGGGCTATGTTGCACAAAAGCGGTGAGAGTGAACATCATTGATTTATTATTAATCTAAGAAAGAAAGCGTTCAGTCTCTCTTTATTAAATATAATGTTAGTTATAACTCATAATACTTTGTCAGTACAGGGTAGAGGTTCAGCTCCTTGCTGAGCTCTACTAACAATGAAGTTGGGAAAGCGTAGTGGCTATTAACCTTGTCTTCCAGTGCTTTGTTCAGTCTCCAAGCTGCTGGGTGGAGTGGAGGCCATGTCCACACTCAACTCCACTGACATTAGTACAGGGAAGAAATCAGCAGGTTCCCATCGACAGATGGCTCAAGTAGAGTGTATATTTTCAAAAAGGTTTTCTGTTTGTTCTGTTAATCCCCCTTTTCCCTAGAAGAAGTAGAGTTGGCTTTTCTTGGAGCTTTTATAATATGTGCTATTGCTGGCTTTGGGTTGCAGTCTTCTTCAGCTCCTCAACTAAGACATATGAGATGCACAAATAAAATGGGGAACTTACTCCTTGTGGCTCCTCAAGTCCCAAAGTTTTCAGGTAGTTTACTTTCCTTTTACCTTTCAGAGTCTTCCTGACGATTTGCTGTGTTACATCTAAGGGTTTTCTTTTTGTTGTAGGAGAAAAGGCCTGGGAAATGGGGCTAGTTCATCTTGATCAGAATCAAAAGTCCTCCATATATTTAGTTTCTAAGAAATTAGTCACTTTCCTTCTCTGCTTCCTTTCTACATAGCATTAATAATTGTGACTTTTCATAAGTAACACTCACTGAGCATACTATGAGCTGGACTCGGCTCTAATGTGTTATAGCATTCATATGACTTAAGAATTACTATCGTCTCTATTTTCTATATGAAGAAACAGGAACAGAGAGGTTATGGCCCAAGGTTATAAGGTAATAGATTCAAACCAAGGCAGTCACTGTCAAACCAGGACAGAAGAGTTAGAGACATGTCATTGTTAGTCATTCTTGAAACCCCTTTCTCCCTTAATCCCTTATAACACATCCATCACCAAGTCTTGATTTTTCTGAGGATCTCTCAAATTCATTCCTATATCCCAATTTCCATTGCCATCACCCTCATCCAAACCACTGTTATCTCACCCACAGCTAAGCTGCTATCATTAACTTAGGTGTTGTCGCTTCTTAATGGATCTTCCCCACATTCAGTATTGCCCACTTTAAATTTATTCTTCATACTACATTTAGCGCAATCTATTAGGAATTCGAATCTGATCATCTTGCCGTCCCGGCTAAAATCTTCCATCCTTTTACTTCCTTTGATCTCAACTTTTACTGCCTTTGATCTGAAAATGTGGATATTGTTACTATGCCCTCCTGGTCCCCTCGCCGCTTCACCTCCACCTAACTGCCTAGCAACAGGTTGTTTCATTTTCATACCTGCTCTGCTCAACCACGCTGCCTCTACTTCCTTCCTGCAGGTCAGGTACCTTCACATGTCCTTCCCTCTCAGCCCGGCTCATGCTTGCTCATCCCTGTTCTGTCAACTAATCCTCACATCCTCAGTAAAGAACACCTGATTTCCTTGGTGTGTAAGTTTCCCCTGAAACCTACTCATACAACACTCAGCACTTCTCCTTCAAAGGGGTAACCAGTTACAGTTCTACATTAATTAGTGTATTGGTATTTTTACTAACACCTGCCTTTTTTACTATCGCATACATTGCTTGGGGATGTATCTCAAATTTATCTTTCTTTACTTTAGATCCAGCCCTTCGCAGAACTTCTGAAACTTAGTCAGTGCCTAATATTTATAAAAGGAAGGAAGGGAGAAAAAAAGCGAGGGGGAAGAGGGAGGGAAAAAAATGTAAACAAAGAGTATGATTGCCTTTAGCATCAAAAGTTGTAGAGAGGTCAAGGAGAAATAAGACTAAGAAAAACATAATTGAATCAGACAGGTGAGGGAAACTTTGAAGAGCTCAAAAATGAAATACAGCTGGTACTGATGTGTTGATGTATTTATCACAGAGAGTTTGTTGGAGGAGGAGAAAGTGATGTGGTTTCAGGAGCTCTCTTTGAAGCAGGCCATTTCTTTCATAAAGAATTGCTAAGGATTCTGAGATAACCTAAGCCTTGTAAGAAAATACCCACAAATCATTCAACTGACAACTGACTTGATACAAGCACATACAACTCAATAAAAAGATATCCCACTCAGAAAATAGGAAAAATATTTAAAGAGACATTTCTCCAAAGAAGATACACAAATGTAATAAGCACGTGAAAAGATGCTCAGAATCATTAGAAATTAGGAACATCCAATGCAAAAAACACAGTGAGATACCATTTCACACACACTAGAATCAAAAACACAGACAACTGATGATAAGAATGTAGGGAAATTGAATTCCTTCTACATCGCTATTGGGAGTCTAAAACATTTCAGCCACTTTGGAAATTACTTTGGTAGTTCTGCACGCTATTAAACATAGGGCTACCACATGTTCCAGCAATTTTACTCTAAGGTGTATATCCAAGAGAAATGAAAACATTTGCCCACACAAATAGCTGCAGAGAAATATTCATATAAATGTTATTCATAATAGCCAGATGGTGGAAACAACTCATATATTTATCAACTGATGAATCCATAAAGAAAATGTGGTACATCCGTACAATACTATTTTTGCATGTTATTTTATATTTTATATTATTCAGTAATAAAAGAGTGCTACTGCTATGTGCTACAACATGTACCATGCATGAAACTCAAAAACATTTTGCTAAGTAAAAGAAATAAGTCATAAGAGATTGTGCGTTGTATAATCTCATTTACATGAAATGTCCACAACAGGCAAATCTATAGAGACAGAAAACAGATGAGTGGTTATCTAGTACTAAGCTTGAGGAAATGGAGAATAATAGTGAATGGGCACCAGTTTTCTTTTTGGGATGATAACAATGCTCTAAAATCAGATTATAATAATGGTTGTGCAATTCAAAATATACTTAAAACCACTGAATTGTACACATTAAGGAGGTAAACTTTATGCTATTAAAACTGTATTTCAAAAAAGTTTTTAAAAATTGTTAACATTTATCTCACTATCCATGCTCTAGGATAAGGACGTAAAGACTCATCAGAAATCATTCTCAGATGAAATGTTCTTTTGCAAATGGGTATAAGGAATGTTAATTATTTTGCTAACATCCTAGAAATATGCCATATGGCCTTAACTGAAAATACTATTTATTTTACAGTAATATTTTGGGGGGAAGGAGAAAGTAATTATGTGTGAAATGTATGCATCAATTACGAGATGATCCTTACTTTCCTAAATGTGAAAACTGAAAATCTATGCTTTAGGCCCAAGGACGTATGTTACTTACAATCTAAAATGGTGCTTGAATTGCTTGAATTCGAGAAACATCTTTCAAACTGAAAACAAATACATCTCAAAGCTCCCCCTCTGCTGGAATGGACAGTGAATCTCATTCATTATTTCGTTACTTTCCACTCCTACTTTGTACTTAGCAGGATTGCACTATGGTTCTCAGGCTTGTAGACAAAAGTTCATGAGCAGACTGAGTTGCACACTGGTTATTACCGTAATCCAGGAAAAGGCAGTTCCAAGTCCTGCTGACTCCCTGATGATTCCCTGCTAAGTTCATACCAAGATCTTCACCGAGAGCGGGTATCCCAATATCACGGACCCCAGTCTTTACTACACCACAAATCCATTCTCCTCAGTGGAACTGGTCCCACTCTGGGAGACACCTCTTTAAGAACTTACAGGTCTCCATCTCCTGGCTCCTGAGTGTAGCAACTTTAACTCAGTCCCTTTTGACCTCTTCATATACCAAACCCTATAATCCCAGCTCATTCTACCATAATTCGGTCTCTTCGAAAATATGTATTAACTCTGTCCATAGGCAAAGAGGCACTGGGTCTCCAGAACCAGCAGCTGTCCTTCACTCAAAGCCCTGAGTAGGGTTATGGGCAGAACAGGCATGTGGATTACAGAGAAAAGGTGGGAATGAGTAGAAACTAGTTCCCATCCTTTTCAACTTTCCCACAGCAATAAGAAACAAAACACAAAGTAAAAATTCAGTCAAGTGCTTTTCTTTTTTTTTCCAAGTGCTTTTCGACTTGGATATGTAGTATTATATATTAAATATGGTAGGTTATATACAATGCATATTCATCATTTATATACATTTGGTACATAGGAAGTCTATAAAATGTATGTTTAACTATTACCTGTGGTTTAGTACTCAGGGGAGGGTGAATAGAGAACAAATATGAGATATTAAAACTATTTATTTTAGTCACTTCTGAATTTTTCTTTTACAACAAACATATATCTTTTATTACAAATCAACAGGTTTTTTTTTTTTAATGAATGAATAAAATGGTTTCAGATTTATCCACGTTTGCACAGAAAAAGCAAAGCTTTGGAGGCTGACCAATCTGCATGCAAATCCCAGCACAGGATGTAAATCCTAGAGAGACCGGGTCTGCGGTCCATGATCCAGTTTCTGTGTGAACAACATGTGGACAATACCAAGACTAAAGAGTAGAAAACTTGGCTTATTCCCTGTTTCCTCAATCTGAACAGACTCTCCTACAGAAGAGATGTTCAAAATACGTTTATATAATGAACACTCATGAAAATAAACTTTGCAAACCATTGGATATCATTTGGGGGCACAAAGGAAGTGCTCCAAAAATGGCAGAGACCATGACCACCATCAGGAGCACCAACAACAACACCACAGTGTAATGCTGGCCTGCATTTCCTGAGGAAATCCTTCCTCGGGAAATATGGGAGGATTTTACTAGGAGCTTTGTTATTCTCCTCTAGGCCCTGAAGGCCCTGGGTCCAAGCCCAGCTTTGTCATTTGCTCACTTGGGGATCTAAGCAAGTGTACTTAAGGTTCCTGAGCCCCAGTGTCATCACCCAAACATGGAAACAATAAGACACATCACGCGGAGCCGTTGGAAAGATTAGCTGAGAAAGCATGGAAAAAGTGTCTAGCAGCATACCAACCAAGTAATACGGATTCAGTAAATGTTCATTTTGCCCCACAGGAATAATTTAGAAATGCATCAATAAACTACAAAGCTGATGAAGAACTGAACTGTGGTCCAGTGTCTCTGGACTTCTTTGAAAACACCTGGTCCAAAAGAAATAGCCAACATGAGAATGAAACAAGCAAAACTGTTGTCTGACTTTGGTTTTCTGTAATGGTCATATAAGCATCCTCTTTTACTGAGGGCCTTTGACTCTCTACTGTGAAGAGGATGGCTTGTGAATTTTTTTGATTTTACAACTACCCGAAGGAACTCTGAATAAAACCGTCTAAATGTTAAAACACAGCAGGAAAAATAGTGCTGTATTAATGTTTCTCTTTATCATAGAAGTTTGCCTGTTCCTTCCGGGAGGCTGGGTATGAATATGTTTTCTTTCTCTTTCTGAAGCAAGGGAATGGTACAGAAAAACAAAACAAGCTGGATCAAGAAAGACTCTTTTCCTCCCTTCTATTCAGTGATGGTGACTCCTTGTCAGGTACTTGGGCGGTCTCATTTGACTTACCAAGTCCCCAAGAAAAAGAGGCTGGAATCAAAGGAAACACCAGAACCTTGAAAAATGTGCTAGTCCTAGTCCCCTGCTTTCCAACATGCTTCTTTCATTTCTAATGAATTCATCCTCCATACCCCATTGCGGGGGTGCTAGGGGGTTGACACGGGATTTCTGCACATGTAATTAGTTAAGATGAGGGCAAATGCCATTAGGTGAGCCCTAAATTCAATGACTGGTGCCCTTACGAGAAGAGGAGACACATCAGCAAAGAAGGAAGAAGTTCATGCAAAGACAGAGGAAGAGATTAGAATTCTGCCACCACAAGTCAAGGAACACCAGGAGTTACCAGAATCTCCCCTAGAGCCTGTGGAGACAGCCTGACCTGAACTGACTCCTTGATTCTGGATTCTGACTTCCAAAATCCTAAGAAAAGAATTCTGTTGTTTTAAGCCATCCAGTGGGTGGCACTTTGTTACAGCAATGCTAGAAAAGTAATATACCAACATTGCATAGAATTTTTCACACCCTAAGTTGCTGAGAGGACACTGAGGGGCCAAGTCCTCCTGATGTCCTTTATGGTTTTCTGGAAAAGAGACACCAGAGGATCGAGGGAAAGGGTACGTACAAGTCTGTGATGAAATCATCTGACCATGCTTCAGTTGGGTAAATGGAAGAGTGAGGGGCAGACATACTGAGTCTGAACTACGGGCCCCCACAAGCAGCTGATCCAAGATACCAGTCATCTTCTTAGCCCTTCTGAGACTCAATTTATTCATCGTTAAAGCAGACATTACACTACCTGCCTGGCTGTGGAAAAATATTAAGAAAAATATGATCAGAAATGTTTGCTCAGGGCCCACTATATAGCAGATACTGAGCAACTGTTAGCTTTAAAAAAAATTAACTAGCCTGGAACTATGAAAATAATATTTAAAAATTTTTACAACTATCATATGATCTCCCTGATATGAGGAAGTGGAGATGCAACATGGGGGGTTAAGGGGGTAGGAGAAGAATAAATGAAACAAGATGGGATTGGGAGGGAGACAAACCATAAGTGACTCTTAATCTCACAAAACAAACTGAGGGTTGCTGGGGGGAGGGGGTTTGGGAGAAGGGGGGTGGGGTTATGGACACTGGGGAAGGTATGTGCTATGGTGAGTGCTGTGAAGTGTGTAAACCTGGCAATTCACAGACCTGTACCCCTGGGCAAAAATATATTATATGTTTATAAAAAATAAAAAATTAAAAATTAA
Organism: Mustela nigripes; assembly: GCF_022355385.1. NCBI lineage: Eukaryota > Metazoa > Chordata > Mammalia > Carnivora > Mustelidae > Mustela > Mustela nigripes. The sequence goes on from NC_081557.1 coordinate 31,171,386, forward strand.
AAAAAATAAGAATAAATGAATTAATCCCCCCAAAAAATTTTTGTTAGGCCAACTATCAAGGAAATGCCACCTTGGAAATATTAAAGCACATATTTATTGAGACGGAAAGAGGCTTACAGTAGGTCTCTGCCAAGTCGGCTCTCTGATGAGTATTCCTAGGAATCTATATTAACAAAATCTCTGGAGCATAGGAAGACCAGGGTTTTATCCGTCTCCTTGCCCACACTGGGGTTCATGTTCTGCATCACACAGTATATGGTGTACTTCTTTCTTCGGTGAGTCAACTCACCGTAAAGGATGTAATGTCAGATACTTCCCCACTTCCCTCTACAGTGCTGGGGGCCCAATGGGTACAGATAAGTATGCTGACTGGTTTCTAGGATCAATTTCCTCTGAGTACAGAGGAAGACTAAAAAGAAGGAAAAGTGAGTATGGGAAAGGAAGACAAATAGATCATGCAAACTTTGTGGCCCTCTCTCTGTCCTTGGTTGGTTGCCTTTTTCCCCCTCCAGATCAGACGCTCAATAATAGATTTAAAAAGCAGCTTTCCTTAATGGTAAGTAATTATTTTGGACCTCTTAAGTGGTAGGCACAGGTTACAAAGGCAGAGACACACCCTGGTCCTGCCTTCCTAGAGCCTACAAGCTAAAGACAAAGCAGGTTCTTCAGATCACAGACAACATGTACTAGATTTGGAATACACGAAAGTGGAACATAATCCAAGCAAGAGTCAGGGAAGCCTTCCTGAAGGAAGTGACATATAAAAGACTGAATGGGAATTAGCCAGGCACATGAGGCTGGGAGTCAACACTGAAAGATATAGAAACAAAAAAAAAAAAACACAATCCAAGCTCCAAAGCAACATCAGAACTCACACAGTGAGCCATTACACCAAGGTGATAGGTCCACAAAAACTGCTTATTGAACAATGGGATGGAAATTTAACCCTATTTATAGACATAATGTGTCCGTGGAAGAATAGTGTTGCTTTCCAAAAAAAGATGAAACTGATGTGTCTCTCCTTCAGTGATTGACTTCCAGCATGCACAAGTAGTGTAAAATACCATTTTCTTCTGTGTCTGTGGAAGAATTTCCAAGAATGTCCAAAATGTGCTATTTGCAAGGTAACTCCAATATTCCCCAACAAGAGGTCCAGTCTAATTACCCACCTTTTGAAACTGGATTGCCCTTAAAAACATGTATATACCCAACGGAATGTAGCATAAAGTATGTAACATGATTTCCAAGGCTGTCAGAAGTCTGTCAGTTTCTGGAATGCTTGATGTCTGGATGCCCCACCTCAAGAGATTATCTCTTAGAACCCAATTGCTATGCTATGAAAAGCTGAAGACACATGACCAGACATGTGTACACTGTCCAGTCAATGAACCCGGTCAAGCCCGGACTTCAAGGGGCATCAACCTAAGCACCAGATATGTGAAGAAAGAAGCCATCAGAAGATTCCATTTCCTGGATGTCTAAGCCTCTCCAGCCACTGATGCCTTCCCTGCCAAGGCCCAGATATCAAGGAAACACAAGCCACCTCTCTTGGGCCCTGTTTGGATTATTGGCCCACAGAATTTATGAGCATAGTAAAACAGTGGTTGTTTTACACCAAGTCTGAGGTAGCCATTTATACAGCAATAGGTAACAAGGATAGTCTCCTTAGCTCTGTACCTGGGGCATGATATGAAACAGGAGTTGAAGGATATTTTGTGGAACTGGGCTGAAATGGAGGCAAAGCCCATGGAAAGACTGTTTCTTCCTCTGAAATTAACTTCCATCCTCAAAGCGAGCAATACGAATAAATGACTTCCTGTTAGTTGTTGCAAACGGTCTTTTCTCTGCAAAGTCTTCAGTTACCACTTAGCATAGATGGACCCAAAATGAACCCAAAGAAGCACAGTTCTGCAGCAATCAAAATACATTTTCATCAAGATCAACTAAATGATGGCCCTGGGCTCATCAATGCATATGTGGATAGTACTGTTGAAACCTGTCACTACATTCTACATTCATTTTCTCAGGTTAATGATGCCTAAGAATGTATGAATATAAGAGGAGGGAGAAAAATCATACCAACAAAACCAAGAGGTTTTCCTGGAGAATTTACAAGAGGACAGAAGCACAGACAAAGGTCAGAGACAAGGTTTTAGCTTCCCTAGAGGAGGGAAAAGGCAGTAATTGGAAATCTGAGCTCTGGATGCACATAATATCAAGTTAAAGTCTCAGCTTTGCAATTGAGTGACTGTGTGATGTGTGGTTTCTCACACTCCTTTCCTTTAGTAAAAAAGGCTGGATAAAGATTAAATAAGACGTATGGGATGTTATTCTAGTATTTATCACACATCTGCTATGCATTTGTACTATTCTGAGCACAGAAAACAAAATGGTGAACAAAGATAATTTCCCTGGCATGTGGAGATCACATTCTAGTGGGGGAGACAACCCACAAATAAATACACAAGAAATATGCATTAATTTGCAATGGCAATAATTAACATGAGGAAAAATAAAGCAGAATGAGGGGATGGGGAATGATGGATATTAAATTAGATAGGCTTCTCTAAGGACACGTGAATGAAGGAGTAAGCCATTCAACTATCCTGGGCCATAGCACTCCAGGCAGAGAGAAAACCAATATTAAAAGTGCAGGGGGGAAAGGAAGGGCTGGGAGGCTGGGGCGGCAGGAGGGAAGTGAGGCACTGGGATGATGGTAGGGAAATCAGGTCTTCCAGGTAGCTCTGGGTCTAAGCAGGTAGGTCTTTTTAAGCTATAAGGAGTGTATCCTAAGTGTGATAGAAGCCTTTGGTGAGTTTCCATCACCCTCTACACAAATAGCTTAGAACAGCACTTGGCATGTTATAGCATAAGCTCATTAAGTAGCTATTCTGTCAAGTTATTGTGGACTAATGTCAAGCAGGACAGCAGAAGCACATTCACCTGCAGCGGCACTCAGTCAAATCCCCCACTAAACGCAAGGGGTGAGGTCAGAGAGCAGAAGCCCTCCAGGCTCCACGTGGAGCCGACCGTTCCGGTCAGACATGCAGGATGTAGCAACAAGGAAAAGAAACAAAGCCTGAAGGGATGTCAGGCATTCTGCTCTCACACAGACTATATGACTAAGCTCTTCATGAAAATCCAAGTTGGGAGGTAGCAACACTTTGTGCAGGAAAACAGGATGATTTGCTTGGGACTGCATTGCTGAACACACAGAGAGCTAGCTGATGTTAGGACACGCCTTGTCTCTGTCCTTGACCTGAGGACCCAGTGCTTCACTGTGCACTATGGCATCCACAAGCCACACATGGCTATCGAGCCCCTGAAATACAGCTAGTCTGGTTTGAGATGTGCCTAACTGTAACATACACACCAGACTTCAGGACTTAATGCCATAAATAAGAATGCAAGACACCTCAATAATTTTCTATCAATTATACACTGAAGCAATAACATTTTGGACATACTGCATTAAATAAAAAAATGTTAAATTTTATTTCACTTGTTTCATATTATTTTCCTAATGCGGCTACCAGAATAATGCAAATTATGCATGTGGCCAGCATTATATGTTAACTGGACACGTATGTGTGAGGTGCTCCCTACATGTGGACAGGAAATAAATAAAGGAAGAGGAAGAGCTCTAAGAAGATTTCTGCATTCTTAACCAGGGATGACAGAGTTTACTTTGAAAGCCAGGTCTGATCATCTGACTGTGGTTGCCAGGAGAGCTATCTGAGAAAGCACTCAAGCTCCCAGCTCACTGAGAGAATTTCCGGGATTAATTTATAATATATGCCATGGACACAGGAGGGGAATGTGACAGCCCATGGAAAATGCAATGATTATTTCTTGTATGAGAATCATATCAATAATTTGAGACTGCATTTTACACTGGGCATGTTCTAAACATTCACTGTTGCTGGATATTCCATCCATGATTTAATTCTCTTTTTCATAATATTAAAAGATAGTAATTACCATCCCTGTGTTACCTACCTGAAAAATGATATTCAGAGTGAGTTACCTATGCTATTTCTTAAGAAGTCAAGATTTGACCCTAGGACAGCCTCTCTCCAAAGCTCACGCTCTGAGCACAACTTGCCAGGACCAGGCACTGCCTTCTGACACTAGAGCCTGGGATGCTGGGTGGCCAGCATGGATCTCTGCATTCTACTTCCTCCCTAAAGGCTGGTGCCTGACTTATTCATCAGTGTGCACCTGTGCTGACCCACAGTTTGGATATAATGTCATCAGCAGAGTATGCTCTCAAGCTGTTTCTCGACCTTAGATGAGTAGGGAGCAGTACCTCTCAAAACTCGGCATGCTTCAGAATACGGAGGGCTTCTTAAAACACAGATTGCTGAATCCTACCCCTAAAATGTTTCTGATTCAGTTGGTTTTCAGTTGCCCAAGCATCTGGATCTCCAAAATGTTCCCAAGTGATGCTGATACCACTGGTTCAGGAACCACACTTACAGAATTTTATGTCTGATCCAGCTTCCAGATCTTCTTGGCCACACATCACATTAATACATCAGGGGAATTCTTCAAATGAATGCCCAGCTATCAGGGAGACCAACTGAATTAGAATTGTTATTGTGGGGTTCAGGCATAGTATTTTTTAAACAACCCCAAGGATAAACATGAAGGTTGAGAACCACTGAGCTATCTGCTCTTCCTATTTAATCCTCGTTTCTAGTTACTCCAAAGGATCATGTTGGGAAAAGATAACCAAGACCCTTCTAGTCAAGGAGCCAAGCTTCACTGATTTGCTGCAGATGGGTCCAACATCAGACCTGAGCTCCAGCCTGGGGTTTAACAGGTGGCTGCTAGCAGGTCCAGAGGCCATGGGTAAGTACAGCAGCAGGAGACAGAGCCCCTAGAAATGCCACCAGTAAACTGACAGTCTGTCCTACAGAGACATTTTATTTATTTATTTTTTCTTTTTTTAATTTAATTTAATTTTTTATTTTTTATAAACATATATTTTTATCCCCAGGGGTACAGGTCTGTGAATCACCAGGTTTACACACTTCACAGCACTCACCAAAGCACATACCCTCCCCAATGTCCATAATCCCACCCCCTTCCCCCAAACTCCCTCCCCCCAGCAACCCTCAGTTTGTTTTGTGAGATTAAGAGTCACTTACAGAGACATTTTAATAATGATTAAAGGTCAATAAGTATTTGGTCTCCGTCCTTTGCTTCATAGCTGGAGAACCCTCCAATGCAAAATGCTGACATTATAACTATCATCTGGCTCAACAGGAATAAAATTAGATGGAATGGGAATGTCCACATCTGTGAGGCTCCCCAAAGAGGAACCCTAGTGCAGCTAGAATCTAATCCTGTAAAGTCTACAAAGCTAAGAATTTCAAGTATAAACATAATGAGTTTTTTTTCATAAAAGTAGGACAAATCCTTAGAATCTAAAAATCTGATACTGACTTCTCCCTTTGTAGTGCCAAAAGTGAAAGCAGCAGTCTCTAAAACCTTTCCTTTTCCTGTCACTCAAAAAAAAAAAAAAATCACATATATATATATAAATATAATATAAAAAATCAGGAACATCAAATGAAATGACTTCTTATCTATGAACTTTTCTGGTGTTTGGTAACTTTACAGAAAACACAACTCAAAACGACCCAGCATCTCCTGGACACAGAGTTCCTCCAACACTTCTGTTACAGATTTAGTCACAGGAGGATTATTTTTCCTCTCTAAAGACACTTTCCCTTCTTTTAAAAATGCTCTTTTTTGGCTTGTGGCTATGCCAAACATGCTGAGTAGCTGTAAAGTGCAAACGCATTTTCAAATATTTATTGACTTGATCTTTCAAGACGTCTGTCACAAAATGCCTTTATGCCTCTCTCTCTGCAGTGTGTGCATTCAAACCCACTCCTTGAAAAGCTCTTGAAAAATTACCCCATTCCCACCCCTTTGCCATATAATAGCAAGAGATACTTTATGATTGACTTGAGATTGCCAAATTTCAAATTTAACTTTTCCTCATTTAAATTCTGAATAGCAGAACATCCCAGTAAGTTTTTCTAAGTTCCAACCCCTTTGAAAAGGAATCCTATTCTTACATTAGATAAATCATCTATTGGCAACTATAAAAAATACAACGTATTTATTCAATCTTAACTTCTGGATTTTCACCTTTTAGTAGTCAAATAAAACCCAATTTCCTCACTCGCCCTCATGTTGAGAGAGGAACTGACAAGAAACTGTCAGGGAATGCATCAGAGTTATTTTCATTTTAACTGCTTAAATATTATAAATGAGTATCATTCCTCAGGGGATAAGTGTTTTAAAAACAATAACTGAAAGTTTTGCAAAACAAGCTTTCCCCTTGGCTCTCTCTCTTTGGACTGAAAAATGGGTAAGTACATTTTGTGATAAGCTTGCCCTTGGAGGGAGCTGAAACAGCTCACGGGCTAGCTGTGATGTAACCACTGTTAACTATCCAGCAAAGTGTGTCCACGCCTCCTTCTTCAGCATTCTGTTTGTGTTCCTGAGACGCTTCCAGTCCACAATCTAAATGAACCTGTGCTTCGTAAATTCTCCACAGGAAAAATCCATTTTTAAATTCTGTCACTGAAAAATGTGCCCTTTAACTGTGCCTATGAGTCATCTGAAAAGGAAGAACATGCAAATAATATACCTGTAACCAGTACTTACTACCATGTCTTTGAAAACAGAGAAAACCAATTATAATAGCCTCACGTTCACTCTTCATTCCACAAACATACACACACACACACACACATGCACACACCTGATGTGTGGCTGCCCTCAATAAAGGAATACTTTAGAAAGCAAATGAGTAAGTCTTAATTTTACCTGCCCCAATTTACCTTTCAACTGTATATTCAATCAAAATTGACCAAAAATATTTGTGATATGTTTAATCAGTAGCAAACAGTGCACCAAGCACTTTGCCACCCTACTTCCTGAAAATTAATAAACACTTTCAAACACTCAAGATGTTGTTAGGGGAGGTATGCTAATTATATCCTGGTCAAATATGTGACACTTCCAACTTCATCTCAGCCAAATTAAATAAATACAATTGTGCTTACATTCAAACATCATAAGCAGGGGGGGTTGCAATTAAAAGATAACACCCATCTCTGGGGTTTAGAATAAAGAACTATAGTTACTACCACAAAAGCAGGAAATGTGAAGTGCTATAAATCTAGAACTGAAAGGAAAAACATATTACTCAATACTAGTCACTGGAATTAATATCGTCAATTACACCAACACTATCTCCTATAATCAAATGGTGGTTCATGTGTAGTATCTTTGCCTTTTCTTCACGTGTCTTTGACGTCCAATCCAGTAAGTCCATTGGAAATGTGTAAGTTACACTATAACAAAAAGTTATACATGAACAGCACTTTGATTAAAAATAGAAGTTAATAGTTGGTTCTCCCATGGGATTCTGGGAGAAAGGCAGAAAATTACTATTGTCAGTATTTTGCCTGAGACTATGACCAATGTCTCTTGACTTGCAGTCCAGAAAATGAGTCTTCCCAAGAGTCAGCAGAGGACCCTGGCACAAGCGCTTACATCTTATAGTCACCAAAGGAAAAGAAATTGTCATAATCATCATTGAACAAAATGAGAAACTGAAGCACAGAGAGGTGAAAAGGCATTGTTACAGTTTCCTACTCTGGCTGTTACAAATTACCAGAAACTCAGTGGCTCGAAACAAGGCAAATTAATGACCTTTCAGTTCTGGGGGCCAAAAATCGAACATGGGTTTCACTGGGTTAAAATGAAGGTGTCTTCAAGGCTGCGGTCTTTGGGGGGCAGTGGCAGGGGTGGGGGAGGCTCCAGAAGAAGATATTTCCCTACCTTTTCCAGTTTCTAGAGGCTGCCCCCCATTCCTTGGCTCACGGTCCCATTCATGCATCTTCAAAACCAGCAATGTTGAGCTAAATCTTTCTCAGGCTTCCATCTGTTTGTCTCATTTTTGCTTTCCTCTTCCACTCGTCTCTTCTACCCATAAAGGCCCTGGTGATTACACTGGAGCCATCCAGATAATTCAAGATAATGAAGCCGTTTCAAAATCATTTGATTAGCAACCTTAATTCCATCAGCAACCTTTATCCCCCTTTGCTTATAAACTCATTTATTCACATGTCCCAGGGATTCGAATGTGGATACCTTCACAGACACCACTATTCTGCCTACCTCAGGGACACATACCATGACTTGAACATGGACACAGCTACCCAGGCTCTTAAACCACTCTATTATATATACTGCTAACCTCAGATTATGTCCTATAGAATATGCAAAGGTTTCCTTGCCAGGGAGGCAGTAAGTGTCATCCTTACTATGCTCTCTCTCCATTTACTTCCTGAATTGCTGAGGTTTAGTAATCTGAAACAATCTAGAAAATGAGAGTTTGACTGGGCTATAATCTCTTCCTCCAACCTCTGACATGCTTGAGGAATATTTGACTGATTGTTGCATTTCTTCCCAACACCAAATGAGGAAACGTATTCATCAGAGATCAGCAGGGGTCTCGCTAGGTTTGCCATGTGCTGATCCCCAAGCCAAAGCTGTCCCCGAGCACGCTGTCTTTAGTCACCAGAATATGTAGTTATTTCTGCCTGCCATTGAGCTTCAGAATGGGAACTGAGCATACCCCCCTTTAGATACAAGAGGACTCTCAAGGTTTTTAAGCTGGGGGACCAAGGACCCTTCAGCTTCCCTGCGCCTATGTGATCCCTGCGAAAGTCAGTTCCAGAACCTTGGAAGCACAAAAAAAGCACCCGTTATGATGGGACACCAGAAGCCATGTCTGAGGCTTCTATGATGCTGTTGGTTATGCAACAAGCTCAGGACCCTCTGTTCTATATCCTTTCTTAAAGCTACATAAACTTGCTGCTGGGCAAACCAGTCACGTCTTATGGATTTGACTGACAACAAAAACGGGAAACAAGACCTACTGTCTTGTTGAACCAATGACTGAGCAGCTTTCCATAATCCACAAGACAGCCATTCCTGGGTCTCTGGCTTCAATACTGCTAAATTTGACAAGCTAACATCTGTATTAAACACAAATGACAACAAAAAGTCTCCCTTTTCTTGTAATAGTTACATTTTGTGCAGCTAAGGAATATAACTAGAGGATTCTATGATGAAGGCAAACTTATTAAAAATTAAAATATAACTGTATCCCCAGTCATATGTATTTCTTATAATGCCAGAAGCGCTCCAAGTAAAAAACTGAAAATATACAATAGAAGACCAAGATTTTAAGGTAATCTGCTTCCACTGAACTTAAGGTGGCACTAGTAAATTATGATAGCCTGATAGACTGAGAAGACATTCTATTATCTATAGTAATAATTACATGTGCATATGACTCATATAAAGGCTAGGATTCATTGCAACCAGGTTATCATGTCTTTCTTATTTTTATATTTAGTGTAGTACATTGCCAAAGAGAATGTACAATGCTTGTTAAATTAAGATAGCTATATTTAGGATCCTTAAGAGTTGCTGGAGCTACCAAGTAAATAAAAACTAAGTAAATCTAGGAATAAGGAACTGGGGCAATGGTATTCCAATCTTTAAAAGCAATTTGATAATACCGAGGCAAATTAAGGATGCACACAGCAGAAGGAGACCTTTGCTGGTGTATTAATTCCAGCATCATCTATCATTATCAAAAGTAGTCAACAGGAAACAGGGAAAATAAATTGTGGGCTACTCATACAATGGGTTACTACACAGCAATTAAAATGAATGAATTAGAGCTACCTATGTGAACATGAGTCAAAAACGTTACACTGAGTGACAAAAGCAAATGGTGATTGTAAATGTATGGTATAATATCATTTTCATAAAGTTAAAAACATGCCAAACAATACTACATAATATTTACAGATATACAAATAAGACAATGATAGTATAAAAACATGCATGGGAATAGTAGGTATCAAATTCAAGAGAAAAAAGACTCAGAATGAGATCCAAGAAGAATATACAGGAACTTTAAAGCTAGGTCTGCCTTCTCGTACAGAAGGTACATATGGCAAGGTGGCAACATAGTAAGATCTGGAAAGGTTCGGTGGCAGGTGAGATTGTTTATTATATCACACTCTAGATTTTTCTCTATGTTTGTAATAGTTTATGGTATCACAAGAAACTTAGGCTGGAACAGACTGTAGAAATATTCAAGCTTAAATAGCCAAGGTCGCACAACCAGAGACCACAGAGCAGGTAAGAGGAGACTCTGAAACTTAAATCCAGCGTAATTTGCACGTGTTCTCTAGCCACTTTGGCTGACCGTGTATTATGCTTTGCTTTTCAGTTAAATTAAAAAAAATTAATTTTTAATTAAAGGGGAAAAAAATCCAGTTCAATAGTTCCTTCAGCTCTGCGGAACAGCCTCTGTAACCTCAGGGCTATAAATGTCAGGACTCCAAGAATAAGTATAAAAGTGAGGAAAAAAGCCACAGGGCCATCTGAAAGACATGCCTGGGCTGTAAGGAATCACTTCGCCAAAACTGACAACACATAAACCTTCTATGGGAGCCAAACACATTTGCAGAGTCATGGAGAAAGGGCCGGGGTGCAGTTATTCTTAATGGAGATGACGGCCATCTGTCTCACCCCTTAAATGTCAGCCTGAATTTCTACCAGAATCATGAGAAGTGTCCCAGCCCTAGATGCAGTGATCAAGGAGGAAATGCTATTTATCTCCTTCCCAAAATGATACTGAGGACAAAGAGCAGAGCAAAAATACATGGTCATATTTACCCTTAGATTCCTTCTGGTTTCACTTTTCCCCTGGTATCCTTCCCCTCAGGGATGGCACAATTCCTTCCGTAAATTCTAGAACATGAGTCTATTCCACAAGAAAGGGGAAAGAACTGACATTGACTGAGCCCTGCCACCAGGTGTTCCCTTATTTTAGCCTCAGGACCATCTTTTGCGACAGGTATTGTTGGCCCCATTAAAAAGGCAGGAAATCCGGATTCCAAAGGTCAGATAACATATCCAAGGTCATGCATTTAGTAAGGGACCAGAAATCTACCTACAATCCACGGCTTTTCTAGGATACAGGGCTTCCCAAAGCCCTTGATCTTCATGCACGAGAGGTCCTCTCTTTTTTCATCTAAAAACTGGGTAGATTAGAGTAGCCAGTCTTGAGCATTCTATTTCTGTTTTTTGTTTGTTTATTTATTTATTTATTTGGTAGAACGAGAGCACATGAACATGAGCATGGAGGGGCAGAGGGAAAGACTCCTTAACAGGCTCCACATTCAGTGCAGAGCCCGACATGGGACTCAATCTCACAGCTCTGAGATGATGACCTGAGTTGAAATCATCAAGAGTCAGATGCCTGGCTGACTGACATACCCTGGCGTCCCTAATCTTGAACATTCTGTAAGGCTGTGACTTTGGCAACCCTGGGGCAGGCGCAAAGTTACAAACCACGGAGGCAACTCAGAGACAAGAGGTTAGAATACAGCTGGTGACAACTAATAGAGTCAGCACCCTTTATCAGAGGCACTGTGCGAAGTTTAATAATAGGCAAACATTTGGGGAGCCTGGGTGGCTCAGTGGGTTAAAGCCTCTGCCTTCTGCTCAGGTCCTGATCTCAGGGTTCTGGGATCGAGCCCCGCATCAGGCTCTCTGCTCAGCGGGGAGCGTTTCCCCTCCTTTCTCCGCCTGCTGCTCTGCCTACTTGTGATCTCTCTCCCTCTGTCAAATAAATAAATAAAATCTTTTAAAAAAAATAGGCAAACACTTGAAATTAAAGTATTTATTGCTTTATAGTCCAGTCAATCTGTTTTTTGAAACAGGCTAGGTTCTCAAGGCTGAATTTCTCATCCTAAGTGTTACATGGACTTGATGCCTCCTGGGCAGACAAGCCGCCCATTCAAACCTCATCTCCTCAGAGGGCCTCTCACCCCCACCCTGCATCTTTTTCTAGCGAGTCCCTCTAATGATCGCGACAAAAACTGGTTGATCATCCTGACTTCCAGTTTTCAGACATGCTGACACTTACCCATTCATGCTCTCACTCCTTCCTTGGAGCAAGTCACGTCACTTTTCCCTCAAACACCAGCTCTCAGCTCCCCTCTTCTGTAAAGTCTCCCTTGACTGGCCCCAATATGATCCAAGGATTTCCATTATTTCAGATTTCTCTTGTCTCTCTGATGCAAGGGTAAGAAAAAATGGGGCTTTGAAATTCTATTTCTACCATGTGGCATATATGTGGCCAATGCATTTTTTTTTTGAAGATTTTATTTCTTTATTTGAGAGAGACTGTGCATGAGCAGGAGGGAGGGGCAGAGGGAGGGGGACAGGCAGACCCCCTGCCAAGCAGGGAGCCTGACACAGGGCTCCATCCCACGGCCCCAAGATCACGACCTGAGCGGAAGGCAGACACTTACCCAACTGAGCCACCCAGGTGCCCCAATATATTGCCATTGCTTTAATAATTTTGTCAAGCTCAGTATTATTATTCCCATTTCACTAAAACACAACTAAAACTCAGCAATACTAAAGTGACTTGTCTAGGTAGTACATTTGGAAAAGGCGAACTGACAACTAAATAAATGTGGATCTAAGTCCCAAACCAAAGGGCTTCTACACTCAAAGAACAGTTCTGGTGGTGGGCGGGGGAGGAATATATTGGGAGTATGTAGAAAACGTGAATCTTTAATTTTTTCCCCTTCTACCAAGTAGCGCCAAATACCACCATTGTTTATTCACGCTCCCCTGTTTCTAAAATGCTAGTTTTCCCAAGTGTCAGCAAAGCTTATGCTACTGAATGCCCAAGTGATATAAAAATGAAGCTTCTTATCCTCCAATAAGTAACATTAGTGTTGACTAAGGATATTGAAAGATATAAAACCAAACACATTACCCTCCCCTTGAAACCCATCATACCACATCGGCACGCAAACACCGTGCAGCTCTGGCTGCTGCAGCTCAGTGGAGACTTGACAAGACTTGGAGAAGGTCCAGGGACCAGCAATTAAAACATCACAGGAGATGGGGAAAGGCTGTCTTAAGAGAACAAACTAAAATCAATCAAGACCCTTAAGTTTACCAAGATAAAGACTGAGAGCTGATAGATTCAGAGTCTGTAAAGACATGTCAGGATAGACAGTACGAGCACTCATGGGCTACCACTGACATTTGCTACTTTGGCCACCCAGAATGCATTTCCCCTTCCTAGTGGTACCTCAGGTTCCTTACGGGGAGCCTTATGTCCTTCACCACTTACTGTGTGTACTGTGGTGGAAAGGAACTTTCAGGAACTCCCTTCCTTCCAGGAGGGGAACTCTTGGAAGTTCCAGGAACTTCCAGGAACTCCCCTCCTATTACAGGATCCGAGGGAACTGGGCCTTCCTTTCAGCATGCTACATAACACCATGGAGAAGCCACGTGACCTGACCTCAGCCAATCTGACTCCTCCCCTTTGACTGTGAATTTTGAGAGAGAGAAGAGAGCAAAGAAATTGGCTAGGTTTTCCACCTAGCCATTCCTACGATGAGACCATTCCTTCCTTCCTACACCTTGGCCATGAGGAACCTCCTTGAATCTAGCCTTTCTAGGTGAGTTTCTCTATCTTAAGAAATAAGTCTATAAGCTCCTGGTAGCTCTGTAATAAGTCTCTTATTTAAGTTAAGGTCAGTTTCATTGATTTCTGAAAAACAGATATATCCATCAAAGCCCAGATATGGGACTGTCAAGGCAACCCTTTTTTCATGAACAATAGTAAGCAAGAAGTAGGTTAAATACCAGAGAAGAAGGAACAGATACATGCCAGACACTGCACAAAGATCTTTATACCTACAATTGTTCTTCAATCGCAGGGCAACTGTGTGAGGTGGGAAGGTGGGAAGTAGGGTCTCAATTTCACAAACTGAAAGTGAGGTTCAGGAAGGTTGCTTTGCCCAGGATAAGGTAAAAATATGAAAGAGCCTGGAATGAAATGCAAGTATGTCCCTACTTAAATTTCAAAACAAAACAACATTATAAATTGAAACTCCTAATATTTGGACTATTTGTTTATAATCTCAGGAAGTGGACATCAAGAGAGAAAACATTCTTTTATATCACCTCTGGGTATTCCTAATAAAAGCCCTCAGAAGGGATGGACAGATGATTTGCAAGATGACAGACCACTGGTCTGACTCAAAAGAAGACAATTCTTATCTGATTACCTGTTAGAACACAAGTAACAACCTGTGCAAATCCTAAAATAGAATAAAATGCTGTATCTGAGGTTTCCATTTGAGGATGTAACACATGTTTACTTCATAGTGCATATAGCTTTTTTTTGAACATTATATTTAGAAAAGTGAAAAAATTCACAAATCACTACCCAACTAAATGACTTCAAAATTTCCATCTCAACAATGAGAACAGAAGGCACAAATCTACATCTCTTAAACATGATTTTGCTTCAATCAAAACCCACTCATCAGTAGGACTGGCAACCTTCACTTCAGCAAAATAGAACATAAACCATTCTGTTAAAAACAAAAAACAAAAAACAAAAAAAAAGAACACTAGTACTCTTTTGGGGATGGCATGTGTTTTTCAGAGACACTGGCATATATCTTGAAAATGTGAGGGTCTCTTCTCAACTGACTGATTTGAAATAATACACATTACTGAGCCAAAGAAAACAAGACAAGGGACGGGCCTAAAGAATGGGGGTGGAGGAGTGTAGGGTGTTGATTACCACCAACCTCTTCATTTCACAAAACCCAAAACTGAAGACCATTGAAACCAACTGACCTATCCAAGTTCACACAGCAGTTCCTGGACAACTTGGGCACAGGCTCAGCCTCCTGATTTAGGGTAGGTGCTACTGCCTCTAAATCAAATTGCCCACACTCAATGTGGAAACATATTATGGGTGAAAATGTAAAAAACACATAGAAAATTACTAATTCCATCTGTGATTCTTGAAAGAGAGAAAGCGAGAATCACAGTAATGGAAATGCAGCTGGTTTTCTTCATTTCAGAATAAAGGAATTATTTCTTTTTACCTTCCCTTATACCCATTTGTTGTTCTTGATTGTTCAAAGACATAATTGATTTCCTAATCCTGTTCAACTTGGCACCACAAACCTGATTCCAATCACATTATTAAAATGAAAGAATACCTATTGGATCTGTGTTGTTCCCACTACAGGCATCCATTATCCTTTGACAGGTAACATGGGAGATCAGAATACTACCATCCAACTGGGAAACATCCCAGAAATACGAATGAAAATCTTAACCTGCCTTTTCACAGGCCATGACTCTGCTGATGGAATGCCATCAAGCAGATCGATGCCTCCATTTCCTTAATTAATGATCATCTCACCAGGGGGGCAGAGAGAGAGTGGATATTGTTTAAATCTTTGTAAGTTTATCTGCAAACACAGAAGCTCTCTTGAGCATTCATAGCAATAGAACACACCCATATCCTGAAAAATATACTCAGGCACAAGGATTATTTGTTCAACTGACCTTATGAACAGATGTTCTGAAACCTATAAAAATGATTTTCAGACTTCCAGGGATATGGTGGACTAGAAGGAAACTGAGTTCACCTCTTCCCATGGATATACCTAGATAACACCTATTTCGGTATAAATAATGCAGAAAATGACTGGAAGACTGGCAGAAAAGACTTCCCACAGCTAAATGTAGAGAAGAAGCCATGACAAAAAGGTAGGAAAGGCAGGGATGGGGTGGTATTGGGGGGGAAGATAACCAGACTCCCAAGGACAATTGGCTCCATGTATTCCAGTACATGGAGAGAAGAGAGAAACAGAATTCCACACCAGCAAACTTAGGCACACGAGATCCACACTGGGAAGCACAATCCAGGTAACATCTCGCTTTGAAAATCAAAGGGACCTGGTCTCCCTAGTTCTTAAAATCAGTGGGGCTTAGCACTCAGAACTTTAAAAATAAGTGCACTTGGCTCTGGGAAATCCAGGAAGGTAAGAGGAAACAGATTCTTTGCCCTTAAAAAGAGAGCACGACAAGCAGCCCCAGTGAGTTACAGCATACAAGCAGCAGTTTAAAAAATTACTGGGGTACATGGAAAAGAGATTTATTTACTAATCTCAGAGCCTATGCTGAAGGGTCAGGGAACTTTGAAGGACATCTCCAAGAACAAAAGAGCTGGCAGGTGCCATTTCCCTTCCCTACATCTAGCCTAGATACCCAGACACCTGTGAGAACCAACATATCACCAACACTCTCCACCTAGCTTTCTAACAGCTCCTTCAACCTGGCAGCTTAGGCAGGAATTTTCTCAGGCAGCTACAGGTCCTCTGTTGCACTGGACCAGGGTGGACCATGCTATTACCATACATCCACCCTTCCTTTTCCATATTCTCCTAAGGACCTGTCGTCCCCTCCAATAGGCCCTTAGCCAGAGTCTATCCAAAGTGGTGTCACAACCCTGGCAGAGTGCAAGCAGCCCCAACAGAAGCCAGCACCACTCTAAAGTGACTCCTACCCTATACAAGAAGATAATCCCACACATACTAGTCCAACCAGTGAGCTAGGGACAGAGGGTAGGTCTGACTGCAGGCCCTACCCACCAGTCAAAGCTTCTCAGGGAACAAACACAGGGAAAGTACTATTCAGTTTGGTGCTAATGCATCTCTGGAAAACATCTGGTCTGAACCAACTTAAGCCCAAGGTGACCACAGACTGGCCTGCTAACAACACAGGGACCAAACCCTACCCACAACAGGCAAAGAGAGCCATTGCATACGACTAGACTAAAGGCAAATCAGGCTCAGCCACAATAAAAGGGTACATGTAACACACACAGAAGAAACCCTGAAGCACCAGGTTCTGGTGAACAGGGGACACTGAACAGAGGGCACAAGACCTCTGCTTCATAACTACTTTAAAGAGCAGGAGACATAACTGACTTTCTTAATATGTAGAAATAGAGAGTACACAAAATAAGGAGAGAGAGGACTGTGTCCCAAATACAAGAATAGGACAAAATCACAGTGAGAGAGCTAAATGACACAAAGTAATATGTCTAATATAAAATTTGAAGTAAACATCATAAAGATACTAACTGAACTTGAGAAAAGAGTGGAGGACCTCAGTGAGATCCTCAACAAGGAGGTAGAAAACATTAAAAAAAATAACTAGTAAGAGGTGAAGAACTCAATAAATGATATTTATTGGAATAAACAGGCCAGAGGAAGCATAAGAATAAGCAACATAGAGGACAGAGTAATGGAAATTAATGAAGTCGAGCAGGAGAGAGAAAACATGATAATAACATGTGAAAAGAGATGAAGAGAACTCAGTGAAATCCTCAAGTATAATAACATTTGCATTATAGGGATTCCAGAAGGAGGAGAAAGAGAAAAGGGGGTAGAAAATTTATTTGAAGAAATCATAGCTGAAAACATACCAATCTTAGAAAAGGAAACAGAAATGCAGATGCAGGATGCACAGAGAATTCCCAACAAAATCAACCCAAGTAAGTCCACAACAAGACACATAATTAAAATAGCAAAAAGTAATGATAAAAAGAAAATATTAAAAGCAACCAAAGAAAGCAGATACATACAAGGGAAATCCCAAAAGGCTATCAGCTAAATATTTAGGAGAAACTTTGCAGGCAAGAAGAGAGGGGCAGGATATACTCAAAATGCTCAAAGGAAAAAAAAAAAAAAAATCTGCAGCCAAGAATACTTTATCCAGCAAGGCTAACAGTGAGCCTAACAGGAAAGACAGGGTGCCTGGGTGGCTCAGTTGGTTAAGCCTCTGCCTTCAGCTCAGGTCATGATCCTGGAGTCCTGGTATGGAGTCCCACAGTGGGCTCCTTGCTCAGCAGGAAGCCTGCTTCTCTCTCTGCCTGCTGTTTCCCCTGCTTGTGCTCTCTCTCTTGCTCTCTCTCTGACAAATAAATAAATAAAATATTTTTAAAAATAGACAAATAAAAATTAAAAAAAAAATAAAAGGAAAGTAAAGAGCTTCCCAGACGAAAGTCAAGGGAATTCATCACCACTGTACGAGTCCTACAAGAAATGTTAATAAAGGAGATTCTTTGAGTGAAACAGGAAACCATGAGCAGAACGAAGAGAAGGAGGAAACACAAAAGCAATGAAGTTAAGTATATCTATAAAAAATCAGTCAAGGGATTTACAAAATAAAAGGATGTAAAGTATGACACGATATACCTAAAACATAGTGGGGAAGAGTAAAAAATAGGTTCACATCTAAGTGGCCATCAGCTACATATAGACTGTTACATGCAGAATATGTCATATATAAACCTAATAGTAACCACAAATTAAAATCAGTAATATACATGCAAAAATAAACAGAAAGGAATCCAAATATATCACTAAAGAAAGTGAAAGAAGAGACAAAGTGAAAAAAGGAACAGAGAAAAACTACAAAAATCGCCGTAAAACAAGTAATAAAACAGGAATAGGTACATGCCTATCAATAGTTACTTTGAATATCGAGGGATTAAGTGTTCCAATCAAGAGACACGGGGTGAAGAAATGGATAAACAAGCCAGACTCATCTATATGCTGCCTACAAGAGACTCATTTCATACCAACACACACATGCAGATGGAAGTGAAGGGATAGAAAAGCATTTACCATGCAAATGGGGTGAAAAGAAAGCCAGGGTAGCAACACCTATAATGGACAAAATAGATTTTAAAACAAAGACTCTAACAAGAGAGAAAGAAGGCCACTATATAATCACAGAAGAAATAATTCAACAATAAGATATAATAACTATAAATCTTTATGCACCCAACACGGGAGAACCAAAATACATAAAGAAGCTGATAACAAACAAAGTAACTGAGAGTAATACAATAAAAGTAGGGGACTTTAATACCCCACATCATCCAATCAGAAAATCAAAAAGGAAACAGTGGTTTTGAATAACACATCGGACTAGATGGATTTAACAGATTTACTCAGAACATTCCATCCTAAAAGGGAAGAATAGACCTTCTTTCAAGTGCATATGCAACATTCTCCAGAATATTACATATTAGACCACAAAACACATCTCAACAAATTTGAAAAGATTAAAGTCATATCATGTGTCTTCCCCAACCACAATAAAAAATCTAAAAAGAATACAAATATATGAAGGATAAAAAAACATGCTACCAAACAATGAGTCAACAAAGAAATCAAAGAGGAAATTTAAAAATATGGAGATAAATGAAAATGAAAACAGAATGGTCCAAAAATCCTTGGGATCCAGCAAAAGCTGTATATGAGAGAAGTTTATAGCAAAACAAGTCAACATCAGGAAGAAAAATCACAAATCAACTACCTAATCTTAAACCAAAGGTAGCTAGAGGAGAAAAAAAATAATTAGATGGAAGACAATAATAAGATCAGAGCAAAAATAAAATAGAAACTGAAAACAAAACAAAACAAAAACAATAGAACACATCAAGGAAAATAGGAGGTGTTCTTAGAAAAGATCAACAAAAATTATAAACCTTTAGTTAGACTCATAAAAAAAAAAAGAACTCAAATAAGAAATGAAAGAGGAGACATAGCAATCAACACCACAGAAATACAAAGTATTATAAGAGAGTATTATGAAAAATTATTCTCAAATTGGACAGCCTAGAAGAAATGGACATATTCTTAGAAACAAACCTCCCAAAACTGAATTAGGATGAAATAGAGAATTTGCAAGACTATTACCAGCAGTCAAATTGAATCAGTTATCAAAAAGCTCCCAACAAGGCACCTGGGTGGCTTAGTCGGTTAAGTGTCTACCTTCAGCACCGGTCATGATCTCACTGTGCTGGGATCAAGCCCCAGGTCAAGCTCCCCACTCAGAATGGAGTCTGCTTCTCCCTCTCCTTCTGTTCCTCTGTTTGTGTTCTCTCTCTCTCTCTCTCTCTCTCTCTCAAATAAACAGATTCTTAAAACAAAACAAAACAAAAAGCTCCCAACAAACAAAAGTTTAGGATCAGATGGCTTCACGGAGAATTCTACCAAATATTTAAAAATGAGTTAATACCTACCCTTCACAAACTCCTAAAAAAATAAAGAGAAAAGAAAAAAAGAAAGAAAGAAAAAAGAAAAAGGAAAATTTCCAAATTCATCCTATGAGCATTATCCTGATACCAAAATGAGACAAAGACTACAAAAAGAACTACAAGAAGAAAGAAATGAACATAGATACAAAATCCTCAAGAGAATATTAGCAAACCAAACCCTACAATATATTAAAAAAACAACTCACCATGATCAAGTGGGATTTATTCCTAGGGTGCAAGGTTGATTCAATATCTGCAAATCAATCATTATTCTCTGTCACATCAACAAGAGAAAAGATAAAAACCATATGATCATTTCTCTACACCAACAGCAAGACAGAAGAAAGAGATATTAAGGAGTCAATCCCATTTACAATTGCATCCAAAACCATAAGATACCTAGGAATAAACCTAACCAAAGAGACACAGAATCTATACTCAGAAAACTATAAAGTACTCATGAAAGAAATTGAGGAAGACACAAAGAAATGGAAAAACGTTCCATGCTCCTGGATTGGAAGAATAAATATTGTGAAAATGTCTATGCTACCTAAAGCAA
>NC_081557.1:31192115-31192200 GCF_022355385.1 Mustela nigripes
ATATGGAACCAGAAAAGACCTCGAATAGCCAAAGGGATATTGAAAAAGAAAGCCAACGTTGGTGGCATCACAATTCCGGACTTCA
>NC_081557.1:31192600-31292383 GCF_022355385.1 Mustela nigripes
CATGGTACTGGCACAAAAACAGACACATAGATCAATGGAACAGAATAGAGAGCCCAGAAATAGACCCTCAAATCTATGGTCAACTAATCTTCGACAAAGCAGGAAAGAATGTCCAATGGAAAAAAGACAGCCTTTTCAATAAATGGTGCTGGGAAAATTGGACAGCCACATGCAGAAAAATGAAATTGGACCATTCCCTTACACCACACACAAAAATAGACTCAAAATGGATGAAGGACCTCAATGTACGAAAGGAATCCATCAAAATCCTTGAGGAGAACACGGGCAGCAACCTCTTCGACCTCTGCCGCAGCAATATCTTCCTAGGAACAACGCAAAAGGCAAGGGAAGCAAGGGAAAAAATGAACTACTGGGATTTCATCAAGATCAAAAGCTTTTGCACAGCAAAGGAAACAGTTAACAAAATCAAAAGACAACTGACAGAATGGGAGAAGATATTTGCAAACGACATATCAGATAAAGGACTAGTGTCCAGAATCTATAAAGAACTTAGCAAACTCAACACCCAAAGAACAAATAATCCAATCAAGAAATGGGCAGAGGACATGAACAGACATTTCTGCAAAGAAGACATCCAGATGGCCAACAGACACATGAAAAAGTGCTCCATATCACTCGGCATCAGGGAAATACAAATCAAAACCACAATGCGATATCACCTCACACCAGTCAGAATGGCTAAAATCAACAAGTCAGGAAATGACAGATGCTGGCGAGGATGCGGAGAAAGGGGAACCCTCCTACACTGTTGGTGGGAATGCAAGCTGGTGCAGCCACTCTGGAAAACAGCATGGAGGTTCCTCAAAATGTTGAAAATAGAACTGCCCTATGACCCAGCAATTGCACTATTGGGTATTTACCCTAAAGATACAAATGTAGTGATCCAAAGGGGCACATGCACCCGAATGTTTATAGCAGCAATGTCCACAATAGCCAAACTATGGAAAGAACCTAGATGTCCATCAACAGATGAATGGATCAAGAAGATGTGGTATATATACACAATGGAATACTATGCAGCCATCAAAAGAAATGAAATCTTGCCATTTGCAACAACATGGATGGAACTAGAGCGTATCATGCTTAGCGAAATAAGTCAAGCAGAGAAAGACAACTATCATATGATCTCCCTGATATGAGGAAGTGGTGATGCAACATGGAGGTTTAAGTGGGTAGAAGAAGAATAAATGAAACAAGATGGGATTGGGAGGGAGACAAACCATAAGTGACTCTTAATCTCACAAAACAAACTGAGGGTTGCCGGGGGGAGGGGGTTTGGGAGAAGGGAGTGGGATTATGGACATTGGGGAGGGTATGTGCTTTGGTGAGTGCTGTGAAGTGTGTAAACCTGGTGATTCACAGACCTGTACCCCTGGGGATAAAAATATATGTTTATAAAAAAATAAAAAAATTTAAAAAAAAAAAAAAAAAAAAAAAAAAACCATATGATCATTTCAAAAGATGAAGAAAAAGAATTTGACAGAGTACAATATCCATTTGTGATTAACCCTCAACAAAGAAGGTTTAGAGGGACCACACCTCTCAAAATAATAAAGTGCTTATATGAAAAACCCACAGTGAACATCTCAACCAATGCCAAAAATAAAAAATAAAAAAATAAAAAAAACTGAGCGCATTCCTGCCTAAGATCAGGAACAAAAAAGAATACCCATTATCTCCACTTTTATTCAACATAGTACTGGAAATCCCAGCCACAGCAACTGAGAAGAAAGAGAAATAAAAGGCAGCTAAATTGGTAAGAAAGAAGTAAAACTTTCACTATTTGCTGATGACATGATACTGTATATAGAAAATAGACTCCACCACATAAATTACTAGAACTGATCAATGACTTCAGTAAAATCACAGGATACAAAATCAATGTATAGCAATCTGTTTTCCTACTATACATTAATAATAAAGTAGAAGAGAAATTAATAAAGTAACACCATTTACAAATGTACCAAAATAACACCAAAGAACAAACTTAAGGAGGTGAAAGATTGGTCCTCTGAAAACTATAAAATACTGATAAAAGAAATTGAGGAAGACATAAATATGGAAATAAATCTCATGCTCATTGATTAGAAGAACAAATATTGTTAAAATGTCCATACTTTTCAAAGCAATCTACAGACTTAATGTAATTTCTATCAAAATACCGACAGCAGGGGTACCTGGGTGGCTCAGTGGATTAAGCCTTGACCTTTGGCTGAGATCATGATCTCAGGGTCCTGGGATGGAGCCCCACACCAGGCTCTCTGCTCAGCGGGGAGCCTGCTTCCCCCTCTCTTTCTGCCTGCCTCTCTGCCTACTTGCAATCTCTCTCTCTCTGTCAAATAAATAAAATCTTTAAAAAAAATAGCATTTTTCACAGAATTGGAACAAACCATCTTAAAATTTGTACAGAACTGCAAAAGATCCTGAATAGCCAAAGCTATCTTGAAAAAAAGAACAAAACTGGAGGTATCAAAATCCTAGATATAAACATACACTACAAGGCTATCATAATGAAAACAGTATGGTGCTGGCACAAAAATAATCACACAGATCAACAGAACAGTATAGAGAGCCCAGAAATAAACCAGCAATTATATGGTCGATTAATCCTTGAGAAAGGAGGCAAGAATATGCAATGGGAAAAAAACAGTCTCTTCAACTAATGGTGCTGGAAAAACTGGGCAGCCACATGCAAAAGAATGAAATTGGATCACTTTCCCACACCATATGCAAACCCCCCCCCAAAAAAACAAAAACACTCCAAATGAATTAAGGACCCAAATGTGATACCTGAAACTATAAAATTCCTAGAAGACAGCACAAGTAGTAATTTCTTTTACATTGGCCATAGCAGTATCTTTCTAGTTATGTTTCCTGAGGCAAGGGAAATAAAAGCAAAAATAAAGTATTGGAATTATATCAAAGTAAAAAGCTTCTGCATAGCAAAAGAAATAATCACCAAAACTAAAGACAACTTACTGAATGGGAGAGGATATTTGCAAATGACATATACTGATAAAGGGTTAGTATCCAAAGTACATAAAAAACTTACACAACTTCAACACCAAAAATAATAATCATCCAATTAAGAAATGGGCAGAAGACATGAACAGACACTTCTCTAAAGACATAGAGATGGCCAACAGACACAGGCAAAGAAGTTCAACACCACTCATTATCAGGGAAATGCAAGTCAAAGCCATAATGAGGTATTACTTCACACCTGTCAGAATGGTTCAACTCAGAAGCACAAGAAACAGGTGTTGGTGAGGATGTGGAGAAAAAAGCAACCTTTGTGCACTGTTACTGGGAATGTAAACTGGTGCAGCCACTGCAGTAAAGAGTATGGAGGTTCCTCAAAAGTTAAAAACTTGTGATCTAGTTAAAAACATATGATCTAGTGATTCTACTACTGGTATTTACCCAAAGAATATGAAAACACTAATTTGAAAATATATATACACCCCCATGTTTGTTTACTGCAGCATTATTTAAAATAGCCAGATTACAGATGCAGCCCAAGTGTTCACCAAAAGATGAAGAGAAAAAGAATGGGTGGGGTGTGTGCATGTATACATATATTTATGTATACATGTGTGTACATGTGTGTATATATATATAATGGAATATTAGTCATAAGGAATGAAATCTGCCATTTGCAACATGGGTAGATATAGACAGTATAATGCTAAGGGGAGTAAGGCAGTCAATGAAAGACAAATACCATATGATTTTAGTACTATATTTAATTTAAGAAACATCCCAAAGGAAGAAAGAAAGAGACAAACCAAGAAACAGACTTAACTATAGAGAACAAACTGATGGTTACCAGAGGGGTGGTGGGTGGTGGGAATGGGTGAAATAGGTGATGGGGATTAAGGAGTGCACTTATCATGATGAGCATTGAGTAATGTATAGAATTACTGAATCACTATATTGTATACCTGAAGCAGGGTTTGAATCTCAGCTCCTCTAATTAGTGATTGTATGAGGTTAGATGGGAAGTTAGTTCAACTTTCTGTATTCTCGTCTATTACCTTGGGATAATGGTAGTACCCAATTTGTAAGGCTGATGTGGGAATTACATGAGTCAATATATGTAAAGTATTAGAATGCCTGACCCATAAAATGACTATTTAAAATGTAGCAACTTGGGGCACCTGGGTGGCTCAATCGGGTAAGGGCCTAACTCTTGAGCTCAGATCTTGATCTCAGGGTCTTGAGTTCAAGTTCTGCATTGGGCTCCCTGCTTCTCCCTCTCCCACTCCCCCTGCTTGTGTTCCCTCTTTCACTGTGTCTCTCTCTGTCAAATACATAAATAAAATCTTAAAAAAAAAAAAAACAGCTACTACTCTTACAGGATGAACCACACACACTCAGAAACCAGCCTCTCCCTATTGGTTCCCTACTACTGGAAAGAAATAATGATAATTTAAGGTGTTATATTTTCTATTATTTAAATGAAAATCTGGGGTTTTTGCAATTTGCCTGTGGTCCAGACAGAAAAGAGCACACATGTAAACCTGCTGCAATGTAGAAGAAACAAAGGAGCAAATGTCAACAAAATTAAGTGGAGGCATTTTCTAAATTGCATTCAGAAACATTCTAAAAATTCAACATTCTAAAAATTCAAATTTCTTAGAGTATGTAGGTCAGAGATGGGAGAAGAAGAGGTGTAATTCCCCAGCTGTTTCCTGAAATCAGTATGTACTGCTACTGTGACATAGGGACAAAGAAGGAGCTCCAGAGTCAGAATTGGGTTTCAAATCCAAGTTACTAATGCCTCAAGCCTCAGATTCCTCAGAGTCCCAAAGCTCTGGTACTTAACATCCATTCAACTACCCGCTACTTGTCTCCTTTCAATAAATATTCCCTGAATTAAGTTACTTGCCTAGTTTCACCTTCTGCTATTTGCTCTGCTTTCCTCGATAAATGCAATATAAAATTACTGCTCGGGGCACCTCGGTGGCTCAGTTGTTAAGCAAGCATCTGCCTTTGGCTCAGGTCATGTTCCCAGGGTCCTGGGATGGAGACACACATGGGGATCCCTGCTCAGTGGGAAGCCTGCTTCTCTCCCTCTCACACACCCCTACCCCCCGCTTGTGATCACTCTCTGGCTGTCTCTCCCTATGTCAAATAAATAAATAAAATCTTTAAAAAAAATACTAAAAATTATTGCTCATTCCCCCCCATCAGGCAACTGAAAGCCAGTACAATCTCAGTGATGACTCACAAATTAGGTTTAAAAGGTCTAAAATTGGTCCAGCTCCTGTGATGTTACTGTGGAGCAAGATTCAGCTTAGCAAAGATTTGCGGACTTTAAGGGGGAAGTACAGGCCCTAGGTGCATCCCATCTTTCCAAGAAGCTCCTTGACAGGGTGATTACTTTGCCTAACAACAAAATGGGGAGATAAGACAGGGTTGGGATTTGGGATTTACTTGGAAAGTGCAGTTTTCTAAGCAGAAGACATTTTATGAAATAAAGGTGTTCAATTATTGGGGGACACCCCAGAAGAGGGATTCTTTAAATAAAGAGCTAGAAACTTAGGCAAAGGATTACCATGGGGCTTCCAGATGATCTGACCAACACAATGTTGCCTAAGCCTTGGCCCAGAGAATGGATGGGAAATAGACCAAAGACAAATAGAAGGGAAGGCAGAAATCACAACCCAAGAGCTTCCGAAACAAAATTCAGAGACAGAACTGGGCTAATGTGTAAGCTGATCAACCAGAGGAGGAACAAAAATACCTCTTCTAAATTGAAGCCTAGACAGCTTCCAGCTGTAAATAAATAGAAATGGATGATTTATTTCTACATTATTTGCCAACTCATTTCTCTTCCACAGAAAGAAAAATTGTCTGCTTTTGATCTTAGAGTATTTTCTGAGAGGACAAAAGAATCTCTATGTAGATTCTCTGATGAGAACCAGGAAGAGCAGCGCAGCAAACAGAAGCGGCACGAATTAGTAACTCTAGATTAGAACATATTTCAGCCATCTAAAAATTTGTTTTCCAATTAACACTCTCTTATTTGCATAACAAAAAGGAAGCGGCTGCTATAAACTCAGCTTTGGAAGCAACCACAGAGTTGTTTTTCTTCCAGATGACAGGATACAAACCAGAGATTATGTAATACAGGTTAATTTAATGCTATAAAAAAAGGAAAATGATGTTGGCCAAAGCCCACGTACATACCACTGTCTCCTAATCATTTGTCTGCCTCGGGGCAAAATATGGCCCTTCAGCTAAACTCAGCTCTCCATTCAGCTACCTCTTCTTGTGAATAAAGTTTTATTGGAACACAACTATACTCATTTGCTTATATATACACTCTGGTGGTTGCTTTCCTGCAGCTACCATGCCAGACTGGAGTAGTCACTGCCTAGAGAGCCTAAAATATTTACCAGGTGGCTCCTCCCAGAAAATGCCTTTTCAGTCTTATCCTAAATTGCTGTACAGATACTTCCCATATTTCAGTTGTGAAGGGAGAAGGGATAAAACTTCTTCTAAGTCAAATGACATGAAAAGTGTGGCTAAAGGAAGCACATAAAACGCTACTCGCTGAGTCTCCTCTTTAAGTCAAATTCTAGTGTAGTTACATTGGGTCTAGGAATTTGGTGGATGATAACTACAGCCACTATTAAGTATACACTACTGAAGCCAGAAACAATTTGGTCCTAGAAACCTAAATAAAGAATTTAATGTTGTTTAAAAAAAAAACAAAAAACTGTGTAACTGTCATCATTCCACATACTGCAAACAGACATTGAATTCACACACAAAGTGGGTTTTTCTGTACATCTCACCTGTAAGTACGAACTGTAGTATCCCTCACCGAAAGAAACCCCTAGAAAGATTCCTACCTTCTTACTATCCAACACTGATTCACAAACTTGAATAATTTCTCAGTATCTTAAGGCAGGATGGTAAGAGTCTTTTAATCATTTTCTATTGTTTATTTTCAAAAAACAAAAACAAACAAACACACAAAAACTCGGGGAAGAAGAGAAAACTGGAAGATGGTGAAAACAAGCTCGGTCTTTTAAACTGGTTTCCTTTTTTAGGAGATGTTGGTCAAAAGACTTTGTTGTTTATATAGAAGAGACCCTTAATAGTTCTACATTTAACTTGAAAATTTCGACAATTACTCAAACTGTCTTCTTCCATCCCTCTACAAAAAACAAAACAAAGCTAGAAAATAATACACTGACCAAAACTGAGCACCCTTTCAAGATTATATTCTACTCTACGAAATAGAGACAGATAATGTAAGAAAACTAAACTATGAAATATTCACACTGCATAAGTTTCACTAGAGAAATATGAATACATATTAAGTGTGCCAAATATTAAACTTTCACCAAAATATATGTGAGACTTGGAAGCTGATGAGAATAATCCAAAATTGCCAAACGTTCAAAATATAAAGCTGTCAATTTCAAGAAAGTCTTAAAATCAGTTAGATTTAAAGCATAAATCCCAAGAGCCTCATTCTGGTTCTACCTTCTCAATGTTGATGGAACAAGAAGGAATTAGTAGCAGGTGCCTGCGTATAGGCAAGGAGGGGGGGAACTGAGAAAGTTTCCGTAAAAACCGAGCTGAAGAAGGAAACAGCCAGGAGGGGGGGAAGAAAGCTAAATTGTAAAACATGAATGCCAAAGAGAGAACAAATGATAAAAACATTCATTGACAGAAGATACATTTTACATTTAGTAACAGCATATTTGTAAACATGCGAACACAGAAAAACCAAAAACAGATGAATAAGGGTGAGAAGTAGAGTTTAAGGATCACTGGCAGAGCACACAGCAGAATCGGCTGTGTAGGAGGCAGCTCAGAGGAAGTGATAGGTAAGAAACAGCAGCTGGGTTATTGCAACCGAACTGAGAAATTCAGGAGATGGATGGGTATCAAATTCACTTTTTGGAAGTCTTCTTGACACCGCTCGCATGGTCAAGTAACTACCCTGGAAATCAGTTACTCATGTTAAATCTAACATTACAGACTTCCAGGTCTTTCATCTATACCCATTCATGCAACACTTACTTATTAAACATCTATTGTGACTTATAGAGCACTTATTATTTACCATTAGCCATAATGGATAGGCACCGTCATTCTAGTTTTATAGCCCATGACCACCACGTGCTGACGTCTATCAAAGATCGCATTAATGTTCCCAATTCCTCATACCTCTCTGTATCTAACATCCTTCGTCAGGTAATTCTTCAGTTCCTCTTGCTAAGGGAAAAGTGCATTTCCTTGCCCTTTTATTTTGTTCTCTCCTGTGTCAATCACTTTGGCCAGCGGATGTTAGCTGATAGGATATATGCAGAGGCTTAAAATGTGTGTTTAAAACATATGTTTCTGCTTGCCTTGCACTTTCCTCTGCCATACTAGGAGCATGCCTCTCTCAATTGCTGCCCCAAGGTTGAGAGACCCATGAAGGAGACACACACTGGCAGACCCACATTAGGAAGCAAAGCCACTCCAGCCAACCCACAGGTCCCTGGGAATAAATGATCATTTTTTTAAATTCACGGAGTTTTGACTTGTTTTGTGATAGACAAATATTGTGGCAGTAGCTAACTAGAGCATAATCCAAACACTCCCCTTCATTCGGCTTTAAAATCTTTCAAATACGTTATTTCCTCTACATCTGTACTTCTGCTGGTCTCCTGCCTAAAATATCCTTTACCACTTTCATGTTCAAAACATTTTCTGTTTTCAGGACCTAGCTCTAGCACAACTCTTCCAGGGAGAGGTCCTCCAGGATTGATGTGATGGTAACATACAAGACTATCACTATACCTCTATGCTACTTGAAGGCTAGACCCCAGACAGTAATTGTTCAATAAACCAGCGGTTTTCAGTCTGAAAGATGCTGGGTACTTTGAAAAGAGTGCACAGGTACCTGTGACATGATGCCCTTTTCCTGATCGTTGCCCAACCACAGCACAACTCCTCAGCGTTTCAACAATCAGAATCGTTCATAATGTTACCTCTGAGAGCTACCACAGGCTATCTTCCAATTTTTGCCTCACAAACATAAAAGCCTCTTCTATCATTTACTTAATATTTTCCTTTAAATGGATTTTCTTTCTTTTTTCTCCCTAACTAAATGTACTAATAGAGAAATTTTAGAATTAATAAAAGGTCATTTGTCATAATGTTCTCTACGGTAATTCTATTAATGAGTGCCGTAGCAAAGTGCCTTGAAAAATGATCAGATGTACCACTTATACAATCTTCCTCAGAATGAGGAGGGGAAGGGGGCAGTGCTCTCAGCAATTCCATAATTTCATATGCTCAACTAGATTGCAAACTTCTTGAGAATGAGGATCAAATATCTTTAAATACTTGGTAATCGGTGGCCTAAGACATGGCCAACAAAATAGCAGAACTGTGAAATAAAGGAAATCCTTATTAGAGAAGTAGGACCACGATAAAACAGTAGCACTTCCTGTACCAGGTCACTGGTTTTTAAATGGTTACTCCTCTTAGTGTCTAAGAACACAATGTGACCAGATAACATGTTATTATTCCTTCAACCTGGAGTCCATTAACATGGCTTTGGGTGAATAAGGGTCAGGATGGGAGAAGAAGAAAAGTAAGTACTCTGATATATTATGCACGCTTTATAATGAAATGGGTATGGGCTTCAAAGAAGGGAGATTTGGATCTGAATGCCAATTTCTGTGATTCATCATTTGAGTGACCTTGGATAAATCCATGACCTCTACAGATTTGCTTCTGGGTCCCCAAAACAGAGACAGTGGTACCTGTTTCATAGTGTGGTGGTCAAATTAACATCAGAGGTAAAATCACAGCAGAGAGTCAGACTCATACTCAATGAATATCCATATAGCCTCTGTCTACCTACCTTATGAAAGGCAAAGGATGAAGGGATTCTCGGGGCCACATAGTCAGAAGTTCTCAGATAGGACTGAGACACCAGAAGTTGTGCACTGAGTAAGAGTTAATGAGGGTTTCATGAAAGGAAATCAAATATGAGAAGCATATGCCTTTGTGCTTCCCACACTGTGGGCACCAAAACCACTACAAAGTCCTTGGTGCAAGTCATTTTCAAAGTATAAAGAATTTGCATCAAAAACATGAGGGAATCTTTAAGATGTAGATTCCAGGGTCCCATCTACAGTCTATGAAATCAAAGCCTCTGGGGTGGACACTCCCAAATGAGCATTTGCAAGAAGTTCTCTGCACCAGGTTATGAAATGGGTGATTGCCATTGTGACCTTTAACAGAACTCTTAAGGAATCTAGAGGCTTTGCCAAAGGTAATGTCTCTTGGCTTTGGGTGAAAGGTGGTATCAGGCAAGCCTGTCCCCTACAAGGGGTCTCGTACTACATCTTGCATCAGTGACCCTGCCACTAGGGGAAAAACACATTTAGACATTAAGGCCACGGAAAGGGAGTCTTGTAAGCTTGGCCGCTGACACTGCCAGCTTAGTGCCAAACATGAGGTAAATTCAAGTTTATTCTCACCCAGGGGCTCATTATGCCTGGATTTACTGTTGAGACTTCTCAATCCTGGGAATTTCTCACTCCTACTGCCTCTCTTTACTGGGGTTTTTAAACCCAGGCAGAAACACGGGAGTCTGAAAAGATCCACCTTATCAGAAATTCACACTGGTGCTGCTGACTGAACTGTGGATGGATGACAACACAGGAGGGCGCGCGCTTGCTCCGCGCCTACTGGATGGGACGCAGATGTAGGCAGGCAAAGCGCAAAAGGACGCCAGGCTCACCTCCTTCCCTCTTCTAAAGAATCCTTCATTTTTCCTCAGTTTCACGAGGTATTTTCAGTGGAATCAACTTTAAAGGCCTCAAAATGCTATCAAGACCACTCCAATTCAACAGCAATTACTAAACGGTTCAAGCCTACTTGCAGGACACTCAACAGGAAGCTGTCACACAATAACAAACCCCAGGTGGGCTCACAGACAGCTTTTCAGAGTCCCCCTGTGGTTTACAAATATAACTGCTGTCTCATTCCCAGCATCCCCCATGAGGAAAGCAAAGAGACTCTTGAGACAAGCATCTCCTTGATCACCACAATCCTGGTCTTGAAAATGATCTCACCTCTCCTCATGGGAGAAACAAATTTTACTTCAATGAAACAACTTAAAATTAAGAGAAGGAAGGAAGGAAGGAAGGAGAGAGAGAGAGAGAGAAAGAAAGAAAGAAAGGAAAGGAAAGGTAAGGTAAGGTATTGGAACTCTGAACTTGATGGTGCAGAAAGTTCCCAGAGACCAGCAAAACTTCATGACCTCTCCACTTAGGGAGCACTTATAATGTGGCTGGCACAGTGTACTAAGTTGCTTTATGTGCATTAACTTGTTTAATCCTCACAGCCACCATGAAAAAGAGCAAGAAAGCTTCAAGACTACCCTCTACTCCCTTTGAATGCAAATAAGGAGGCCTGCAATAAGCAGGAAGGAAACACTAGGGTAATTCTAATGGGGAATGGAGGGTTCTTTAGCAGCAAAGATCTAGAAGCTGGCGTAAATACGGTAGGATGAGGTTAAGATGTAGAAATAGAATGGAAGCCATGCAGGAAAACCATCAGGTTAGATGGGCACAGAGGATCAGTTGACTAAAGATCTCGAACACCAAGCTCGTAAGTCAGAACTAGACCGCACAAAGCCTAAGTTTTTCCATTGGCTGGGCCAGCAGTCATCGCCAGGAAGAGAGCCCTGCACACTAGGTTTTAATATTTAAATGTGTCCGAGGACAAAAATGCCACTGAAGAACTACATGACAACATCCTTGTCATAGTGATCTGAAGCTTCTTCCACAACATAGTTTCAGAGCAGTTCTCATGTCACCAGTTCGTCTGTGGAGAAGCTAAATGGAGAAAGATTGATTTCTATCTAGCAACCCATTTTTCACCTTAAAGAGGAGAAACACATAACTTTAAAACCTGCGCTGTCACACATTATTTCAGGAGATTACTTCTGAATTCTAAATTGGCCCAATTAAGGATATTTTCTACCTGATTAAAATTCATCATGAATTTGAACAGGAAATATTTACAGTGATTAAGTATGCTTTGCCAAAAATCTCTTCTCATATCTCATTGTATCAGGATATAACATATGTGCATTCACAATAAAATTGAGCTCGAACACGGACTCTCCAGTTAGAGAAAAAGAGAGCGCAAACATGAAATTGAAGAGTGGTTAGAAATGAAAAATCCAGCCAAGCAGAAAGGCCCAGAAACCAAACAAATAACAAGATGTCATCTACAGGTACTAATGGGGCTACAAGCTCACAAAGCCACCCAGAATGTAGAACTGACCAGAAAAAGCTCAGGAAATAGGATAGTTCTTTTAAAAATGAAAGAAAGCCAGGGTAATCCTGCCTCCAATTTTAGACAGCAACTCCATAACTTGAATTTCTTGCAAAATACTCCACTTGTAGCCTGAAACAGGATTTTCAGGCATGGGGCCAGCATGTGTTGGTCCCAGGATGTCCCGTTTGTGTGGGAGACAAGTAGCAAGTGATTTGCAGCTACTCATAGTTCAGGTACAGAAGTTTAAAAGGATTTACTCCTTGAATGTCAATAAAAATGGATTCAAGTTGGTCCTAATTATAAGTTCCCCCTCATTCACCTGCCTTTCAGTTCTGGAGAGGGAGGGGAAGAAGTGGAGCTAGATGACAGGGATTAATTACACTTAACCTGCTGTCTTTCCTATCTACTCTGCAGCCCATATTGAGAAATCATAAAT
Source organism: Mustela nigripes (assembly GCF_022355385.1). NCBI lineage: Eukaryota > Metazoa > Chordata > Mammalia > Carnivora > Mustelidae > Mustela > Mustela nigripes. Next base: position 31,205,373 of record NC_081557.1, read on the forward strand.
GATGTGGGGTTATAGCTAATCTCCGCACACCCAGGGAATTTATTCATGCGAACTGTAGCACAAAAAAATGACTAAGAACAGCAGGTCTCAAGCAGTCTCCCAATTTAAATGGATAAAATGAATTCTCACTGTTTCTTTCTCCTTGCTCCTCCGAACTCCCCATATGCCCACATGCTTCACCACAACTAGAGCCATTTTTCTCCTCCTTTCCATCCCCATTTTCCGCCCTTCTCTTCCATTGTTTGAGACAGAGAATGAATTTAACCAACGATTTTATAATTTGCAAAGGCAAATAGTGATCTGGACCATCTGATCACTTCAATTTGGCATCAAGGTGTAGATATTGTTCAGCGATCTACCATGTACTCCATACACTACCCAGAATGGTGCTAGATGCTAAAGGCGGTGGGGAAGAATGACTTTGAATACTGTAAGATGCGGTGTTTGCTAGCCATCATAAATACTTTATGGGAAATGTGGAATTTAATCAACAAGGACTCGTAGACTAGTTAACTGTCCATCCCTTAGCTCTCAAATCAAGCTCTGCCTCCCAGGGAAACATTCCCCAGCCTCCTCTTGCCCTATCCTGTGCACCAGTCTGCTGAGTGGAGAGTTGGTTAAGCCTGCTGATTGTGAAGCTGCTGGAGTTAAGTCCCATTGAATACATACCTTGGGAAAATATGACAAGTCTAGCCAAAATTTTAGAGTTAGGAACAAAAGGAATTCAGAGGAAGGCACCTCAATATTCTTAACCTTTACAATCTACATTAGCCAATCATATATATATATATATATATTTTTTTTTTTTTTTTTCATAGAAAGTGAGAAGTTTGGGGTCCTAGTCACTAATTTTGGGCCTGAAGTTCTGGCTTGTGGTCTGTGTAATAATTATGTCAATTGTCACATGGAAGGTACTCCTGTAAGTGCTTTACTTACACTTATTTTGTCTTCACATGATTCCAATGAAGTACTCATGCTCTCCCTACTGTACAGACAAGGAAACTGAAGCACTGAGTGGATAACATACTTGCCTAGGGTCATCTGGCCAAAAAGGTTTGAAGCCAAGACTTGAATCCAACACATATCAGTCCAAGTCTCTCCTACCCCCGAGTCCCTGCTTTTTCCCTATGGTACACCACTACCCAGAATAAGAAGATAGGGGACATGGGGAGAAATTGCTGGAAAGGGTCAATCTCCGTTTCATGGGGTCTTCAGGCTAGAAAACCTGCTGGAGGACATCACTGCCTCCTCCCAAAATATGAGGAAAGATTTCACGAAGTAGAACTCATGTTGGGTAGTAAAGTGTGGGAGGGTTTTGATAAGTAGGGAGAGAGACAAAGTGTCATTCTCCTTGTGACAGAGTACGTAAGTCGTTAAACTAGAAAAAGAATGTGGAAGTACTTAGTAAATCTGAGAGAATGGTACATATTTAATTCTAAGCAAAACAGAACTGGAAGCTAGATTAATATTTCCAGAAAATCTGCTAAAGTTTCTATAATTTACCTTTTTCCTCACTGGCTTCTACAGCCAAGCTTTAAATTTACCCCATCTGCCTCCCACTGTCAAAATAACTCATCTAAACCACGATGCCTCAAACACTGTGTGTCTCCTTCCACAGAACCCTTCTGCACACACCTTTTTGAGAAGTTGTAGGTAAACCAAATTTTTGCAAGTCTAATCAAATTTGAAATGCATGGAGGGGGGGAGCTAGCTATTTAGAGATATCCCATAGTGAGTTCTCTCGTAAAAGGAAAGTAATACATTAATAGAGAAAAATCACACTTTATAATCCCCCTTGTACCTAAACCCAAACTTGTTTTTAGGGACCGCTCTAACAAATCAAGGCAACGTGGCATTGTGCACGCACACATGCTCACACACAGACACAGCCGTCCATGTGTCAAGTCTTATAAGTCCCCATGAACTGCCAACATTAAAAAATACCTAGTTTTCCCCACTCTCATTACCCAGAAATATCTAGGTTAAGCTACAAACTGTCTTTAAAAGGGAATTACGTAAGAGTTCAGTTCTAAAAAGGTGCAGAAATTGCCTTAGCCTTCACTGTGCACCTAAAGCCTTCGGCACAGCTTGTGGCATATGTGAAATACTCTACAAATGGGTTTATCACAAGGTCATTATTATATGAAAATAATAGAAAAAAGAGCTCAACAAAAAGGCTCTGAGACTAATCCCTCTGGAAAGGACAGGACACACCCCGGTAGGATATGAAATCAAAACTACTTGCCTGTGTATTGGGGGGTGGGGGGAAATACTTAAAATACTGGACATTTTCTCAAAGCTCAGAACGGAGAAGAGACAGTGGTTTTGGCTCTGGGATCAACCGCATGTTCCTGGGGAAGGAACATGTTATCACTGGATAGGATGCGCTGCAAATTCCGCCTTCTCTGTACGTGGGGCACTGCTGGTTGAAATGCAGCTTTGTTCCCAACAGTCCACACAGGATACAGAAGACAAGAAACCATGAAGAATCAACTCTGAGCTAACAAGCTTGAGCTGAAACAGCATTCTCTTGGTCTGCTGATCGGGGACTCTACTGCAGAATGGCTACTAGTTAAAAACCTGATAATAAGGAGTCTAGAATTTTAGATTCAGAAGGAGCTGAAGAGACATACAGGCCTGTGTGTGACATTACTAACTGTATAGTGCTCAATAGGTAGGTCTAAAAAACCAAAAAGCTGGGGCACCTGGGTGGTTCAGTGGGTTAAAGCCTCTGCCTTCGGCTCAGGTCATGATCCCAGGGTCCGGGGATGGAGCCCCACATCAGGCTCTCTGCTCCACAGGAAGCCTGCTTCCTCCTCTCTCTCTCTGCCTGCCTCTCTGCCTATTTGTGATCTCTGTCTGTCAAATAAATAAATAAAATCCCTTAAAAATAAATAAATAAATAATTTAAAAAAATTTAAAAACCAAAAAGCTTTTGGGGTATAAGTTTAAAATGCCTTTCTTGGACCATCACAGCCGTGATGTTTGAAAATGAATCTGAAATACGGTTACTTGGATCTTTGAAAACCAGATCATCATGAAACACATTTTACCAAGTACAAAGGAAGTTCAGAAACACGCAAATGTAATTTCAGTTGCCAGAGTCCTAAGAAAAATCCTGTCTTTTCATTGTAATAAAAATATCTGATTAAAAAATGATCAGTGTCAATGCAATAACAAAGCATTAAAGGGGATCGATCTAATTTAGAGAAAAATTGGGAGAGGAAACTCAGGGAGGAGCACCAGAAATCCAAATGCCTGCCCTGATGCCCCAGAAGAGGACTGCGGTATTGATTTTAATATGGAGAACTTGCACTCTGGATCCTGAGAACCACCTCCTGTAATAAGGTAGACTTCTCAAGGAAAAGGTGACAGCAGCATATGTATCAGGGATTCAGAAAGGCAAAGGAACCCAAACTTCAGGGGCTTTAGACCATAAGGCAGAAGTTAGACCAGAAAAACTACTTGTCCAAGAGCTGTAAGCAGCTTATGTAAACATCTCAAAATAGAGAAAAATCCCTATGGCATTAAAAATGCTAATAATGCAGGAACACTTGGGTGGCTCAGTCCGCGAACTGCAGAACTCTTGATTTCCACTCACATCATGATCTCGGGATTATGAGACTGAGCCGCACATCAGACTCTGCTGAACGTGGAGCCTGGTTAGGATTCTATTTCTCCTTCTTCCTCTGCTCCTACCTTTTCCCTCTCCCCATCTCACAAAAACAAACAAACAAACAAACAAAAAACAAACAAACAAAAAACTATTAATGCATAGAAATGCTCACATTTTGAAGTGAAAAAAAGCAATTTCTAAAAGAATCTGTCATGATTTCATAAAAACACACAGTAATATTATGTGCATCGAAAGGAATAAACGTATACATACCAAAAAGTTAATAGTTATCTCTGGCATAAGTTAATAATACCTCTGTATACATACATAAAAGTATACGCACCAAAAACGTACTACATACGTTAAAGTTTATGCAGCAAAAAAATTGACAGTTATTTCAGGGCAGGATAATAGATCAATTTTGCCTTCTTCATTATATACACATTTATTTACAAGTTCCACAGTAATCTAGTATTTCTTTTATGACCAGAAAATTATAGGGGCACCTGGGAGGCTCAGTCGTTAAGCGTCTGCCTTCGGCTCAGGTCATGATCCCAGTTCCTGGGATCAAGTCCCATATTGGGCTGCCTGCTCAGTGGGAGGCCTGTTTCTCCCTCTCCCTCTCCCCCTGCTTGTGTTCCCTCTCCCACTGTGTCTCTCTCTGTCAAATAAATACATAAAAATCTTTAAAAAATAAATTTAAAAAATTAAAAAGAAAAGAAAAAAAAATATATAAAACTGTAAGGCTTAAAAATGTACCATTTGTTAGGAATCCTCCAGGAACTGATACCAAAGATCATTCTATTAGTAGAATGAGGAACCACAGAAAACATGATGCTTCAGAATATCAGGAAAACATTTTGAGGCACAGCCATAAATAAGGACAAGGGTGGATATATTCAGATTTACCAGTGAAAAATAACCTGACCCAAATCCTGTACCTACCAATGAAGCGGTCTTTGAAACGTATGTATATGCCCAAATCCATTGTGTGTATCATTCTGGTTCATGATTTACGTGGATATCTAAGTTAAGTTATACCGATCAGATATACAGATGACAGATAACATGTTAGTAAGGAGAGGAAGTATTAGATAATAGGATTTAAATCTAAAAGTATCACAGCCTGTCAAGAGGATGGAGATTAGTGCACAGAATGCAGTTGTATATAGGTAAATGTAAATTTGTTCATTTCTGTCTTTAATAAACAATTGGACATATACTATGTATATATTTATACACATAAACATTATATATACTGACATTCAGCAAAGTATTTAAAGAAGCTTATAAAAATACAGTAAATTTTAAAACAGTATTATATATTAGACAAATATGACAAAAAACAAATACAATTTGTTTAAAGGAGAAATAAGTTTATATTGTTGCACAGAACTGTGATATAAGTGTGGATCTGCCTTCAGTACTAGATAAATTTCAGATTATATCTTCAAGGTGTTCTCTGTCTCTTTTTCTCTCTCTCCCGTTTTTGTTTGCCTCTTTCTATTTGCATATTGACCTCATTCTCTTATCTTATTAATGGTTTAAGAGAGTACCCTGTGGAAGGAAATACGGCCACCAGAGGTACTAAAACTACAACCTTGCAGTTATGAACAAAAAAGACAAGAAGTTTTTCCAATGTCCTCAACGTAGGTGGTATGGAATTACTCGACCTGGTCTGGCTTGGATAAAACGTCCACCTATATAGCCAAGGGTCAGCCCAGTTACACGATTACCCCATGCTAAAAAGCAACCCAGGAATTATGATTGGAGGCCCCATGAGGCACGAATGAAGGAAGGGAGGGTCTCTCCAAAAATATTAGGATAAAGGAGATAGAAGGGTTCAGACAGAATAAAACTTCTATTAGCATACCTCATCACACAATAGAAAATTACAAACCAAACCTTATGTTTTAATGTGAAAGGAAACAGGAGTATGACAGCAGTCAAGTCAACAGTAACATCAGCCACCAAGATGCATACTACAGAGTCCTACACGGTTACTACGCATCAGCCAAACATAGCTGTAAGCTCCCCGACAGTCAAATGAGAGGGAAAAACACAGACATTTAGTGGATACACAGCGTCATAAAATAAGAACAAGCCACCTCTTCAAGAAAGCATCCACTTTTCGCCATTTTGCTACTGTAACATGAGAGAAAACATTCTCACTCCGATCTTCATAAGAAAAAAGTACTATATGTGGGGCCTTGAACACCATCCTTAATAACGTTCCTGCTATACATACAACTTTCATTTGGTTATTCCCTACTGCAACCCTCAGTGTTGGTTACTGGTAAAAGCCCAAACACCACTTGATAAAAGCAGTTTTATGAGGGGGAAAAAAATAAGCACCAAGGTCCCAACAGACATGGTTCCAAATGATCTGGCAAGATTAAAAGGTATAATTTAGAGCATTTGGAATGATGGATGGGCTAGATATCTTTCAGGCCACCCTGAGTTTTTGATAAGAATTATGTAATAGTCGTGTCAAGGTTTTCTCTCTCATTAGAATTCAGAGAGCGGACAGACTGCATCAGCGGGAGAGAACTGAATCGTAGCTTCTGACAAATATTTGGGAAGAAGGCAGCAATAAAGGTCCCTGGCAAGTCTCATGGAATGTAACCAATGCAAATGCCTGAATGGCCGGCTCACCTCCTCACAAAGCTCTCCTCAAAAAACAATTCTCTGACCTTTCCCACAACAACAAAAAGTGATGACTCATTGAAAAATACACATAATTTTACAAGTTGATGGCTTAAGACTTGACAGTAGTGCTTGAGAAAAATACGCAGGAGTTTTAACTTATCATAAGTTCAACTGAAAGCCAGAGGCCAGAGGCATTAGGAGTATTTAAGAGAATTACTGTACCTAAAATAAGGCAGAGAAAGTTCTCTTTCGGTGGACAATAAATAGTATAAATAGTACCGGAGATATCGCTGAGCACAGTTGAAAATACACTAGAGCATGTTAACTGATGAGTCATAGGATGGTGAGGAAAGTCAAAATCTTGTTAGGTAAGAAATGGATGAAAAAAATTAGGGAAACTTTGGGGCACCTGGGTGGCTCAGCCAGTTGAAGCATCTGCCTTCGGCTCAGGTCATGATCCCGGGGTCCTGGGATGGAGCTCCACATCGGGCTCCCTGCTCAGCAGGGCATCTGCTTCTCCCTCTCCCTCTGCCCCCCTGTGCTCTCTCTCTCACTCCTGTTCTATCTCAAATAAATAAATAAAATCTTAAAAGAAAAAAAAAAATCAGAGAAACTAAGAGAAAATAAAATATAGGAAGGGAGGAGGGAAAGCTAGCTGTCCTCAACAACATGAAGGAATATCATATAAAATTAGACTCCAAGAAACAGAACTTGTATCAGCATGTCTGGGTCAGATGAGTTAAAAAACACCATCTCAGTATAAAAAAGAAGAGTGTTCTAATGGTCAGACATGTCCAAAGTTGAAATGTGATGCCTGGAGACATAGTAAATTCCATGTCACTAGGATTGTTAAGGCAGAGACAGGCCAGCCATTTGTCAGAGATAATCTTTTAATTTCCTTCCAACACAGATTTTTAAAGATTTAGGAAGCTATTCATTTTTTTACTTTATACTTATTAAACACCAATTATGTTCTTACCCATTTTTCTACATGCTAAGAATCTAACCAGAATAAGATTGATAAGAACTTTCTCTGCAATATTAAGTAAAAGAGCTATAGTATTACAGATTTGGATGAATATAATAAAGGAAAGAAATAAAGGATAATGTAGAGTAACTAAGGTTGGGTAGAATGTGGTAGAATGCACCATTTGGTCTATTCCAGGTAAGTACTCAAAAGAAGGGCATTTTAAGAGGGCGATTTCAATTAAACAAAGATCTGAAAAATGAGAAGAAACCAGCCACGTGAAGTGTGGGAAATGGGCTTCCACACAGAAGGAACAGCTACTATAAATGTCCTGAAGTGAAAACATGTCCGAGGAATAAAAGGATGACCAAAACAACTGAAAAAATAATGAACAAAGGAGAAGACTCAGGATCAGAAGTAGACATTCATATCTTGAGGGAAGATGTAATGAGTATTTTTGCCAATTGCCAACTTCATAATCAAGACATTCCCTCCTCTCTAACAATTGTGTGTTCTTGGTGTTTGGGAAGATTTGATCCAATAGCCAGCATTCCAGGAAAGGGCCCTGACCGGCTTAAAGTCAACTGTAATACTCCATCCCACTGTCTATAGTTTTGGTGGAAAAGCCTAGAACCAAGTCAGATCAAGTCAGACCAACACTTAAATCTAGTATTTCGTATGAGTTGTTCCAAAAGCAGATTCCCTCTTCCCTCTTAGACTTAAAACTGAAAGACCGGTGGCTAACTCACACACATCTTCAGAGCACAAAGAGAGGTTTAGCTTCAGATTGGAGGCAATGCTGTATTACAAGCCAAGAAATGAAGAAAAAAGAAAACTGCTCATGATAATACCATTGATTCACTGGGTCAACACTCTGAAAATCAGTACCATGTCTGGACCTCCAAGCTGCTTGAGTCAATACATATCCTCTTTTGTTTAAGTCAGTGTGGGTCATTTCCTAATACTCAATGTATAAAGACCCCTGATTAAGATACAATGTAAAGTGTTTCAACATTATCCTACCATAAGGGAAGCTACTGATGACGTTTAAGCTTGGGACAGAATGATTATATAAACATTTTTATTTTTTAAAATACTCTAAAAGTTTTCCTCTTTTAATAAGAATTCCATCTTTTTTATACTGTGTCCAACTAATATATTTTACTTATTCCTTCATCTGTAAATTTATGTTTTATATTGCCATATCCTTTTTCTTTCATTTGATCAAAAGTTTTGGCATTAAACTCCTGAATGGAGTTTAGAAACAGGAAAGACTGGAGAAAAAAAATACAGGAGTTTGAGAGGAATGCAAGAGCTCACTTATGGACAAGACAAGTCTGAAAAGCTTATTAGATATCCAGGCAGAACTGTCAATTGGACTCTTGGGTTTAGAAGATTAGATCCTAAGAGAGAGTTCAAAGTAAGAGGTATAAATTTTGAAGTCATCAGCACATAACATGTCATTAAAGATGAACTGCATGAGATCACCAGAGCAAGGAAGTTTCTATTATTACTCCAAGGAACAGACATATCCCAGGCCACAGAACTCAGCAGTTTGGAATGAAGACAGAAAACCACAGACACACCAAAGGCAGCCAGTGAAAATCATTACAGGGAAGGGTCTGCCTCTGTTCATGGCATCAAAAAGGACATTAGCTAGAACATACTGTAACATCTTCTAAAGTCAACTTTTGAAAATTATTAACAACTCAACACAAACAGACCTGCTTTATCAATGGGATGGCATAAATCAAATGCACTTAAATCAATTATTTGAAATAAAGAATCAAGGCCCTATGGGAAGGAAACAGCAGTGAGAAAATAATGGAGTGCGCTGGGAAAAAGAAGACAATAAAGAGTTCCCAGTGAGGAATGTTTGCTAAAAATGAAATCATCTAGAGAAACGCCAAGAGATAAGACATAGGTATGAGTCTTCATCTCTGATTTCACTTGCATCCCACAAAGTGGCTTTATAATGGAAACAAAAAAATACTTTAAAATGAGGTGCAAACCAGGGGATTTTAGGTCTCCTTCTATCCTCTTGACAAGAAACCATCACAGCAGGATATTCTGAATGCTCTGAAGAAAAAAAAATGTATGTTTTTGACCTTACTCTATTTTTAAAAGCCAAAATGACTGATGCATTTTTATAGTACCACAATTTCTTTCAGAAATTGAGTCAATGGGGGCGATTTTGGATAAGAAGTAGAAAGCACGGTATCTAGTGCATGCAGCATAATGGGCAAAAACACTTGACCAGTGAAGGTGACCTGCTAATCAGGTTGATGAAACTCTCCCATGGTTATCTAGGCACCTGACATGGACATCCACCGTCTCAGATAAGATTATAAAGGCTAAGGAGCAAAGTCATGTGTAGAATTCTGGGACTCCCACAGGTGTCCTAATATCCAACTAACTCATCTTCTCCAGCCATTTTATCCTCTTAAATTCCACAAAGTGTTTCAACAACCCTGTTTTCTCAGACCTCTTACAAAGGAGAGTGTACAGAATATAACAAAAAAGTCCATAAATGAAAACTATTTACAACTAGTATCTACTTGAAATCAACCCTTTCATCCACGTGCTATGGTTGCCATGAGAAAATACCACAAATGGAGTAGCTTAAATATCAAATTTATTTTCTCTCAGTTCTGGAGACTGAAAGTCCAAGACCAAGATCCTTACAGGTGTAGTTTCTCTTGAGGTTCGCAGAGGGCCACTTGCCCCAGTCTCCTCAGATGACGTCTTCTCTGGCAGCATGTACTACTGCTGGCCCTTCTTCTCACCAAAACACCAGTCCTATCAGACAAGGGCTCCACCCTTAGAACTTCATTTAATTTCAATTACCTCCTTAAAGGCTCTATCTCCAAATATAGTCACATTGTGGTTTAGGGCTTCAACCTATAAGTTTTGGGGAGACATAATTCAGTCCATAAGTCTTCAAGTTGTAAGTGTCTACATTTTCAATAGCATTTACTACCACCAATTTACTCCTGCCCATCACTGTCCTTCATCTAGACTATCCCAAAGCTTTAAAGCAATCTATCTATAGAAAGCCTTCTCTCCATGCATCCTCAACAAAACTGCCAAAGTGTTGTGCTTTAAACCAAATTCTACTTGATAAGGTTTGAGACCCTAGCCCACTAGGACCTGCGTCCTCCAGGCTTCCCATTTTCTTGCCTGTCACTTCTTTTTTGACATTGTATACTCTGGTGATACCAGCTGACTTGAAATTTTCCTAACATCTTCTACCTGACTAATCTGCTCAGACTACCCTTCTCAATCTCTCAAGCACTTGGTCTTCTTTTTCCAAAACTAGACACCAGTAAAATTAACTCAATAAAGTCTCACTGTCCCCCCAACACAGGTTTGACCCCTCCTTTCTCAGTACAATATCTTTTTAAATTGTGCCAATTTCTAGTATTGTACTTTGATAGTAGAATACGTCTCCCTTTCTAGACTATGAATATGTTGGGTACTCAGCAACTGTGATTTATGTCTTTCTGCATCAACATGTCTCAATTACATTGTTGACCTGAATTATTTAAAACATATAATTATGCAAAAAGCCCATGTTACACAAATTCTTAAACTAGTAGCTGTTATCCACAGTACCCAAAAGGTAGTAAATACATAAGCAGATTTTGGCTCTGCTCAAATTCTGCATAAGACCCACCCCTGACCCCAGACCTACCAATGACTCACTAATGTCTAACGGGCTTTCAGGTCAGACTCTACCAATTTCATTTAGAAACAAATCCAAAGCCCAGTGTTTTCTTGGAGGTATAGCTTCATGTTTTTCATAACATAGAACTATCCAGAATGTTAAAACTTGCCTATATCTACAAAAAGATCACCGTACAAACACACTGTACTACTCTAAGACCAACCAGTGAGATTCCCCTGGAAGGGTTAGATCTTCAATTATATCAATCTAGTCATCTCCCGTATATACCATGACCCCTCGTTTCACTCTCTTGTGTTGAGACACATCTCCTTCTCCATCTTTGCTCTGCCCAGCCCACTTCCTCTCCATTCAGCTCACAAAAAAAAACAAAACAAGCCAAAACTCTGATCTAGATGTGAGATAAAGATTCTCATCTCAGAGGCAAGCTTGGAGAGGGAAATTTTACTGCTTAGAGCTGAACTATCCAATACGCCACCAAATGTGACTAGTCCAAACTGAGATGTGCTTTAGGCATAAAATACACAACGGGTTTCAACGACTTAGCGCAAATAAAATAAAACCAAAACCAAAACCAAAATACCTTATTTATCATTTTATATTGCATGAAATTATAATATTTTAAATACAGCAGATTAGGTAAGATGTACTATTAGAATTGGTTGCATCTTTTTTTAATTTAGCCAATAAAAATTTAAATATATATTTAAGTAAGTAAATAAATAGGTATTATATATATTTAAATGTATATAGGTAACGTGTGTGCTGTATGCATGTGTGTGTGTATGACATGACTCATCATATTTGAACAGTACTGTCCTATGGAACTTAAGGGAGAGGAGAGAGAAGACAGAGGCAGCTCTAAAGAAGAGAAGGAGGGTGATCAGAAGAAATGAACAATTACCCAGCTGGAAGGAAAGTGCTCCTTCCATCACAGAGGGTCAAAGAGCCAACCAGAAGGATCTCTGAGATGAGCTACTCGTACTGTTATCCCTTATACCTTTTAGTCTATTTTAAATATTTCTAAATCAATTTGTAAATAAAATTTTAAAATACGAATAAGTATCAATGTACTTGCAAACGGAAAAAAGAGGCTAAAATCAGAGTTGAAATAGCAAATCCATAAAAAATACACGTTTAAATTGAGTAAGTTTTTTAAAATCAGTATGTTAGATTATAAGGACCTTTGGTCCCAAAGAGATTGCGGTAATACATGCAGATAGAAAAAGATGACCTTTCCATTTGTAGCAGAGCTAAAACAGAACATGAATTGGGTAACAAATACTTAGAAATCCAATGTATAAGTTTCCTTTGTTTCCATGAAAACACAGTATTAATCTAGTTTCTTTTCCCTTGAAATAGAATATCCATGCTCAGAAGTTGCTAAAATATTCATAAATTGCTTTCCCTGAAAGCTCCATTTGTTGTTTTTTTTTCCCCAAACAAAAGAATAAGGAGATTTCAAATATTATGATTTCACATGCACAGATATAAGCACTGGTTGTAGAATAACAGAAAAATATAAAATTGCTAACGTATTCCAGCATCCAGTGTAGTGGGGGAAATTCTGTCCCCTTTTAACTATTACTGAGGAACAAAAGGGCACACAATACAATTAAAATACACCACACACTGAAAAGTGATTTTAAATAAAACTGTTTTCCATTCTGAATAATTAACTGAAAGAATACAATGTCAGATGATATTTACAAATAGCAGATATTTCAAACAATACCCAGGCATTTGTGACAGGATCTAAAAAATACTAGCTGAGAAAAATGTCCTCAAATCACAAATAGAAAACGGTCCCCAGCTGAGGACACTCAGGGTTTCTCACATGCTACAACACTGCAGTTGTTACTTTAAATTACCCCCTGAAGTCTTCACCTGTCCTCAATTTTAAAAAGGTGCATGGCAGGGAGGGAGAGATTTACATATGCATTCTCTGTATTCTTCAAAGAGATACATGTGCTTGTACTTAATAAAATCCAAATGCTGTTCTCTTGGTGGGGGGGGAACAGTGCTGTTGTTTGGGGTACGTGCAGATTAGCTAGCAGGATAGTTGCCTGGGGAAACTGCTAAAATCATAAGGAATAATTGGGTTCTGGTTGTTAGGTCTTGAGACCTCTCATCCAGGCCTGAGAGCGACCACAGCTGAATGGAACCGATGAAAAGGATGTGAGTCCTAAAAATGGATTCAGCATGTGGCTCAGGTGAAAGGGATATGGGTGTGATCACAAGCAATGAAATAAAAAATAGCTGGTAGTGTGCTTCACTTTTGTGTTTAATTACACAGCAACTAAGCATCCTTATGTTCTGACAATTATCTCAAGATTGATTATAGGCAAAGCCCCAGCTGATGTTACAGATGCCGAAGAGGACAGTACTTTTCCCTCTCCATACCAAGACAACTGGAGCATGATGAGTGACTTCAGGAGAGAGGACCTCTCTCAGGACCTTAAGCTCTTGGGAAACTAAGGCATTGGCCAATCAGACCTAACCGCTATAGAAGAAATTTATATCTGAGACTTCAGTGTCATGATGTTGAATGTGCGGGGTTGATAAAACCATATACAAAGTCACATATATTCCAGTGCAATAGTACTGCCCATGGCATCCTAATCAGACCATTCTTAATGCAAGATCTTCGACGTGCCTTTATTCCCTTGGTTCACATCTCCCACCTACCTACCTCTCATATCCCTTCAGTATATTTCTCCTCTGATCAATCACAGTTGGGTCTATTAAGTAACTCCACAGGAGATCTAAGAAGGATATATAACTGTAGAGATCTAAGGAGGGAGCTTTAGGAAAATTTGCCAATGGGCAAAGGGGTTTAAATCCTATGACAAAGTCCAAGGACTTACACTGACTGGTAAGAATAAGGCAGGTAATTAAATACCGAGAGGATATAGAGTAACAGTTAAATTATCAAGATGGAGATTCCATCAAAGAAACCAAGACCCAACTCCAACAGAGCTCCAGCAGAGCTCCAGGAGAGTCACCATCTTGGTCTCAAGAGTAAGGAAGGCATTAGAACCAAGGCATGAGTCAAAGCCAGACCAGAAGCACTCTGTATGATATGTTCAGTACAAAAAAAAAAAAATAGTGATCATTATATGACCTTGGACAAATCTAACAACCTTTCGAACCCTCCATCTTATAGTCTGTCAATACTATTACTGATCTATGCTCAAATTCAGAAAACAAAAGAGATCATACACATGAAAACATGAAGGCTTCTGGAGAAAAAATAAAATCTCCTGATAGAAAGTAAGATTTTATTACTATTTAATAAATATGAATTTAATAAAAATGTCTGGACCAAAAACTACTTGCCCACCCAGTCCCACCATACTTACAGGAAGTTTGAATAAAAATGTAGATAGGATATGAATACTGAAAAAGTATTTTCCTAACATAGACAAAATTCTGCTATAGCAGGATATTTTACAAAGATGTGGTCATTTACTGTGTAGACCCTAACACATCACATGATGAGACTAAGAACCAAGGTAAAAGTATGGAATCTCAAGTTGGTAGAATCACATCTAGCATGCAAATGATTATGGATTTATATAAAGTTGAATTAGAAACTATGAAGAGGTAAAACCCATATATAGGATGGCTAGATGCTGTCTTCAGTACTCATTTAGATAGGAGAGGGGTTGCCCACAGAATTAATACCCAAGTAACCTGGCTCCAGAGCTTATGTTCTAAACTACTAGACCATGGTGCTTCTCAAAGAAGAAAATGTTACTAAGGAACAAGGACATCAGAAATGCAAATTCACAACTGAGCAACCAACAGACATAATCAGTTTAAAATTGCAGTTTTCATTTGAAGCAGACATTTTGCTTTCTCATGCCTCAGCAAGAACTTTATACCGAGAAGTATTAAGATAAATGCATGTATTGTGTCAATACATTCTCATGCATAGAAGTTAATGATAAACATTTTAATTCATTCAACAAATATCAAATACTTGCTTTCACACACGTGTGCTGTTATATGCTTGTATAATTTTTCCTTTACAAACAAATATATCTAATACTACATGTCCTATTTATTATGTGAGGAAGAAAATGAAATACTGTAAAGATATTTTGATCGAATAACTCAGCCAGGACAAAACATAGAATTAAAGGCAAATATTTAAAAGAGGTTGGGATTTTTAATTTTTTTTTTTATTTGGTGTGTATGAAGAGCTGCCCTAATAACTTCACCCCACATTTCAGACTTACCCAAAATGATTTCAATGTCTCTATGCATGACCCAATAACCACCATACATTTTCCAAGTTTTAGATCTCTTCAAATCTAATCATCTATGTCATTGGGATACCTTTAAATTCCCCCTCCCCTACTGGCTCCCGGGATGAAGAAGTCCTGTTGCATTCAGTGCCATGTTAGATGGGTTCATTGAACTGTGTAATGTTCAACACTGTCCTGTCTCTGGCCTCTGCGTTGTTACTGAAACCTTGCCTTCTAAGGCTCAAGTCTCTCCCTATCTAAGCAATCTCAACCCCTCCTCCCTATCCCATATCCCTCTCTTGCTACCCATGCTCTTTGGAAAAATGG
Organism: Mustela nigripes; assembly: GCF_022355385.1. Lineage (NCBI taxonomy): Eukaryota > Metazoa > Chordata > Mammalia > Carnivora > Mustelidae > Mustela > Mustela nigripes. The sequence continues at coordinate 31,220,870 of NC_081557.1, forward strand.
TTTCCAGTTGCTGTTTTCACTTCTCAATCATCCATCCACCCTTTAATATAAGATTCTGGCTTCTGCCCCTGTCCCAGCACTTCCTTGGCAAGGGTCACAGTGCACCTCTACATGCTAACTCAAGGGATGGTTTACAGGAATGTTACTTGACTACTCAGTTCCCTGTTCTCTCCTCCTCCGAATTCTCATCTCCTCCATTTTAAGAACAACACCTTCCTGGTAGTTTTCCTGCCTCTTAACTACTCCTCAGTCTTCTGGGTTAAAGTCTCCTCCTTCAGTGCAAATTTTCCTAGAGTTCTGTTCTGTTTACTCTCAAAAGGTGAGTTCAAATATTTCCGCATTTTAAGATGTCATTTTTGTCTTGACAACACCCCCCCCCAAATATTCATGCCTAGTGATTTAGAGTTCCAGGCACAGCCATTTACCCAACCTAATCGTTTCTGTAACAGCTTCTAAAATTCCCCACACACAACCTGTCCAAATTGAAGCAATGATCTCCCATTATCAAACTCTCCTCTTCTGGGTTAATAGCACCACCATCCCCCCAGTGCCATGAATCAGAACCTAAACATCAATGTCTGTTGACTTGTCACTCACACACTCCCATACCACAACAATGTCCAGGATTTGCAACCTTTTCCCTGGGAAAAATCTGTACTCTCTTTCCTAATTGCCTTAATTCAGTCTGCTATATCTTATGTGAAATAATTCAATAACCTTTCACTTGAGTATTCTCCCCCTACCTTCACCCACAAGACACCCATAGACCAACAGCTTACAAACCAAGGCTGTATGTACTTTTGCAATATAATACAAGGTTCTTCACGACATGGCCTATGGTTTCATCACCCACCTTCATTATTTCCCTGTTTTCACATTTTGTGAAAACATCCTATTTTCCTCAAAGGAAGTCCACATTTCCCAAATATTTTTTAAATTCTATCTCCACTGCTTAGAATACCTTCTCACTTGTCCCATGACTGCCTGCTTTATTTCTCATCATCCTACAAAACTCTCCCCCCAGAAAGTTACACATTCTCCTTTTACCAGGAAGGCTTTTCAGTTCCTCTGTTAATCTCTCCTCCTCTTGTATCTAAGAAACTTGGCAATTTTTATATTTTTGCCACTATCACCTGGAGGGAGAACCTATATTTTTACATGTATGCCTCACCACCTAGACATGTGTTTCTTAAGGGAAGATACTGTGGCTTTTTCATCTCTGTATCCTCAGAACTTTGCATAAAGTTTGGCAGATAATAATCACTCAATGTTTAATGGATTGAATTGGATTGGGTTTCACAGTTCCATTTTGTTTTCCAGAAATGGCTGTAGAGATAGATTTCCATAGCCATGTCAAGTCCTATACCCATCATCTTTCCACCTAGCTCCAATGTCACCATGCCACAGGGTGAGAAAATATTCTGAGATGCACGCATTGTTTTTGATCAAAGGTTTCGAAAGACCTAAAAATAGGATCTTGAGAATTATCCAGTCCCATCTACCCCCAGTCAGGGACAGGTAGCAGCTCATTCATTAAACAGCCCTTTAAAAAAAAAGACTAGCATTCTGCCCACCACATGTCTCAGCTCAATCAAAGTTTGCAGCATAAGCCACATGGCTTATTACTCGGGCAATCTAATCCCATTTTCACAGCTCTTTTCATCTTATCCACTAAGTGGGGAGATACAGCCATGAGTTTAGTCACACATGAATTCTTTAATGCTGCCCATAGCATGGTTCTTAATTCTAGTAAAGAGATGGTATAGGGGCACCTGGGTGTCTCAGTGGGTTAAGCCTCTGCCTTCGGCTCAGATCATGATCTCAGGGTCCTGGCAGCAAGCTCCGCATCGGGCTCTCTGCTCAGCAGGGAGCCTGCTTCCCCCCTCTCTCTCTACCTGCCTCTCTGCGTACTTATGATCTCTCTCTCTGTTAAATAAATAAATAAAATCTTAAAAAAAAAAAAAGAGAGAGATGGGGGTGGAAAGTAGACTTTCTATGGGGTAGGAACCCTTTCTCAACTTCTTAAAAGAAACAGCACAGTGTGGTAGAAAGGGTACAGACTTTGAAGATGGATAATCCTAGATCCATCTCTTACTAGGGGTATAATGTTGGGCAATCGATAATTAATTCTAAGCCTCAATTTGCTCCAGTAGCAAAATGAGGATAACATTTACCTCACTGGCTTATAATATTATTTATGACTATGATCAACAAGGTGATACAATGTTTTAAATTGTACAACAGAGTAACAGGCATATTCTGGGCACTAAATAAGTGATATATCCTTTTCATTGCTTTAATTTCATCTCCCAAAAGCCTTATTGAGGATGAATTACATGATAGCAGACAGACTGTCTTATTCACTGCTGTATCCCCAGTGCCTAGTAGAGTGCCTGGTACATAGTGAGAGCTCAGGAACTATTTAATGAGTTCTCCTGCAAGCCTGTTCTACCCAAAACAAATCATAGTAATTCCCAGCCACACTGATGTACCCCTCTCTCACAGACATGTACAAACACACACCATTAATTCATGCACAAAACCCAAACCAAGCTTTTCATTCTTGAGAACCTGGCTCTCAGCCTCAGATGGGCTTAATGAATGATCCATCTGGTCAAACTTGTCTATTTAACATGCTAGCAATTTTATGATTTATAAAATACTTGATAAAAACACAATTGTACTGCAAATGCCTGGACTAAATCCATCTTCTTTCAGAAGGTTAAGGAGAACATAAAGAGTCCCAGCCTTCTTCGCACCATCTGCATCAACAGGAAAGAGGCATCTCATGAATTTCAGAAAAATAATTTAAAAAGTTCACTCTGAGACATAAGGGGGTGACAAATGAAAATTAAAGGAAACTGATCTGACCTGAAATTAGACTTTTTTGTGAGAAAGTCTGTAAATACGGAAAGATAGGGAAGCTCTTGAGGCCAAACCACTAGAATCACCCCGGATATAATTAGGTAAAACCAGTGGGAATAGACAGCTTTAAAAAAAAAAAAAAAAAGAAAGAACACAAAGCTATGAAGCACTTTGTGCCTGAAATATTTCATTTTCATGCTCATTCTTGGAAAGAGAAAATCCTCTTCTGATTTCTTATTTGTGTATTTTTGTTCAATTAAAAACAAACTCATGTAAGGGAATTCTAATTTTAAGGACCACCTTCCGCTGTCAACTGCACAGACGAAAGCTGAGTTGGAGACTTCCTGAGATGAAAATGCTAATAAGTTCACATCTAAGAGTCCACACTATTGTCAGGGCTTATAGCAAGGTCAACAGTATTACAAGCCCCAGTTCGGTCCTCTCTTTCCTTCAACCACCAACATACCCAGACCCTGTCCAACAAGAAAACAAATATGGACTGCATTTTTCAAAAATGTATTAGAAACAATGTCTCTTGGCCAAAACTACAGTCCTCTTTGCTGGCTCCACATTTAGGATGTACTCCGTTTTGAGCAATGGAGTTGGAACTTGAATCAATGTGGAGCAAAAACACACCACCTGTCAAATGGCTGCACTGGGAAAAGAGGGCAGAGATGAGAAGTGGTGAGGGGAGACCTGGCATCTGGAAATAGATTAAAAGTGTAAATTCTCTCAATCACATTGACACTACCGCCACGGCTGGACAACTAACGTTTTGTGCAAACAAAAAGCTATCAACCATCCCCCACACCCTAAGCACACACCCCGTTGCCTTTCTTTGCTCCAAAACATACAGAACTAGGACAAGGTCTGGGCCTCAGCATTTCAAAAAACACCCACTTCAGATAACTCACATACGCAGCCATGGCTGAGAACTATGCCTCTGTTCCTCCAGGTACACTTGGATCTCGGGGTCTTCTGCCCAGGTCATAAGTGAGGTCTGTCACCAACCAACGTGGCGAAGGTGACAGCCACGGCCCACCCACCTCTGCTGCCTCCAGGCCACTCTCCTGGCTCCTCAGCAAATGGAGAGATTTCTGAGAACAGGGCCAAAGGACATTCTGGGGGGCAGGCTCCCAGCTTGCCTAAAGCCCTAAAACTGAACCAAACCAACAGGCTATAGCAGTCACCAGGTCATAGCCTGAGGCCTCTCTGCCCCCTGGCAGCCTGGGAAGCCCCCTTCTTATCTGCTCTTTTGGTAAGAGCCCCCAGATGGCTTGGCACCTTTGCATTCACGGGTAGCTGAGAGTGAGGTAAGGCTAGCCCCAATCATGTGCAGACCCAACTCTGCTGACCACGCATTTTCTGCTTCTAGTTCAAAGGGGCTCCTCCAGCATCTCTTCACCCTGAGCACCACCACTGGACTTCACTGTGCTCCAGGAAATTCATTCCCACTGCCCCAGGACTTTTGCAACTGCTCTTCCCTTGGCCTCAAATACTCTCCTCCCAGGTCTTTGCAAGGCTGGTTCTGTTCTTGTAATTCTTCAGCTCAAAAGCCACCTCCTCAGAGAGATGTTCCCAGACCACCCAAAATGTCACAGCCTTCCACCTAAGCCCAGTCACTTGCTAGCTTTACCTGTTTTGTTTCCTTCAGAGCAAGTATGACTAGCTGGTATTTTTTCACTGTAACTAGCCCTACCTGAGCTGGTCATGTCTGTAGTAAACAAGTAAACCCGTTAACCTGTTTCCTCTCATCACCTAGAACGTCAACTCCACACGAAGAAAACCTTCATGCATCCTGGCCACATCATCGTCCCTGGTGACAGCCACTTGGCACACAGCGGGTGCTCCATAAATATTTGACGAAGTAAGTCAATGATGAGCAGGACTGTTGCTTTAGGATTTAGGAAATCCAAGACAGAAAATGTAAAGTTGCATGCTATAGGGGGAGGGGGTGCCTTGAATACTAAGATGCAGACTTGAATTTCCTTAGCAACCAGGCCACCAACAAAACAAGAGTCCAAGGTAAGTCCACCTAATGACAAAGCTGATATTCTTAACAACAGCAGTATAGGGTCTCCCTTTCCAAGCAGAACCTAAGTAACAAGGTAAAAAAACTACCACAAAGGTCTCGTGATTTTCCCCATAGGCTGTGACTGGTTTAGAAAGAGAGGGGCTTGAGAACAGCTAGCAAAGCCAAACTACCAAACCCAGGGTGAGTGAGTCTTTATTTTTCCATCCCCAGGATTTCTGTTCCGGCACTGCAGGGTGGGACCCAAGAGAATGTAATATAATGAGATATGTTAGCATAGTACTCTGTCCTACATACACATCTTGAAAAGGAAAACTTTCCTGTCCAAACTTGGGAACTCAGAAGGCTTCTACTTTGGCCATGACTCTGCAGAACGACCTCAAGTGAAATTCACCCTGGTCCTCCATCCAATTTACTGGCTCCTTGCAGATGAATCAGTGTGAAAGGTGTACAAGGGGCTGTTCCCAGTAATAAAGTTTCAGTGGGTGAAAAGGATACTAAGAGCCCCTAGGGAGCAGTCGAGCCCACACCACTCATCAGCCACTCAAAGAAGTGACGGCAGGAAGCCTCATAAACCCCTCTGAAGCAAAATCCACCGCGAGCAGAAACCGTTTGGCAGCAGAAATCAGACAGTCAGAGCCTGGTCCTCTTCTTCCACGAATCCATCACCCAAAGTTATGCTTTCCCTGCAAAAACCCTATTATTCTTGTTTTTACCGCTTCTTCTGCCTGAAATGACACACCCTCTCCCCCCTTAGTAAATCCCCTTCCTTGCAATGCCCGGGTGAGGCTGTGCAGCATCTGAGAAGCTTTCTTTCATCACGTGCACAACTACAACCAAGGACTGAATATCCCTTGGTTCCACAGTGGGTTTTAGAGTTTGATTAAGGTGATCTGGATGGAGTTCTTCTCTGGGAGGTTTATGGGTTTATATCCCTTGATGGTGACATTCCCAGTTCCTTGGTGACAGACATGGTATCAAACCCTTTCTGTATTGCTCAGTGTCACACACATTTAAGAGACTTGCTAAATGATACTGGGAATGTGGACACAGCTGGCTGGGCCTGAAGGGGACCCAATGGAAATACCACCTGGTCGGTAGAGGCCTTCGCTTGGAGAACACTATTGGCACGGCGTCACTTTCCGCTAGGATACTTCTAACTAATGCAAAATGAATCCAAAGCAACCACTGCCATCAGGGACCAGAGAAATGAAAACGATTTCTTACACAAAGGCATCTAAGCATGAAAAGCTGATCCATTTATGGCAACTGAGGGTTCTGACCCCCCAAGTCGAAGTCCCAGCTTGCACTTGAGAAGCAGAGATAAGACGGTCATAGATTTCCCCTCTACTCTGAGATCAGAATTTCCTTCAATGTATTCCGAAGAGTATATATCCATGAAAAGCTCCCAGAAAAAGATTTGGGGGATGCTATACATTACACTCTCCCACAGGGAGATTCAAAATAGTTCTGGAGTTAGCAAAGGCTCTGAGAAACCGTTCTGTAAATAAATCTTATTCTGTTCAACGCAGCTTTTACCACATTCATTTAAGCATAAAAACCACCCCCCCCCCAATGTTAGCTATTAAGTTCCCACAGAACTGCTATTGCTCAAACTAAAAGGTATTCTAAGTAAATTCCTTCAGAACCCTATTTAGAAGGCCAGTGCCTTGGGATTGGTCAGTACTACAAAGCAGGAAAGGATGTTTTCTAGATGAAAATTAGTCACCATTGTATTTTCTTCCTTCTTAGTTTTCTTTACCGTTTGGTCTGGGTACTGGTGAGCCTCCATTTTCCATCTGCCCACCTCACACTTGCATCTCTTCTCACGCTTCTCGGCACTGGAGGCTCTGGTTGGGAGGCTGGAGGACAGGGAGGCGAGGTAATGCTTCCCCTTTCTTCCCTTATTTGGTGCCCCTTTCTTGGTTAGCATCTTCATGCCTCCATCACCACAGCTCCCCTGAGCAGTCCAGAGCCCCAAGGCTCTCTTCTTGCCTCTGACACCACCAGTCTTTCTCTGTAATCCCTCAGAGCTGAAGATGGCAGAAGCTTGGTACAAAATGTTTCATTTTGCTCTTCTATGCCCTTCACCCGACCCACGCTATATAAATATACATACATATATACACATACATATATACACACATATGCATATATCTTATTCAAGTTCATCCTTATAACCTTTGAGGATAAGCATTATTCTCATTTTACAAATGAACAGAATAAAACTGAAAGGGAATAAAATAGCTTATGTTAGTTTATGTAGCCCAAGAGGAGCAGAACAAGATTCAGTCTGAGGATACTCTGTGTGGATACATACTTCCTATGCATTTACTTTGTTCTAGGCCCTAGGCTAAACCCTGGGGATAAAGGAGGGAAGAGATAAAAAGACCAAAAAAAAAAAAAAGGTATAAAATAGAAACAGAAACAGAACCCCTCATGTTGTAAAAGGAAACTCCTTCACTCTTGAAATTCAGTGCTGGAAAATAAGAATTGACTGATATCAGACTCCTGGTACATCAAGTCCACTAAGCTGGCCATGACATTGTTCCCAAGGAGCACACTGCACAAGGCAAGGTCCACCACGAAGGTCAAATAGGGTCCCAAGGTCATCTTTTTACTGGATCTGCCTTACTCAAAACCTACATAAACACCTGGCCCAAACCAAGCTTATTTGGCGGTTGAATTTTATCTCCAATGTTTGTGGCTTATTAAGAGTACCAGCAGCACCATCACTCTGACCCCAAATGTTAATTTTGACATTGTTCTATATCTGACATCTGATCAATATTAAGTATTACCCACCCAAGCCTTTCTATCTCAATGGCTTGGATTAACTCTCTCCCTCTACCCAAGACCAATACCATTTCAAATAATAACAGAACTATCTACTATTCACCACGCCGTTAGTGTGTGTTAGGCACCAAAGCAATTTACACAGTTAAGCATGAGGATGCTCTAGACTTGGCTTGTCTAGGTTTGAAACCCAAGTCCACCACTTACTGCGTGAACTAATTATTGGACTTCTCTAAATCTCATTTTCTCCATTTGCAAAATGAGGTTAGTGGTAATACCTACTCATAGAATTGTTGTGACAATTAAATTAGATACTCCGTATTAAGCACTGCCCTCGGGGCGCCTGGGTGACTCAGTGGGTTAAAGCCTCTGCCTTCGGCTCAGGTCATGATCCCAGGGTCATGGGATCGAGCCCCGCATCGGGCTCTCTGCTCAGCGGGGAGCCTGCTTCCTCATCTCTCTCTGCCTGCTTCTCTGCCTATTTGTGATCTCTGTCTGTCAAATAAATAAATAAAATCTTTAAAAAAAAAAAAAAAAAAGCACTGCCCTCTATGCCTGGCACATAAGAAACAATGATAATAATAATAATAAATATATAACCTTATAGCACTTACTATGTACCTGGCATTTTTCCAAGTGCTTTACATGGATGAGCTCCATTAATTATAAAAACCCAATATAGTACACATTATTATGATGATTCCTTAAGTTCTGTGACTGAGAAAACCGACTGAAGTGATGTGCCCAAAGGTGAATACCAATATTTGATGGAACAGGCATTCCTAGGCATTCTGCCTGATTCCACAGCCTGAGAGGAAGAGCAGCATTTTAAGGACTTCTTGTCAAGGGAAAACCTATCTCACGTCTAGGTTTTAGGGCCAGTCAGGCTTTCCTCTTCCTTCTCGCCAATCAGAGCACATTCTACTACTGAAACCATATTCAAACTTAGCACTCTACTCAGTGACTCTTTTTCAGCCTTTGGATACCGTTTAGTTCTTGAAATGGGTATTAGGGCCGTCCACCTGCTCTGATCGCTACCTTCACTTACCTTGTTCCTGACTCAGTCACACTCGAAGTAGAGCATTCTGGGGTACAATATCCTCTCCTTTGGGTCCCCAGGAATATTCTCTTGGGATTAAGACCCCAGGAACATAGCATAAGAGACAGAATGCTCCTGCTAACCAACAAAACCTGAATTCATTCTCTTTTGCTTATTTTCGCCAACGCTGTCTTTGTATTATTGACACATCTGGAAACCTAAAGCTTCGCATGTGTGATTTTGTAAAAGCTTCTTTTCTCACTTGTAGTATACAAAAACAGATGCAGGAATGTAAGCATGAATGCACCTTCACATATCTCAAATTATATGACTCCCTCATAACACAACTTTTAGATGAAATAAGCAAGAAACACAGTGGAGTCCTAATAATTTTCATCTCGCAGGAGCTTGTTCCAGTGTTCTCTTCACCTTCCCCAGCACCGTGCCTGCTCTCGTCCCATCTGCATGACCCACCTGAGGTTTCTTTCCACACTCTGTGTTGCTTGGCACGTGTCACGTGGTTTCCCTTATGTATGTCCCTTTGCCTTAAATATACGCATTGTCCCTTAAGGCTCCCTGGCAGCCCCTCCTGTCTTTTCCTTCCTCACTTGTTTTGAAATACCATTTTGAGACATGAGATATATTCTTCTTCCCTTCAACCTATAATTTACACTTACCCTTTCCTGTCATTCTGGATCTATTCTTTATGTATCTTTCTTCCCTCACGTTCTGTCGGGTGGCGTTGGTGGCTTCTTGCTTCATGCCCTTTCACTGGTGCTGCCAGAGACTTCAGTCACCTGGTGAGTCCACTGGTCTTTTACATTTGCAAGCCTCGTGCTCCCTTCGGCAGCACATATACATTTGCAAGCCTCACCTTCTGCTCCATGTTTAAAAATTAACAGATATCCAGTCTCCTTGAGACTTTATAATGGAGAGCCTGCCTAGAAACAGATAGCTCTTGGGGGAAAAAAATAATAATAATAACCTAATTATCAGTTTGGGATTCCCTGACCTTCCAGATTGGCCAACCCCACGACTGCACAACGGTCCAGGTCCAAAGCCCGACAGGAGATTTATGTAAATTCCAACAAGCTGAGGCTGAGGCATATAATTTGAATGAATTCATTAACCCTCTGCATAGTTTTACTGTTGGAGGTATGCTATTTTTGTTTCCCATAAAACAAAATTAGATGTGAAACTCAGCCCTTCCCTTAATTTCTAGAAGAATGAAATAAAGCAGAAAAGAACAGAAGAGGAAAAGGGAAAGCACCTTTGTAATATGCATTTGTACAAACAAACAAATACATTTATTCATTTATTTATTTACCTTTTAAAAGGGCCTTACATCCACCTATGCAAACTTAATGCCTCGAACCTGAGATATCCTTGTTCAGACAATTTATTTGGCTGCTTCCCCGTGGAGGATTTCCTGCTGTTTCACCCCAACATCAGGTCCCAACTTCACACGCCGCTGGCTGCTCTCCCTTCCCCCTTCCCCTTTCTCATTCTCCATCAGCTTCACATTCCTGTTCATTTCTATGGCACAGTGCCCTGGCCCTTCTAGCCCCTTAATTCTAGCCAGGGAGCTTCTCAAATTATTTTCCTAAGCAAACATCCCTAAGAGAAATTCTCTCGCAAGCTACTGAGATGATAAAAATGCTGCCACAACGTTTACCCAAAACTGTCCTTGAGCTCCAGCGAGTGCGGGCAAAGTAACCTTTGACCCTTGTGCTTAATGGCCAAACAGATTCTAGAAGGCAAATAGTAACAGCATAAGGAGGGAGTTTGGCCTGGAAACTCATGTGCATAGTCATGCCATAAATCCTTCCTCACAACCTCCTCTTCTCCCTGTAACCCGCTCAAGCTGCCCTTGGGAGGATATTTGTTCACTGTTATGTAGTTCAACCTCATTTTACTTACACACAACTCAGAACCCAGAGGGAGTCTCGCTCAGTTCCCCCAGGTGCGAGAACAGACGTATTTGTGCCCTACTGTACTCCCTTTCCATGGGGGCTATGCAACTGTTTGGACGAGGCTCCCCAATGAGAAACAGTGACTTCACTATCAAGGCAAAAATACTGAAGTTCCTTTCATCATATAAAGCAGTTCAGAGGGATATGCTGGATCTACGAGCAGCGGGATCCAAGCTCCTTCACTGTGCGCTATGACAGGAGAGAAGCAGGCAGCAACAGGGAGAGGCTCAAGAATTTCCAAGCTAAACTTCGAGGAACTGCTCCCCAAGCCATTCCACAGAACTGACATGCCAAGAAGATGCTGTTTCTGCTGCAGGCAGGAGGCACAGACTCAGAAAGCTGCCGCCTCCCAGAATCACCCGAACTCCTCCAGCATCAAGAAGCTGTCAAACCACAAAGTCTCCAGGAAAAGCAGGAAGCCAACACCCTGTCTCGGCCATGAGGAAAGCCAGCACAATGGAAACTTCTACTATTTCTTTCCTCCCACCTAACCCAGTTTCTAATCAGAGCCTCCAAGAATCCAATATTTGGCCAACTCTAAGTCATACTTGGTCAGGCTTGGGACCCTCATGGCAAGGGAACTTGGGAAATGTTACCTTTCCCAAGGGGAATGGATTCTAGCATTCCAGCCAACAAATAACAGGAAGGCATGCCTGCCGGGAGTTAGAACAGGTACTGAGTGAAGCATTCCCCAGTCTGCCAACGATATTCCATTACCACTCAATGCATTTTTCTTGAGAGGAATGGAAAGTTCTCATCCTAACAGGCCTCCACCTACTGACCAGCTGATATCCTCAGCATTTAATAGGAATGGAAAGGAGAGTCAGGACTGGAATCTGGTTTTCAGGGCACTTGACCTCCAAGTCAGGGCTCTCCTCAAGAGGGATAGGAGAGACAGAGAAAAGGAGAGAGAAGCAGACATGGAATGATGTTCTCACCAATGCTTTTTACATTGCCGAGTACTTGGAGTTGGCCCTCTGTAGTAAGCTACTGCTCTGTTTCCTTAATCACCTCCCTTATCCTTCCTCCTCAGATTTATAAGGTTCAAACATTATTGGCCATTTATCTTCACAGATTTCTTATTCAAAATTCACTGACGCGTAATCTATCTTTACCACATATCTCCGGGGTAGGGAGGGACTAGTTTTTATGATCTGAGGCACAGAGAGGTTAACTGGCTCACCCAGGGTCACATGAGATGGAAGGATAAAACATCTCCAGGAAAGCAAACTCCAGAGGTATGTCCTTCCCAGAGAAACCCTCCAGCTCTAAAATGCTTAGAGCAAACCTACAGAGCTTGGGGGAGGGGGAAGCGTGGTAGGGGACGGGAAGCAGCTGGCGTCAGAGGGTGTCCTTGAAGAAACAATTGACTGAATATGAAGAATCACAAGTTTTCTAGTGAGTTTTTTTTTTAAATGTTATATTTCTTTGAGCTTTGAGATCTCAAGTTCGATTTTTAAGATCAGTTAGTCTATCAAGCAAGATTTTTCTCTGCAAATGCATTGTGCGTTCAACGGATGTGTGTGTGGGCACAAGATGAAATAAAACCGAGTCTCCAATTTCTCAAAATGATAAAATCGGCCATTTTTCATCTGTGAAAACTAAATCTTCCAAAGCACTTAGTTTCTTGCTCTCTTGGGACGCTGGAAGACTACTTTGTGGGGTCTATAAAAAGAGTCATTCACATATTTTCTCCAGTGTCAGTCACAGAAAATTCTGATACATAATCTGGAAAAAAACAGAGTCTGATGATCTGGGTTCAAATAGCAGTTCTGTCACTAACTACTCATGTAACCTTGGAGCAAATTAATCTCTTTGGGCCTCAGTTTTTCATTCATAAAATGAGGACAATAGTTCTAGAACTGCAATTTCCTTTCTGAGTTAAAAGTCTCCAATTTGAGAGTTTTTTACTAAAGAGCTGGCAACATATTATAACTCTGAATCCAAAGAATTTAAATTCCTACTTCTTTTTATGAAAATGACCTAAACGGGAACTAATTGGATAAATTTTATCCTGGGTGAGCTTTATGAGCTTCATGAAGCAAATGCCTTAGGGTTTATTAACGGCTGACTTTCAGCGCTGTGGCTCTAGCCTGACTTTCAGCGCTGTGGCTCTAGCTGGTAAGCTGGTGGTTGTAGAGAGACATGACCCTCAGAATACCCTTCCAAGGCTTCTGTGTATTAAAATATTAACAATACAAGTAATTTCAGCAGCAGTTTTTAAACCCCAATGTGTCTGACAGTTCTATATGCTTTATATATGGGATATCCTTTTTTTACATTTTTTTTTAAGATTTTATTTATGTATTTGACAGAGAGAGCTCACAAGTGGACAGAGAGGCAGGCAGAGGGAGAGAGGAGGGAAGCAGGCTCCCCGCTGAGCAGAGAGCCTGATGCAGGGCTCCATCCCAAGACCCTGGGATCATGACCTGAGCTGAAAACAGAGGCTTTAACCCACTGAGCCATATAGGTGCCCCTATATGGGATATCCTTAAACCTCACATCCATATTCCCATCACAGGGCATGTAAGTCCAATCACACATTAATTCCTTCAGTAGACCTTAGATTTGGTGAAACGGGTGATCCTGTATGGTTCAGAGGGCTTTGTAGTTCTCTCCCAATTATCCACTTGCTTTCCTTTTTATCAGTATCCTGATACTCATTAGGGTAAACACAGAGCCCCAGTATGCAGACAGTAGGGGTGTTTCTGGGAGACACCAAGTCCAACCCAGGCTTTTGGGATGGGACATGTGACTAAAGCTAAGTGACTCACCGTTATCACTGATCCCAGTGTTTGATTTGGGAATGGATATGTGAGCAGGGGCTTCTGGGAATGAAGCTTCCTAACACTTTTGACAGTTTCTCAGAGACCATTCTTTCTCCCCAGATGTGAAAGATAGAGTTGCTGGTCACGCCCGTCTTAGAATCACAGTGAGATGCCAGGAGGCTTAGCAGGAAGTTGAAATGATGCAAGGCAGAGCAGAGAGATGGAAAGAAAGGAAATGAACCAGGCCCTCGATGACATCCCTTCATTCTTTATCAAACCAGCCTCAAAACCACTCAATCTCTGAACATATGTGTAGGTAAACCACTAACTGCTCCCCTTACGGCTTACTCTGAGTTGGGCTTTCTGTTACTTGCAACTTAGCATACCTTTAGCATCTACCACAGAGCCCAATACCTAGACTCAGCCCAATACCTAGACTCTTTATTGGTCACATTTACTGATGGTCTACAATGTGAGCAAACAGTGATTAAGTATCCACTATGTACCAGACACTACTAGAGGTGCTAGGACAGAACATCAGCGAAAACTGACAAAAGGCTCTACCCTCCTCCAGCTTGTTCTAGTGGGAAAACCAAACGATAAGTAAAGAGAGTGAAAGCATGGTAGACAGTGACACATTCCAAGGGGTAAAAAGCAGAGGAGTGAGAAAAAAAGTGTCAAGAGGGACTGAAATTTCAGAAATGTGGCCAGAAAAGCCTCACTGAGCTGGATACTTTCATTAGGAGCTGGAGGGAAATGAGGGAGCAAGGGGGCAGATTATCAGCGGAAGCACATGACAGGCAAAGAGAACACGAGGGACAGGGACTGAATTGATGGTACCATTTCAGGCCTCGCTAGGCATGACAGCACATTGAGAAAATAGCACTAAGAGAATATACCAAAAAAAAAAAAAAAACAAACCCAACTGTGACTTCATGAAGACCATCCTTTCTCCTACTTTAGGACAGTATTTTGGGGGGTGGAGGTAGGATGGATTCATTCTGTTCTGATTCTATCCATGCCATCTCTTCATGACCTAAAGGATCTCACTCACTAAGCCTCTATCAGAAACACAAACCTTCAACGTTTCCCACTTCTATTATTCCCACAAACACACTCCCACGAGGACATTCCTTGACAAACTCCACTGTCATCACGTGACTTAACCGAAATAGAGTCCAGTACTTCCTAGAGTAAGATGAGCTACATGCTGGGATCACTAGTCATCCAGGACCCCTGCCGTGAGACTACACAAAGCAAAGCCCCTAAACCAATATATGGCCAAGAGGAAGGACCCTTCCATTAGTTCCACTTCCAAACAGAAATATCAGACATTCCTAATTACAATTCACAGCATCCTTGACTTTATTCTTGTTGGAATGTGATTTTAAAAGTTGATAGGCATTGAATTCCTAAGTCATCCTTACTCACAGTTGGATTTCAAACATCGTTATGTTGCCATCTCAAACCCAGCTTGTCCCCAAGAAGCATTCAAGTCTCGTTTTATTTTAAATATTATGCCAGCAAGGTAGGGGGCAGATTTTTGTTTTCAGGGGAATATTTCACAATCGATGCCCAAAACAACATTTAAGGCAAAAGAAACCACTCTTTGTTTTCTTGCTGCTATGTCTCGGGGTGATAGACGGTATTCCTCCATTTTTGCCTTGGCAGAGAAAGCATATTCCCTTTACAAATGTGCAGGCTACTGCCATGGAAATGAACATGAGGTAATAAATATATCGTTATGAGTGCCATCATATCTAGTAGGTGGGTAATGATAGCACTTCCCATTTAGAATCTTCTCGGTGATTTATAAAACATTAGCTTAGTAATCCCCTTCATGCCCTCAGGAGGAGAAGGGCGGTTTTATACCAGTTCTGCAGATGGGATGACTGAGAGCAATTATGAGACAACCCTCCCCAACCAAGAGCACTGAGGGAATAAGAATTAAACGCCATTCATGCAGAGCTTTCAACCCCAGATTGACTTACTTAAATTACCATCAGGTGCTCCCCATCCTCAGATAACAAAATACCTTCACAAAACAAAGCACAGGGAATGTGACAGAGCAATAAAGTGTCTACTACATTTCAGAGGTCCCTCCAGGGGGAAAACCTTGCATTTTTATTTACATAAAGTATAACTGGTTTTCACGGCTTGAGAAAGACAGAGGAAGGAAAATGTGTTGCAGCAAAACGTAGTGAATGTAAAGACAGAGTTAGTGCCCTGCTGGGAGGGATCTCTACAGGAATGCACGGCTTGCTCAAAAGACCCCTGTCTCCCAGCCTCCATCCTGGAACCCTTCCTTCTGGCCTCAGCATAAAAGGTTCCCATCCTCTTCCACAAAGCCAGCTCCTCCACTGGTGCCCGTGTTCCCACAACAATGTCTTCCCACTAAGTACCCTTCATCTACTCCTCCCATATAACTTGCCAGTAGTCTTCGCCTTAAAAGTCTGCTTGGGGTGCACGAGCTCTTTCACTGGGCCTTGCTGGTTTTCTTTCAGGTTTCTCCTACAATTCTAACTGCTCGACTGCCCCAAATCCTCTAAATTATAACCACATCCAAATTCCTATCAAAATATATTTTTTTTTAAAATCCTATTACTGTAGACAGTAATGATTCTGTTCTTTGGACTACTGCCAATGACTCTCTTCGTGTCAAACGTAATAGAATTTTCTCTGTTTGATCCTATAGCAATATTGCCAAACACCAATTCTTTCTTCTTTTTATTTCCACTTTATAATCTCTTAATTTTATTGCCACTCTCAGTGCTGCCTCTCCCCGCCGGCCCTACCCAAGGCCTCCACACAGGGGTCTCCTCCAGATGACTGCCCAGACGCGCTTTCGTCTAAGTGTTTTATCATCCTCACTCATCTATCTGCATCAGAAGGACTCACATCTCCATTTCCGATAGCTCACGTCCACATGGAATCCAGTTCAGTATTTCCATCCACTTATAGGAGGAATTCCCATTCTTGGAAAGGAGGAGATCTCCACTGCTTTCTTTACCCCATTCTCATTCCGCTCTCCTCTCTAGGAGTAGGGCATACCAACCAGATGGAGTCATATCCCAAGGGATTAACTGGGCCATGTTAACTGCATGTTTAGATGCAGAATTACTGCATCTAAAGAGAGGTCCAGCCAACTTGCCTTTTCTTTGCTTCTTTACTGGTGAGCACTGGGCATTTGGGTCCATAAAAGAGAGCTACTGATACAATTTGGACTTCACTGGTGAAGAAGATGTCCCCACTTAACCTTGTGATTAAATTGTCTACCACATACCTTATCGATCACACAATAGCCTGTCACTGGAGAAAACAGACACCAACCCAAATGATGGTGATGATGATGGTAAGGAATAGGAGTCATCGAATCCCCCAATCCTTTGGTTAAATATCATCTAATGCTGTTTCACTTTATTAAACCCCGCTGAATAGAAATGCCTGAATAAATACCCATTGTCACTACCAATGTGACCCATACTATTCTCCAGAATGACTCTTTTTTCCCCCCAATAATTCCATTTCCATTGAAACGCCATCTTTCTAGTCCTGCAAAGTACAAACACTTAAGTTTTTTTTTAAATATATTTCTTTCTCTTTAATATCCTCTACCCAGCCTGCTACTATACCCACCAACTGGATCCAGGCAATGATGAACAAGTTTATTGTGCAATCCAAATTATCTCTGAGCATTTAATCCTTCTTCCAAAGCATAGAATTGCCAGATCAATCATCTAAATAACCAGTTCAGGAGTTTATAATGGCTCCTGATTACCTATTCATGTCTAATCTACTCAGGAAGCCTTATATGCCCTCCATACCTGGTTCTCACAACTTTCCAGACATTCTTTATAAATCACTCCAAACCAAAAAGCATCTTCCTTCTTTTATCTTCTTTTGTACTTAAAGATATCACTACGGTTTAGAGCACCGCTTTCAAATTGTTCCATGCGTTAGACCTGCTCCTCTACCCCTTTATTAAGTTCCTTAGGGGCAGAGACATTTCCTGTACTACTTCTCTGAACTCGACACCAACCCCACACAAGCCCCACTCTCCCCCACCACTGCTGGAAATATAGACAACTTTACATAAATGCATCTATTAGTCAATAATGACTAATAGTTGCTATAGCTGAATAAACTTTCAATAGTTTCCATAACATTTAGAATTAAATCTAAACTTACCAGGGTCATTCATATAGGACGTGCCCCTTCCTATAGGACCTGCTTTCATCCTACCACCTACCTCTCTCACACTAAGCCAGACAGCCTTCTCTGTGTTCCTCAAACATACCAAAGTCAATTTTTCTTTAGGAAGGTAGCACTCATTGTTTCCTCTGACTCCAATGTTCTCAGAGAACTCTGGATGGCTTATATTGTCCCCTTACTCCAATTTTGGTTCAAAAGGCCAGTGCCTCATTTGTCCTGCTTACACTGTGCTTTAAAAAGTAGCCCTCTTGGTCCCACCAAATATTTCTTTCTTTTTTTTTTTTTTTTAAGATTTTTATTTATTTATTTGACAGAAAGAGACAGGGAGAGAGGGAACACAAGCAGGAGGAGCTGGAGAGGGAGAAGCAGGCTCCTGCCAAGCAGGGAGCCCGACACGGGGCTCGATCCCAGAACCCCAGGATCATGACCTGAGCCGAAGGCAGGTGCTTAACAGCTGAGCCACCCAGGCGCCCCCCACCAAATATTTCTTAGTCCTTTATACCTGTTGTGATTTTCTTCATACCACACAAAACTGAAAAGGTTTGTTTTTAATCAACAGTTCCCCTGTCTGGAAATAGAAACTTCATGATGACAGGGACTGGGTCTATCTTGTACACAACTGTATATCCAATAACTTGAACAAAGTCCAGGATATAGCAGATACTTAAATATTTGTTGGATGACTGATCAATATAAAGATCATTGAGATCTGTTTTGCGACCCTTAAATTCTTTGGTAATAAAACACTACATGTCTTTGTGTAATGTCATGTGGGTACAAAATAACCTATAATCTGGCCATGGAAGTGGGGAGAGGTGCAGATGTTAGAATCCACAAACAGTTTGCAGGGACTCGGGCATGAGAATGAAACACTAAGTTTAGGGACTAAGAACTGAGAAATCTCAAAAGGTGAAAGCCAGTGTTTCATGTATTTCACTCAACTCTACAGAACCAAATTAAAGCATATAAAGTAATTGAGGGGAAAGAGGAGTCCAGTATTTATTGAGCAACTCTGCTGAGGTATTGTGAGATAGCTGGTTGTGAATTTTAGCTGCCGATTCTGCGAGCCATACCTCCGCTAACGGTTTTACATGTATTAGCTCACTTAACCCTCACATTACCACATGATAAAAAGCATTGTTGTGATCATTCCATTCTGGAAATGAGAAAACAGGCTCAGACTAGTTACAGTGGCCCGCTGCAGGTCACATGATTTGTGAAACAAAGATGCAAATTCAAGCCTTTCAGGCTCTGAATCCAGGGTTCTACCCTGCACCATGTGTCCCCCACCCATGTCAGGAAATGTGGTCCTAGCAGCAATGTTTCCTGAAGCATCTTCATCTGCTCTGTGCTCATCTGGGTCACACCAGACACACTTCTCTGGTTTGGTCCTTTACAAGCTACCAATCATAGGACCGATCTATCTATCCTAAGTAATACAGTCACTATCACATGTAAGAGATACATCATTTTCTTTCCTCTCTATCACTCAAGAAATCTTTACAGAGAGATGCTTTCTAAAAGAGATAAAGACAGATGGCTCATCTGATTCACATTCTCCCAATAGCCAAGGAGCTCTCCTGGTTTAATAGAAAGCAATAAAGGGGACAGTGTGGTTTCTCCACCCCTTTAAGAGGTACCATAATTACATGTGAAATATTAAGTGAAAAACAAAATAAAAATTAATAATACCAACAGTAACACCTAACGTGTATTGAGCATGTATCATATGCTAGCAATAGGTAAAGCGTTTTACATTTATATTTCATTTAATCCTCAAAAACACCCTAGGGCATAAATACTAATACTATGCACATGATATAAATGAGAGATCGAACTTTAGGGAAGTTAAGAAATTTGTACAAGTTCAAATTTGTACAAGTAGTTAGTAAACCTAGTTCTGCTGGCTTTAAGTTTGATGTAACTGTGTATCACACCTCCAATACTCATGTATTTGGACTCTGCATTATAAACCACATTCTCTTAAGTAGGTTATTGAAATGCGTAAGTTTCACAGCTTTCAGATGAACTTCAAAGTGTCCCAAACCACCTCCCACACTCATGCCAATTCCGTATAGCAGAAATTCCTGACAAATCATAAAGTTACTTAAGTTTCCAGAAAGTTTCTTGTACAAAAGCAGGAACCTGTCTCCTCTACACCTTATTCTCAGCACATAAATGATAATCAGCATGTACTTGTGTTGAATGAGTGATTATTCAACACTGCCAGAATCAGGGGTTTTGAAAACAAGAAGCCAAAGCAGCACATTAGTCTTTGGTTAAGGGCACACCCCCCCCCCCCCCCCCCCCCCCCTGCTCAAGAGTGGTTGTTCCAGTGCAGTTAAAACACTCTCCGCCCGCCTGGGGCCTTTCTCCATCCAAGCTTCGACTCCTGCCAGTCTGTCCTCACAGTGCCAACCATCAGCACAAAACCCTCTTTTAGGCTCCGGAACTACCAACTCAAACCAAGTTTTCTCCGGTGATCCCAGCCTCAAGTACTTGCCCTTCTGCCTTTCTTGACAACTCACGATACTTAGAATCATAGATTTTCAGAAACCTGAAACCAGAAGCCTCTTCCTCAGCACCAAGAAGAAAGAGGATCCTTATATACAGAATCTTGCCCAAAGTCATAAAGTGAGGGACAGTCAAAGCTGAGGCTTGAACGTAGGTCTTCTGATATTTAGTTCTACTCTCCGTGAACCTCCATCACCACTTCTCCACACCCGCCCCTCCCACTATGGGCCAGTCCTTGAGGGAAAGCACCACCGGCACCCGTCACCAGCACACTGAAAGCAGTGGCGTCCCTGCTTCGGCTCTGTGGGCACCAGTTTAAACAAAGCAGACGGGTGACACTTGCCAACAAGTTTCAAAAGCAACTACAAACTCAGCATGAAAAGGACTTCAAAGGGGAGGCCAGCTGCCCATCCTGAACCCACGCCTACGGTTTTCCTCTGCAGAAATCTCCTGACGGGCCAACGAAGGTTCTTTGATCATGTGTATGATAATTCCAAGTCACAAGTCAATAGTAGTTAATAAAACATCATGATGGCCTGAGTCGATATGCAACAGTGACATAAATACTCATTGAAACAAACACTACCAAAGAAAGACAATGTCAGTAGGATGTCCACACGTGATTTTAAAAATCTATTAAAAAGCTTTAAGAATGAAACTAAAAGCATCTTTAAAAATAAAGTTCTACAAACCAAACAAAATTGCTATTATAATGCTCCCAATGATTGAAGACAGGCATTTAGTCAAAAGGAAGGAAGGAAGGAAGGGAGAAAGGGAGGGAAGAGAAAGGGAAACAGTGCCTCTCCTTATGGCAGGCACGGTGGATGAAGAGATTCAAGGCCGTGATTCTTGGCTTCAAAGAGCAAGAATGTAATGGGACCTCTGAAAGTCACTTTTTAATCTACTATTAAAGGGCATATAGTATATTAGTCTGGATTAAAATAAGCTACTCTAGTGAACCAATACCAATTTTTCCCCCTCTACCCTATTTTCTTTGGCAAACTCATCATCAGCATTCATTACGAAGGTGGACCTAAATTATTAAATATACAGGTAGTAACATTGTTTCTAAACATGAATCACCCCAACATTTATATCCATAAAAGTCAGGCTTCCAAGTCAGCTTCTGGCTCTGTATTTTATACACGTACATATACGTACACATTATACATTATTATGCTTACATTAGAAAGGATTTTCAGGAGCAAACGGATCTCATGCTTGGGTAAGCATGCACATACTAGTCTCACGAGGACAAAACTTCCAACATGAGGCATCCTGATCCCTTTCCCCTCCCTGCCAGCATGTGCTGGTTCCCAGATGCTCACTGTGGCACTGCGGCCCTGCCCACTTTGGCATCAAGACAGTGACCTGATGTCATAAGAAATCCCATGTATTCCTTCCTTCTGAGCCATGCAGCCCAACCCACCAGTCTATGACCTGTTGCTGGGCAGTCCACTTAGGAGCCATGACAACATGGCAGCACTAGCTCTGTACATACCATCCACACAGACCTCCCCTTTTTCTCATTACAAGAACAAAGCCAATCGATTGCAAAGCCCCAAAGAACATGCTGCCAACCGACAAACACAAACTACTGACCTTCTTGCTTAAAAGCCTGTGGGTGTTCAGGGACCAGTCACATAATGTATTTGTCCTCTGCATTAAAAAGTCGGGGCTGTAAAGTTCTTTTCTTTTCTGAATTATTTATCAACAGCAGGGAAAATGGAAAACCACAGATGTAAGCATAAAGGAAAACCAAGGCTCTTTTAGCTCCCTGGTTGCTTAGAGATATTTTTTGGCCCTGACTCTAGAGTTGCTGCATTTACCCTGCAGAATTAAATACGGGGGCCTTGTCAACAGTAATGCGACATGGGCACTGAATTCCCTACATGCTGTGCACAAAGTGCCCCTTCCTGAACTCTGTTCTTCAAAAAGGGGGATTGTCCTAGTAATGGCTGGGGCCATTAAACCTTTCCTTTCCGTTTACAGGAAAAATACAGTAACGCCTCATTTATCCAATGGCCTGACATCTATCATCTATACTCAGGAAGATAGCCATGACCCAGAGTCTGGGAAAGGAGTCTCCCAGGCAAATAATGGCCATGAAACCCATGTATGTTATTCTGCCAGAGAACAGTAAACACGCTTGTAGGCTAAAGACTGGCAGGTTAGAGTTTCTAGATTTAACAAGCCTTCTTATCTAACCCTCAGTCACTGAACAGATGACTGTTCTATCTCTTTGCTGTGCCCAGATCCCGCAACTGCTATTTCATATATCAGCATGGCTTGCACACTCACTCCTCTCATGTCTTTGCTTCCACGATGGCTTCTCAGTGAGACCTTTCCAGACCCCCCCCACATTGAATAATACCATGACCCACACAGCTTGCCCCTCCCTCTCCCTCCCCTCACTTCACATCTCCCCGTAGTTCTCATCACCGTCTGGCATACTCTACCTTTACCCATTTACTGTTTGACTGCACCCAACTAGAACACATGCTCCACTGGCAACAAAGCTCTGCTTCATTCAAGGGTGTATGTCTGATGTCTAGAACAACACCTGATGCTTGGATTTCTCGAGTGGTCTTTAATGAATGAATAAAGTAAGGAACGAACAAATCTCTATATGAGCTCAAAAAGCTGATGTCTAATAAGGACTAAGGAAAACAATGGTAAATGTTATTTCTAAAGTTGATTTAGTAACGGGAAGAGATCTTTCCCCAATGGCATTTTTCCCCAATATTTAAACATTCTGGTAAAATACATGTAACATAAAATTTACTATCTTAGCTAGTTTTGAGTAAACAGTTCAGTAGTATTAAAAACGCTCATATTGTTCCACAATCATCACCACCCTCCATCTCTAAACTCTTTTTATTTTGCAAAACTGAAGTGATAGGCCCATTTCATAACTTCCCTCCCTCCAGCCCATGGGCTACAACCATTCTACTTTGTCTCAGTGAACCCATGTTAGTTAACACATATAAATGAAATCACACAGTATTTGTCTTTTGGGGAGGGTCTCACATCACTTAACACAATGCTCTCTACGATTTATCCATACTGTAGCATGTATCAGAATTTCCTTTCTTACGGCTGAATAACATTCCATAATGTGTGTATAATATCCCATTTCACCTACCTAATGATCTGTCCAGGGACACTTACATTGCTTCTAAATTTTTGGTACTGTAAACAAAGATGCTATGAACGTGCACGTGCAAATATTTAAGACCCTGTTTTCAATCATCAGGGGTATATATCCGAAGCAGAATTGTTGGGTATCATTTTATAACTATTTTTAATTGTTTGAGGAAGGGTCAACCTTCTCCAGTATCTGCACCATTCTCCATTCCCACCTACAGCGCGCGAGAGTTCCACCCTTCTCGACATCCTCGCCAACACTTGGCAGCTGTTCCTGTTTTAGAGCATTTTTGACCCCCCAGTCTTTCATTTAAACACCATTTGCATCCTGGCCGGTTAGCTCAGTTGGTTAGAGCGTGGTGCTAATAAACACCATTTGTCAGGTTCAACCATAAATAATCACACACACATTAATGAAGCAAATATGAAAGGTTACGGAAGTAAGATTCAAGGATTAAAGCTATAACACATCTAAAAGTAGAGAGCCAAGAGGAAAAAAGAAACAGGAGATGAAACAGAATCAGTCATGTCCAAATATTAAATTTAAAACTCCAGCAGCTGTGAAAGGAAAATATGATACCATGCTAGTGCTATTTTGTCACTTGATTTTCTAAATCCTAAAAACAGATTGAGGGCCCAACTTTCTAGTCTTCCTCACCTCCAAATCTGTGAGTTGCCCCAACTTGCCCTAAAAAACAAATAAATGAAAGGGTTGCATGAGGCCAGGGTCTACCTTCACTTTGTTCCTTCTGCCCCATAAGCTGCTAGCCTGGGCTATTGTCACATCAACATTTAGTGCCACACACTCTCTAGATAAGACAGGAATTGTCCCAATACCCTCCCTCACCTCTCTGATAGCCAGGGATCATCTCTGTCTCCTCCGATCAATGCGACATTTTTTTTTTAAAGATTTTATTTATATGACAGAGAGAGACACAGCAAGAGAGGGAGAAGCAGGCTTCCTGCCGAGTAGGGAGCCCAATGTGTGGCTTGGTCCCAGGACCCTGGGATTATGACCTGAGCTGAAGGCAGACACTTAACGACTGAACACCCTGGCACACCGCAATGCCACATTTTTAATATAACCAAGTCAGATGAACCACTTGCTTTGGCGGAAGAAATAGTTTTCCTGATGAGAAAATTCCCTAAGGGTTTTAGACAATCCATAAGCAAGACCTTTCTGGGCACAAAATTCGTCAAAATTCAGAATCAAATGACTATAATTTGAAAGCATGTTCTGATGTCTTACAAGTATCTAACATCCCAGCTATTTGAAACTCCTATACTTTAATGCTTTCCCTATATTTAACTTATCAATTGGAATGGGAAAATCAAACCTTACGGAGAAAAAAAGTGGCTAGCTGATCTAGGAAATGCATCCTCTTTGAATTTCAAAGGACAAAGAATTCAAGTACAAATTTAGAAAACACACATCATGAACTCACCAGAGTGCCTCTGTCTAGTTATAAAGTTTTCTTACATAAAGTAATTAAACAAGGTCCTCAAGCCACCAAGGTGTGTGTTAATATTACATAGCTCTTTAGGAACCTACATCTCCCTGAAATGTCCTTAATGAATAACACCCGAGACACTGGCTCCTCCTTCTCCCTAACCCTAAGCACGTATCCCTCCGGCTTGGGGCTGCTCTGACTATTATGCTATAAATCACTCCTCAAGCAACCTGAGCAAAACAATGAGCACTCATAACAGAGGAAGAATCAACACATGCATATGATAAGGCCGCAGAAGACACAGAGGCAACTGGATGTTAACACTTCTCCAGCTGGTAGAAATTGTAACAATGTATCCATAGGATAGCCTATTTTGCAGTCACCAACATCTGCAACTTTACTAATTTGGGCTAAATTCATTAAGTAAGTAGACAAATTAAAATATTAACTGGCAGACGCTGTATGATTTTCACAATGCAGAATTCAGACATAGGCATAGAAAACTGTAGGAGGAAATCTTCCAAACAGATAAATTATGTATGCTTTATTATTATTATTATTATTGATTTCTTAATGTTACTACAATATACATGTATTATTTTATCATTATAGTCACTTTTATATTTTTATTAAACTTGCTCTTTTCTTTATACATCTCTTTGTGTAAATTCCCTTTAAGGACATTTCTCAACTGCCAAAGACCTCATCCCGGAGTTCAACCTACACTGAGCTTCTAACCTTCTATCCTTCCCCTGAAAACAATTTGTCCCGTGGCCACCCCAAAGGACTAACTAGATGCCCAGCCATCTAGGCTAATAAATGTCAGCTGTGTTCAGTTTAAGGCGCATCCCTTCTCAGGAAACAAGCTTAAATGTTTAAAGAAGAACTTATGGAACTTGTTCCAAAACTCTGGTCTACTGCAACTTACAAGCTAGTAACTTCAGAAGGCAGTATTTCCCTTTAAATCTACCATCAACCACTGTGAAATCCACTTCTCACTGGTCTCCTTAAGCATAAGCACCTGACTGCACCTGTGTTTCCAGAGACTCTGGACCCTGTCTATAGAAATTGAGTTTCTCAAGGAAAGCAGCTTTCCAAATGTATTCCAAGGTGCCATGCTGTCCTCTGAAGTGCCTCAAGAGCTCAAAGAGAAGAGGGGAGGGATAAGGAAATGCGGTTACTAGGTTTGAGACCTCAATACTAAGCACCAGTACTAAAAGGTCAGTCAGTGGGTGAGGCTCCTCACACGCTGAAACCTTAAAACACAACCCTCTCTCCTGCTGTAATAAACCGAGATACAGAACCCTGAAGGAGTCTCCCCAAGATCCCAATGCTTCTAAATGGCAGAGCTGTGCTTCTCTTGGAATTATGATGCTCTTTTCCTCCTATGTGGAGAAGCACAGGCTTCTCTGTGCCCCAAGTTCCAGGCTTGCTTTCTTTCTAATAAGGGCAGTTGCTTCCTAAGCATCTGTAGACCACGTTGCCTCAGCACTTTAAGGGCATCTTCAAAAGGGCTCTGATAGTGGTTGCATTTGAGTCTCTGGAGTCAGGAGCCCCACATTCATCTCTCTGCTCCCTTACTTCCTAGCTGGTGGTTATGGACCACTCTTTAACCTCCTGACAGTCTCAAGTCAGCTTCCTCACATGTAAAACGTGTATTGAGCATCAGTGTGGAGCCCTCTTCTAAGCACTTGATAAACACTACTGCATTCACTCCTCGCAATTCTGGGAGCAAGACGTGTCCGTTATTCAGAAGTTAATTCAGGACGATCCAGGTGACAAATATCTGGCATTTTAGTAGGAAACCAGGCCCATCTGACTCCAAGACTTCTGTTCTTTCTCCTTCTACACAGATGAGCTCTAGGTCAACCTGTATATCAACCAACATGGACCTGGATCAATTTCTAAAGTACCAGACCCCCTATCACTTCTAATTCTTCTTTCGCCAACAACAGAACTCCTTCAGACACCTTCCTGTGGAAAATACATCTCTCCACCATGTAGTAATGAATGCCTTTCTTCCAGTACCAAGGCTCTTTCCCACATTTATTATCCATAACTCACAATTTAACATTTAGTTATGTGCCCTATAAAATTATTCTCCTTAAATGTAAATTTTATGTCCCTCAAAGAGACCATAACCTCCTACAGGTCAGGAACCATAGCCTACAGAATCATGGAATTAGAAGTTTCGCAAAGTTACCATTAAAAAAGGAAGAAGTTGAAATCTTTCAAAAAGAAAACTTATGTGGAATCCCAGCTCCTCTGACTAAAAACTACTGAGCTAGTCAGCCTTGATCTTTCAAGGTCCAAAGAAAACCAGTGGACCAGTGAGTTGGTGATATTCATTAAATGAGCTGGTAGCAAGGGCAGGACTAGAATGCAGGAACCCAGACTAGACACCATGGACAAGATGGACTAGAATCCATGTTGCTGGCTTCTCATCTAGGGATTACTTTACCATGGAAATCACAGTCCTGTTCAGTCTCTTCTCAGTATCTCTGTCTTGGTCACAGTCCAGAAAAAAACACTGGACCACACCTTGAACCTGGAAGCCCTGCCAGAAGGTCTTACAAAGAATAGAGCAGGTGGGACCTACCCATCAGGTCACCTTCCTGGATCCACATAGGAGGAAAAGAGCATCATAATTCCAAGAGTCCTTTAATTGCTGGGTTGGCCAATCAAGTTCTCCAGGAATATGAGGAAGCAGAGCCACGGTTTTAAATCTCTTTAGTTCAGATTCATAATCTAGGTAACTCAGGATAAAAGGCACTAGCATTACCAAGTCATAAACATTTTTAAAAATTTAATTTAGTAGGATAAGAGGGGATTTGAACAAAATAAACTTAATCTCACCTTTGTCTAGCATTTTCTGTTATTTTAATAACCTTTTTCTGACATGAAAACATAATGCAGATTCAGAGCACTGTATTCCATTCCACAGAAAATTTGGAAAATACTAAGCATAAAGAAAAGATATCGTAGATATCTGTCCACTCAGATACTTTGTTACTTATTTATTTGGAGGGCTATGCCTTGCCTGTGTTTCTATGTCTGTATATGCGTGTGACTATGCATGTGTTCATTCATAATTTATATTTACCATTGTAATTGGAAAACCATATATACACCAACTTGAATCTCATCCTACTATACAGTGACAGAGAATATTCTTCTAAAAATTATTTTAATATTCTCTATATTCCCATATATGGATTTTTAAAATTCATTTAGTCAAAATTCCATTAGTTCATATTTAGGCTGCTTTCAGTTTCAGATGGCCATAATGAAAATATTCTCACATATGTAACTGAGACTGATTGTTTCCTTGGAATATGTTGCTATAAATAAATGTTTCTAGGCCTTTTGATAAGTGCTCAAATTGCCTTCAAGAAAGTTTGTAACAATTAACATTCCTATCAGCAATGTATGAAAGCGCCTACTTCTTGGACCATCTCCAGAAATGGGTGATTAACATATAACTATATAGTATCTATCTACATATCTACCCACAGATAGTCATATACATACCTAATTGCATTTCTTGTAATTACTCCTAAGCTTGTAAATGTTTTCAAACCTTTGAATACTCTTAACAGATGCTGTCAGTTGTCTTTATAATTGTGGATCTACACATACACACAGCCTTCTCCTTCATTAAGAATGTAACCCAAATTTTGTTTAGATATAAGTTAGCCAAGTACTATAGAGAAAGCTGGGACCTACGCCAACCTTAGGGATAAATCTTGATTCAAGCTAATTCTTTGTGTCTAGGATATATTTTATTAATAGCTATTTTGAACAGTTTTGGCCAATGAGACATGACAACAAATCTGCTGGAGGTAGCCTTCTAATAAAGTTCTCTTTGATCTTAAAAAAATCACTACAGAAAGGGAATCCTCTGTCCCTTCTGACTTTGGGACACAGTTAAGTCAAACTATGATGCTAGGAGTTACTTCAGCCATTTTGAGACTTTGAAGGGAGATACATAAAGTTTCAAACTGTCACATTGAAAATAAAAAGTAAAAAAAAAAAAAAATCTGTCACTGATGAGGTTATGGAGGAGCTGAATTAACTAATTCTGGAAATACTGTCCCTTTAGACTTTGTTAGAAGAGAATATATTTATCATTTAAGCCAGTGGAGTCAGAAGGGTTTTTTATTATTATTTCCTTTAAAATTATCTGAACTGATATGCCTACACTGTCCCACTTTATGCTTCATAATTCTTTGAGCCTGTATAGAGGATACTGATGAAACAGCATAGAGCTCAAATCATTTTCCAATTCATAAAGCAAATAAGTGGCAAAGCTTTCAACCTGTAAAATTTATACACAAATATATGCACTAGATTTTTAACCATGAAAATTTAGACATTTCACTCTGGCCCATGAATCAGTAATATATATTCTCAATTATCTTGAAGAAATCCTAAGATGGCTCACTAAACCTTAAAATAGTAGGGCAATAGTTACGTATATGCACTGACCCTATCTTGGAGATGGAAAAAAAGAGTATAAGTAGCTCATTAGGTTATTAAAGAGAAATGTCCACGCATTGTGTCCACCCAAATGTGAATACAGCCAGGCAGCATGACTAGCCTCGATAATGGTGTAAGTGCTAAGGCATCCTTAAACTCCTTTCCATGAAAGCTTAATTGTGATTCTGAACACACCATTCCAACAATAGAGTGTGTAGAAATATTAACAAGCCTCTCTGATGAATTTGGGTCAAGGGTAACACAGTACTTAATAGGTTTGTACACAAATACCACGGGGGCAGGCTCCATCATTCATCTTAGTTTCTCTGCAGTCAATGGTCCTAGATCCTTTACAACAGTGCTGGTATAAAAAGAACTCACTCCCACTTCAACCCAACAAAGAAGCCAAATGCCACACAAATCCTTCAGACTTATTTTCACCCCAAAACCTTACAAGGAATGTCCTTTGGTATCCCAAGACATATTTACTAATTTTAAAAACCTTAGCATTATTTTAACACTACTATTATGAAATGCAATAAATATCTGACCGTTGGCTTTTCCAGAATTACATATGGAAAACTGAAATTGCCCTGAAACACCCAATGTTCCATGAGTTTTTACCCTATGTAATCCCTGTTTGGAGGGGCCTCTCAATTTCTTCCTTTTATTTCTTTAGTTGACTTTGTTTCCTTTACATGTCATAGCAGAGAAGCCCAGTCACAAAGATGTATGTAGAAGTAATGCAGATTTCTACAATTCCTTCAATTTAACTTAATGAATGATTCTCCAATTCTTCTGGACAAGTGGGGCTGTGGAAATGTTTGTCTCGGTCATCTGAGAATTCCCTACTTCCATCAGGTTGTGTCACAGCTCTAGAGGATTCCAAATGAGCAAGACATTGGCAGAGAGGGAGCGGTCTCATCCTTGTCCCAGAGGACACAGGGTGCCACAGAGAGGTCATGTATCTTTCGAGCTCTTTGAGGCATCCCAGCACTCATGTCACAGTTGAAGATTCAGAATCTCCCCATAAGGCCCCGCCCGCAGAGGCATCACATAGCCTCTCTCTCTACAGTATTTTTTCCACCCTAAATGGTAATTCCAGCACAGTTAACAGTGTTTTATTAGTTTCAGGTGTAAAATATAGCAATGAACATTCCCACATCTCAGCCAGTGTTCATCACAAGTGCTCTTCTTAATTCCCATCCCCTATGTCACTCATTCCCCTACCTACCTCCACTCTGGTAACCATCTGTTGGTTCTCTATAGTGGAGTATGTTTCTTGTTTTTTTAATCGCATTTTTTCTTTGCTCATGTGTTTTCTTAAATTCTACATGAGTGAAATCATACAGTATTTGTCTTTCTCTGAGTATTCTATTTCACTTAGCATTATACTCTCTGCTTCCATCCATGTTGCAAATGGCAAGATTTCATTCTTTTTTTTTTTTTTAAGATTTTATTTATTTATTTGACAGAGAGATCACAAGTTCAGGCAGAGGGGTGGGGGGGAGCAGGCTCTCTGCTCAGCAGGGGCTCGATCCCAGGACCCTGAGATCATGACCTGAACTGAAAGCAGAGGCTTAACGCACTGAGCCTCCCAGGCACCCCAAGATTTCATACTTTTTATGCCTGAATAATATTCCACTGCATAACTATACCACTTCTTTATCCAGTCATCTGTCAATAGACACTTGAACTCTTTCCATAATTTGGCTCTTGTAAATAATGCTGCTATAAACATAGGGGTGCACATCACTCCAAATTAGTGGGGTGGGGGGTGGTAAATGCCCAGTAGTATGATTGCTGGAACAGAGTAGTTGTGCTTTTTAACCATATGAGGAACCTCCATAATATTTTCCACAGTGGCTGCACTGGTTTGCATTCCCACCAACAATGCAAGAGGGTTCCTTTTTTCCCTATATCCTCATCAACATTGGTTTTTTATGTTTTTGATTTTAGCCTTTCTGACAGGTGTGAGGTGAGATCTCATTGTGGTTTTGATCTGCATTTCCCTGATGAGTGGCGTTGAGCATGTTTTCATGTATCTGTTGGCCATCGGGATCCCTTCTTTGTAGAAATGTCTGTTCATGTCCTCTGCCCATTTTCTAACTGGATTATTTGCTTTTTAGGTATTGAGTTGTATCAGTTCTTTATGTGTTTTGGACAGTAACTCTTTATCAGATAAGTCATTTGCAAATATTTTCTCTCAATCATTAAGTTGCCTTTTAGTTTGATTGATCATTCCCTTTGCTGTGCAGAAGCTTTTAATTCTGATGTAATCCCAATAGTATATTTTTGCTTTTGTTTCCCTTGTCTCAGGAGACATATTAAGAAAAATGTATATCCAGTGTCAGAGAGATTGCTACCTGAGTTCTCCAAGGATTTTTATTGGCTGAGGTCTCACATTTAGATCATTAATCCAGTTTGAGTTTATGGTTGTGTATGGTGTAAGAAAGTAGCCCAGTTTCATTCCCTCGCATGTTGCTTTCACCAACACCTTTTGTTGAAGAGGCTGTTCTTCCCCTGCATATATTCTCTCTTGCTTTGTTAAATATTAATTGACCATATAGTTCTAGGTATATTTCTGGGTTTTTTATTCTGTTCCATTGATCTGTGTGTCTATTTTTGTGTCACTGCCATCTGTTTTGACTACTGGAGCTAATATAACTTTTAGTCTACAATTCAGATACCTTCAGCTTTGCTTTTCTTTTTCAAAATTACCCAAGTAATTTTGTAATTGGAAAGTAATTTGGAATTACTTTAGCAACTCAAGGTCTTTTGTGGTTCCACATAAATTTCAGGATTTTTTGTTCTAGTTTTGCAAAAAATGCTAGTGGTATTTTGACATGGATTGTATTAAAATGTGTAGAATGCTTTGGGTAGTACATACATTTTAACAATACTTGTTCTAATCCATGAGTGTGGAATGTCTTTCCATTTACTTGTGTCACCTTCAATTTCTTTCATCAATATTTTATACTTTTCACAGTGTTTCACTGCTTTGGTTAGGTTTATTCCTAGGTATTTTACTACTTTTCAGTGGGATTGTTTTCTTAATTTCTCCTCCTTCTGCTTCATTATTATGGTATAGAGATGCAACAGATTTCTTCATATTGATTTTTATCCTGAGACTTTACTGAATGCTTTTATCAGTTGTAGTAGTTTTTCAGTGGACTCTTTTGGGGTTTTCTACATAATATCATATCATCTGCAAATAGTAAACATTTTACATCTTTCGTACTGTTTTGGATGCCTTTTATTTCTTTTTGTTGTCTGATTGCTGGGGCTCATACTTTCAGTACTCCATTAAATGAAGTGGTGAGAGTGGACATCCTTGTTTTAAGGGTAAAGCTCTCAGTTTTTCCCCACTGAGTATGATTTTAGCTGTGGGTTTTTCACATATGGCTTTTACTATCTTGAGCTATATTCTCTTTCAACTTACTTTGTTGAGGGTTGTTTTTTTTTTTTTTTTTATCATGAATGGATGTTGTACTTTGTCAAATGCTTTTTCTGCATCTACTGAAATAATCATATGGTTTTTAGCCTTTCTCTTACTGATGTGATGTATCACACTGTTTCATTTGTGAATATTGAATACCCTTACATCCCAGGAATAAATCCCACTTGATCATGGTGAATGATATTTTAATGTATTGTGGACTCTGTTTGCTAATATTTTGCCGAGGATTTTCTCTCTACAGAGCTTACATATCTCATAATGCAGCCTTGGAGGCAAGGGCCCTTTCTCCAGAAACTGGTTGAGTCATTACTTCCTGACTTTATGTTATCCACTCTGGATTTTCTAGTCAGTAATATGGAGAAAAATTCTCCTTTCAGAATCTTTTCTACCAGGGCGGCTGGGTGGCTCAGTCCTTAAGCATCTGCCTTCAGCTCAGGTCATGATCCCAGGGTCCTGGGATGAAGCCACACATCAGGCTCCCTGCTTAGGAGCCTTCCCTCTCCCACTCCCCCTACTAGTGTTCCTGCTCTCCATCTCTCTCTCTGTGTGTCAAATAAATAAATAAACTATTTTTAAAAAAAATCTTTTCTACCATTCTGTTTTACAAAAGAAGACTGCATATTAGAATCACTGGGACCTTTAAACAAACTGAAGCCAGGGAGGTCTCAGACATAGACCAAACGCAAGGGTATACCCGAACATTAACTTTTACCTGTGTCCTGAGTGATTCTAACCTGAGCTGAGAGTTGAGAACTTCTGCACAAAAACAAATCAGGATCCTGGAGCCCTGCTTTCAGCACTGTCACATCCCTCCTCTGAATGGGGAAGTGGGTAACAGAGCCAGCCATTTAAAGAAGGGGGAGGGGGGAAAGGGTGGGGACATACCAGCCAAATCACAGCAAAGGATAAATGTCCCTTAATAATCATCACAACTTTTAGCTGGGTTTTGGAATACCCAAAACTATAAGTCTTGCTTTGACTTTCTTTACTCAGTATATCAGTAGATGTTTCCTGCCATCTTTAATAAAAATAGTTTTTCACCATAAAACATTTGATACAGCATCTTTCACTCAGTTGAAGTAGTCTACAGGCCCATGACTGGAATGTCATTCTTAAAGCTATCTCACCTTTTCTGAGCCTGAGAGCCAAGTAATTAATAACCCGTTAATGCTGCCAGGGAGTCAGAAGTAAGTAAGAACAAGCATGTCCAAAACAAGCACATGCTATATGCTTTAAAGAAAAGGATAATCAATAGACATTTTATGACCATGCTCTACTAAGTTGCAGAATGTTCTATTTTGGCTCTACTTCATATGGCTCTGCTTCATAAAATGACATCAGGTACTTCATATTTCAAAGTGTTCTTTGTATCTTCTACCTTAGGAGAAAAGTTTTTTTTTTTTTTTCTCTTTCAGAAAACTGGTCTAAAATTTGTAACAGTGGCCTTTTACTCCTACTCCTAAGTCTTTTAAACTATTGCCTCACCACCTTTCATTATAAGGTACTTAATTTAAACCACTAAAATTAATGGACTATGATATCTAACTATAACCAGGCTTATTTCAAGCATTTCAAACATTTACTTTCTTAAAGCTTTCCTCCATGCCAATATTAAGAAAATACAATTCCTCTGAGCAAGGTAATAGAAATCACATGGGATACAGGTTATCTTACTTGTTTCCTTTATTTCTTACCTTCATGGGAAGTTTCTGGCATAAAAATGAATGCTTACCCATTCCTGTCAAGTACCTGTCTTATTGCTGCATGCTTTTGTCATAAATCACAGGTATTCTGCTTTGGAGCTGCCTGAGAATCTAATGATAACATCTTATCCAACAACTTAAACACAGCCTTAGTTTAACTGGGGATAAATGAAAGTCAGGGACCAGTAAATCAAGGAGTCTGATCATCGCAAAAATCAAAAGGTAAAGAAAAGAGAAAAGCACCCCACCAACCAATTTCAGGGAATCCTCCAGTTTTGAAATTCATAAAAGAATGAAGACAACCCATGGTTCTCTTATAGGAGAGAAAGTGAAGTGAAGTAGACTCACACAAATCCTAAGGCCAAAAACTGGCCCAAGTATCCAACATTTTCAATCTCACCCTTTCAAAGGGCAAGGGATGCTTTCCTAGAAAAAAGTACAGAGCCTTGTATATAATACACG
The DNA here is from genome assembly GCF_022355385.1 of Mustela nigripes. NCBI lineage: Eukaryota > Metazoa > Chordata > Mammalia > Carnivora > Mustelidae > Mustela > Mustela nigripes. The sequence continues at coordinate 31,255,771 of NC_081557.1, forward strand.
GTCATGTCGGGGAATCCCCAGCTTCTAGGGGTAAAAATTAAGTCATAGCACATTTCAAGTTGTGGGTAAGTACTCTTGATGTAAAACCCTCCTTATTTTATTTTCCCATGAGATATGATTTTTTTTTTCCTTTTTAAAACAAGATAAAAAGGGGGAAAGAGTTAAAGTTTCTTCTCTATTTGACACACTGTGTTTCCCCTTGAGCATCTCTTTGTCTCAGGTGCAGTCTTTCTAAAAGGATCGTGGTTATCAGCATAAACTCTGGAAAGGCTATCTCAGGGTGTCTTATTTGGAACTTAAAAAGGGCTAACAACTAACATGAGATTAAACACCTAATGCTCATCTAATTCTACTAAGACTTTCAAGAGGGATTGATTTGGCAAATACTGGAACATATTTTGACAGTCAATATACATTTGAGATCTTTCACGTGAAGACGTTGCTTCAATCATGAACTCTCAGGGCACAGAGGTCATTTATCACTACTCTCACTGACCGTATTTCTTAATACTCATGACTGATACTAGTTATGTATTAGATATATGAATAAATGAATGACACGGGTAAATCAATCAATCATTCAGTAATCTATTACCAAAGCTGGTAGATCTTCTTTACTTCTAGGCTCACTAATTTTTAGTTGAACGTAATTTTTCAGTATTACTACTGACTTCTAGGGCAGTTCGGGTCTGGCTAAATGGCACACTAAAAGAAACAAACAGTGACCTTGACATACTTAGCAAACTAACTTAACAGTAGCAGCAGAATCTGACTGCTTTGGGACAGAGTCTAGAATGAACTTTGGAAATCAGGAATGCCAATAATGAGAAATGCGGTATCAGGAGCTTGGGGCCAACCAAGAATGCGTTCAGGTCTGTCAATTTCTCCCAGAAATTGATCTTTGAAAAATGAAATATCTGAAAAGATGCCTTACAGTGGCCAACATCTATTATACACCTTACTTATTGCCACAGAGAAGGAGAGACTCAGAGGAAGAAGTCTTTGCCAATAAAGAAATGACAGAGATTGGAGGTGGGGACTGGATCCGTCTTGGAGAGTGAAAAGCACCTCTGGCCTAAGAGGCTTACTTTCAGGACACCAAGGGAAGTATCAGAGCTCCAGCTTACTACACGAGCATCTCATGGAGGCCCTAGAATTTGGTCTAGAGGAGAAATGGCAGGAAGAATGCTTGTCTCGTAGGTCTCTTCGCTCCCATCCATTTTCTCCACCGTGAAATCCTACCCCAATCCACTCACTGCATGCTAACATGCCTCAGCAAACTACAGGAGATATTCTTGGCTTGCACTCCATTCTGGAAATCAAGCAACTTTTTCTTATTGTATTTTGCTTGTCCTTCCATCATAGTACTTAGTGCTGCTTAATATCATCATCATTTTTATGAGACTACTTTCCCCAACACACCGTGTACTGTTGAAAAGAAAAGGGTTATTTTAATAAGCAGCTCCCGTCAAAGGAAACACGATCTGTTGCGAATCTACTAAGTGTCAATCACTACGGTATTCATTAGCACCATCTACCAAATATTTCTAGTTTTCTCCTAATTCTAGGCATGAACCAGAATTCCACTTCCTCATCCCCTTACATGGGTTTAGGTAGTGATGACTAGATCTAGTAGACGAGCAGAGCGTGGAAAGGGTATGTGTCCCTCCCTGAAAACAACATGGAATGAGTGTTGCCAAGACCACCCACCCCTGGCCAGGCTCTCTCTTTCACATCTTGGTGACTGGAAATGTTCACAATACTGACTGTTCAATCTGCTTGTACCTCCACAGTAATTATGACAAGCAGAGAAGCTTTCCTGCTGACCAGTGAAAGACAAACAAAACCTTGTTATTTTAAGTCCAGCATATTTGGAGTTGTTACTGCAGAACATCCTGACTGATCCAAGTGCCATGATAAATGTTTTCACATATACAATCTGATGTTCACAATAACCTAAGAGTTACATATCACAGCTACGGCAGATACAGCAGATATGAGCTTTCATTCATAAATGAATTTTTTTTAAAAATAGCCCAAGGCTAAATAGTTTTATTCATTCCTTCATTCAATAAATATTTGTTGAGCACTGTGCTCTGCCAGGTTCTCTACACCCCCAACTCTTCCAGCTATGTTATGTTTTTAAGTAACCAAAATAGGTAGTGAAGAGAAAAGGTCCCCGTTCTCAGATCTGATATTCTAATAGAGACAAATTTTTGAAAATCACATATAAAAAATAAAAACTCTACGTGGTGATAAGTGATATTCAGAAAATTAAAATCAAGTGAGAGGATCGTGGGTAGCCATCTAATTATGTAAGTCAGAGAAAGTCCCTCTCAGCCTCTCCCTTTATTTTTTTTGAGGGAGGATGCTTGGGTACCCACTGACATGCCCACCCTTGTCTTTTATTCAAGTAACATAGTTTGCTTTCTCAAAGTAATTCTATAAATAACACATTTTTTATCTCGTTCCATATATAAACCACTAGGCAGGGCACCCATCCTTAAGAGGCTTTGAATGAGCACTAAGCCCCAGTCTTTTCGCCCTTTGGGAAAAAGTAAAGCAGAGGCAGTATTCTGCTGTGACTTCAACAAGGACTTTCTACACAGCAGGGCCTTAATCAAGGTTTAGGGAGTTCCATGATATGTGCTATTGTTGTAGAAGGATATTCACTGGTTCCTTCTGATCATAGAGTTAAGGTAAATCATAAGGACAAAGAAACTATCGTGTAGAACATAAGATTTTTAGCCTGTGTGTTTACAGGTCCAAAAGGGTTTTGTGCCCCCCTTAAAATGTTTAGCTCTCAGCATGCTGTGTTTATGCAATCTCTTTTCTCTCTAGGAATTTTAGTTATACCACATAAAAGATAAATGAGATTGGCCATCTGCGGCCATCAGAAACCTATATTACCCTCATCAGAAACCTATATTACGACTCCTTAGCCGAAATATAGTAACTTATAAATATACAACAATCAATGGAAAAAGCGTTTTGGATGTACAAACATGCTTCCCTAACTTCTGCCACTTTCTGCGCTTCTGAAAAGGTCTTGGGAATAAGACCTTTTAAGAGTCTTATTCACTAAGAGTAGCAGTCCATTTTGAGTGAAAAATTCAGTTTATAGGACATTGTTAATAGGATATAAAAGGAGGCAGGAGTTAGGGAAAGGTACAAAAATGACTGAAATTTTGTGCTCAAGGGGCACTTTTCTTATAGATTACATATTGGTCACTTAAAGACATCTGACCAAAACCAAAAAGACTCAGAACCTTTACCACTCGTGGCCAAATTACTATTCACATCTCCATATACATAACTGAAGTATATTGGAATCCCCCACACCAACTGCCCACAAAGACAGCACTGCTCACAGGAAGGCACCACCCACATTCCTAGAGTTCCTACCTGCTGAGCACTGCAAGCCCTGCCATATGGGGGAAACTGAACATCAGCACATGTCAATCCAAAGTTTTGACTGGCTCCGATAAATCCCAATCCCCGACCAAGAGGTACTCTGTTCCCCTCTAAACTTAATCTTTGTCTTTCTTGATGGGGACAAAGTACATTTTCTTATATTCAAAAACATTCCAGCATGACAGAAGGAAAATAATTTGGTAATTTTCTATCCTTAAAACTGATGTCTCTAGGCCCGCTGGGAGTAAAAATAAATTACACAGATAGAACTCCTTTTCGCACCTTTTTCTCCAAAGGGAAGGGTAAAATAATGCAAGAGGAAAAACTAGCTGGCTGGGTTACAGTAGTACCGACGACACCTGGAGCTAAATTTAACAACACACCTAGGGTGCAGAAAAGGGGTAAATCAGAAAATTGAAGTTGCTTCTTCGTGCTCACCTGTGCAAGAGAAGTCATCGACTCGAATGTAGCCTGGGACACAGTCACAGCGATATAACCCAGCCAAGTTCACGCACACAGTATTGGCATGACAGTAATGCATCTTAGCCGCACACTCATCAATATCTGAAAGAGAACAAAAGAAGCAACATCACAGTTAGGTGAAGGAATGAACCCTACTCACTGTAATCATCTGACAAGGAAATTGAAATAGGCAAATGTCCATCAAAGCTAAGAGAAAAAGCAAGATGCAGTAAACACAAAAACTCAAATGCAAATTCAGCTGCATTCAGGTTCTTTAGATCCCATCTTGAGCTGAAAGTATTTGGAGAAAGAGGCAAGGTGAGATGTAACAGTTAAAAAACCAAGATGTGGGGCACCTGAGTGGCTCAGTGGGTGGGGCCTCTGCCTTCAGCTCGGGTCATGATCCTGGGATCAAGCCCCCATTGGGCTCTCTGCTCGGCGGGGAGCCTGCTTCCTCCTCTCTCTGTCTCTGCCTGCCTCTTGGCCTACTTGTGATCTCTGTCAAATTAAAATAATAATAATAATAATAAAAATTTTTAAAAAAGAAACCAAGATGTGGGGCACCTGGGTTGCTCAGAACCTTTGCCTTAGGCTCAGGTCATGATCTCAGGGTCCTGGGATTGAGCCCCACATTGGGCTCTCTGCTCGGCAGGGAGCCTGCTTCCTCCTCTCTCTCTCTGCCTGCCTCTCTGCCTACTTGTGATCTCACTTTGTCAAATAAATAACTAAAATCTTTAAAAAAAAAAAAAAAAAAAGAAAGAAAGAAGCCAAAAAGTATGAAGATTGAATTTGCTGTTATTAGTCTCTCTCCAAGGAGGATGGTGGAGTTAAACATCCAAAACCAAGGAGTTCTGTGTCCAATGAGTTGATACCAATTAATATTTATCAGATGTCCACTGTACATGGTGTAGCTTGTATCAGAGAGATCAAGAAGATCCAGCCCTCTCCTCTCATGTGTCTTACTAAGACATGCTTTAATCCATCTGTTAAAAAATGATGGCACAGCCAATTTCTCCCATATTGTACTATGAATATAGACAACAGCTGTTGTCTAATGCAAACTGACATCTTTTGTCCCTTGACCTGGAGATCCCTCCCATGTGACAGAATAATGGGCTGATTCAACAAAAAGATTTCTTTCTCTCTGAAATGGCAGTCAGAGCATCGCCCGCTTCCTCATCAGCATTCATGGTAAGAACTGAAATAACCCAAAGCCTTAAGCAGAGACTTGAGTCTTTCCTGGAAGTTGTTTTCAAATATGCCTTGAGTGTTCATTTTACTCAAAGTGCTTATGGAGATGGAAAAGAAGGGATGGTGGCGCACAGCATGAGGACCTAACACAAGGAGAGTTCTAGCTCTGGTTCTTCCAGTTACTAGCCTGTGTCTTGCATTTAACCATGCTGAGTCCCTGAATCCCTTTGTCATACAGGTCAGTTCTGAACCTACTGCTTCACATCTTTCAATTCATTATCTAATATAAGCCCCATTCAATTCCATGATCCGAGTACAGCACTTCTGACATTCTGAAGTCTAGAATATTGAGGCTTAGAGAAGTTAAATATCTGGCCACAAAGTCGCCCTGTTCGGATTTGAACTTAGCAATCAGTCTCTTACTTGCCATGCTTTACTTCATGGAAGCACCTTGAAAAAGACAGAGGAGCGTAGTGTTACCATGAAGGTAACCACTCAAGTCCTAAAGCACTTCATGTGCAGCAGCAAGGATAAAAACAGCTATGACGGGGCGCTAGAAATCTTACTTATCGATTTTAAAAGTGAAAGAAGATTGACTTATTTCCTTATGAAACACACTGAAAGAGTATCAGATTCTTTTCAGCACTAAAGATCTGTCAGTCCATAAATAAAAGTTAGTGTGGAATAACTGAGGTCCTAGAAGGACACTCGTAGTTAGCAAGACTTCCTTAAATGTGAGGACAAAATACCAGAAATTACTGAAGTGCTTCAGGCAATAAACGAAGTGTTCTACTTACACAAGATCATGTGCTTCCAAAAATGATCTAAGACAATGCACAATTAAAATAAAAGGACAACGGGACTATAAAAACTATGTAATGAGATTCCATCAAGCTAGGGTATGAAGGGAACTCTCCAACGAATTTAAGATAGAAGAGTAACTGCAGATAAGCATGAGATGCAATTCAGATCTTTCTGGCACCCAGGGCATTAGAATTCTTTAACAAGTCGATCCCTGGCATCGTTGAAGCATTTTGCTTCACCGAACAGTGGATATCACAAAAGTCAAGAGGAAAAGATTTCCAGAAAGGAGTGATGATCACTTTGGTCACCTACTAAAAAGTTGAATAAGATCAAGACATCACTAACCACGAGATTTGGCATGAAGTAGTTCACCGCTGACCTTGACCTAGGAAGTGTAGATTTGGGAAGGTGGTGGAGAAAAGCCTGAGTCAAGTCAATTAAAGATGGGAACAAAGAGGAAGGAGCAGAGAAAGAAAAACAAGGCAAACCTCTTGAGATTTTTTTTCCCCATAAAGAAAAATGGGGTAGTAGTTCTGGGAAGACTCAGTGTCAAGAGAGTCTTGCATCAAGATGGGAGAGATCACAGCACCTTTGTATGCTCTTGGGAAGGATTCGATACAAGTGAGGCAAACTGATGATGTAGAAGACAGAGAGCATTGTGGGAGCAAAGTCTTGTGGGAAGCGGTGCCCAGGTTGAACGAGCCATCTTGACAACAAGAACCAAGCCGAGATCAGGGAAGACGTGGAGCTGGCTGGCAAATTTAATGGAAGACAGAGGAAGTAGCTCTCCTTAGCTTATTTTAATTTTCTCAATGAAAATGAAAAGAGAGGGTAACACCTGATAATTAAGAAAGGGAGGAGGTATCAGATATTTAAGGAATGGGGATAAGGTATTAAATAGTCATTTTGATAAAAGGGGACAATTCTTCAAGCAGATAGTTGAGGGGCTAAAGAGCTGCTGTGATTTATGATTGTGAACGAGTTAGTGAGAGCAGTCAACATGGCCATGTGCTTTTCTCCAATTTCACTCAGGTATTCGGGGGCAGGAGAAGGGTAACTGGAAAGTTTGGTGCAACCAGAGATGAGTTTTTATCCAGATACAAGTCAAAAGAGATATAGGGGAACTGAGGGAATAAGGAAAGAGTTGGTGATAATGAGGTGTCTAGGAATCTCGGCTATCAAGGACAGATGTGAGGACATGAAGAGGGAGGCAAACAGCTGAAAGCAGGACTGGGTACTAGGGATGGGCACTGCACTGCACTTGTCAGATATCACTTCAGAACTAGAGAATTTAATCCCCCAGCTAATGGGACTACTGTCTGCTAATGCCATCAGTTGTTATCCTTCTAGGGAGACTGTCCTTGGCTAATGAGAGATTATACAGTCACCGTCACACTTCATCCTGGGAGTGATCTACAACAAAGACTGATTCTCATTGACCCCAGCTCAAGATAATTCTAAAGGACCATCCGGATTTCAGAGCCCTCAGCGAGATTGAGCTAACTTCTCCCTCTGTCCAATCCTCCATTCTTGCCTTCCCCAGAGGCCTTCATGCCAGGAGCATTCCCTAATAATCTCCCTGCATCCCAGCGTCCAGACCAGAGTTTGCTTCTTTAGGGAACCCAAAGTGCAGCAGGAATTTTAAGGGAGGCAACGTGTGGTTACCATGAGGGTACTAGAATGCAGGAGCTAGAAAGCTAGGAGACAGGGTTGAAAAGTGATGTGCTTGACATTAATATTTTGGAGGTCATTCAGCTCCTGTTGATTCCAAGGTCTTTCATGCAACAATGCGGGGAGTGGAAGAATAGATCCCTCTAAGTGAGAGGCTGGGAATACCAGAAGCAGCCAGGCTTTGGAGGGAGTTGGCTGGCACTGGTGTTGTTCCTCAAATATTACCAGTTTTCCTTCTCCAGGGCACACCATACAAAGGTACTTCCCCATCCTCTTTGAAATTAAGCATAGCTATATGACTAGACATGATGTCTGAGCAAAGCATACCACCCCTAGGTGAAAAGATTAAGAGCCAGCACTTGGCTTACCACATTTTCTTGTTCCTGCTTTGGAAATCATGGAAACACTCAGCCTGGGTCCCTGAGTGAGGAGCCGGCAATCAGACAAGCCTGATGACGACGCTGCATGAGCTAGAAAGAGGCTTCTGTTCATTTAAGCCATCGGGCCTACCCTGACTGGTGACTAGAAAAAGCATCTCCAAGAGATCATTAAGCTTGATCTTAAAAGATGAACAGAAATTCACCAAGGAGAGACCAGAGGTGGGGAAAAGCAAGGGAAACTACAGAGGCTAAACATGTTGTCTCTGCAGAGTTAGGAAGGGAGAGCATCAGCGAGTCGTTTATCCTTCTACTAATTCTCCTTCTAGTAGGCCCTGAAGCAGAGGATGACCAAAATGCCACCACAAACCTCACAGCCTGGCAAGGCATTGAGCAAAACTTTTAAGTTCTACAAGGAATGGAAGACCTTTAACAGGGGGATTGGATGTGATCCAAGAGAGCCAGAGAGGCAGTCTCTGTGGATGTGACGTTTCATCGAAGACCTGAAAGGTGAAGGTGAGAGGAATAACATATCAGACAGAGAAGAATGTTGGAGAAGAATTAGGGGAAGGACCTTTGTCTATTTAAAGTGAAACTGGCAAGGTAAGCTCAGGCCAGATCCTGCTGAGCCTCGTGGGCCACGGGGAAGGAGTCTAGACCTTAGTCAAGTAGGGGCACAAACCAATTTCTGTTTTTAAAATATCACTCAGCTGTAGTGAAGAGAATAGATTGGAGCTGGCCAAGCTGAACGCTAAAAGACCTTGGTATTTGACTCTCCGAGATACAGCCACACTGAATTCTGTCTCATTCTTTAGGGAGGTCCAGACATTCTTTAAGATGAGAAACTAGTCAGGACTTGCCTGAGAGGCAGTTAAATCTTCAGCCCACGGGCCACAGCTGCCAACCGGCTGCTGACTCCAATGAACGTTCCCCTGTCCTGGACCCTTGTCGGCTCCTCCCAGAGAGAAACTCCTGGCTCGTTTCCCTCAGGCCACTGGATAAGTGATGAGAGGCATCTGCCTCATCAAGATTTGAAGGAGTTACTTGGTTTTAACAAGCTTATTTTGACTCAAACAGCTGAACCATCCCTTTGTTTCAGGGGATTCTCAGACTCTGAATAAAAATATTTTCAAAAACAGGATGGGGGGATGGTTAGAAGATTCCAGGGAGAACTTCTCCAACCTCTTCTCTCCACAAGTCACACTGGACGCCATGCCATACATCCCCACTGGACCAGGGAGGTATCTCTGCACTGGTTTCATTTTCACTTCATATCATTGATAATTTCAGGTCTTGCGGATCTCATAATTTTCTGGTACCAGTCCAAAAAGGGCACCAAAATAAAGCAGAAAAATTGATAAATGTGCCAGAAAATTATACTGTTACAACCTTATCTTTGTTGCTTATTCCCCATCATGCAAATACAAGATACAAAAACTACCTAGTTATAAAACTAATGCAGAGGGGAGGGGAAAAAAATTGTCAAGTGTTTAGAGTCCTCTAGCTGGGTCCCTTGAGGAAAGAATAGAGAAGGAAGGAAGGAAGGAAGGAAGGAACTGAGAATTTCCCTGTTTTCTGGATGGGGCTGGGGATGGACCAGCAATCTGGCTAGTCCATTACTAGCGGATGGACTAGCATCCACATTTGCTGAAACAAAGATTGCCTCTTCATCCTCGGGGAAAGGCACAACCCTGCAGACAGTTTCGATAGGACTCAAGAGTGCTTCAAAAGCAAATCTGATTATAGAATGCATCAGAACAGAATTAACGAACATCTTCAGAGTTGAAATATCCTGAGAAAACAATCTTGAGAACTAGTGAGGTGAGATTTTTAAAATGAGCCTAAGACAAATGCTGCTTATTGTTCACAAGGATTTCGACAGGTAATGAATAATTACAACAAAAAGCAAACAAACCCCAGAGAGAACTCCCTAATTAAAGAACTCACTGAGGCTCACAGGAAGAAAAGCATAACGCCCAAAGCACCAGAGATTTTAACCTGAAAGCCATCTGACCTTTGCCCAGATGGTGCCGGTGCTCTGTCTGAAGTTGATTTCTTTATCAAGCAAGGGTCTCTCCTGGTGTGACATTCAGTCTAAATCCAAGAGACAACAAGAGGCTAAGCCTAAGGCTGAACCTCAAGGTGGAGACTAGACACACTCTAGTCCCAGTTCAAGTTAAAGGTTTCAATCAGTCTAAAAAGTTTTTATAAGAACAACAGTTAACCTAATTACTGGAAGGATGAATGGGTTGTTTTGCTTTTTTTTTTTTTTTGCCTTTTTTTTTTTTTTTTAAATGCACCATTAGGCACAGGGTAATACCAAGAAGAGTAAGAGGTTCCATATGTATAACCTCAGAGGGTAAAACTAGGAACAGCTGCCTGGCACCTGGTTAGTACTCATTTCCATGAGTATTTCTCATAGATGTCATTTCTATGTATTAGAAATGTCATGTCTACGTACTAGACACTATGCTAGGTAGCCCCAGGTAGCATCTCATCACTCCATTTATTCTTCTTGAAAGAAATAGGTAGCCCCATGTCCTGATGAGGAAACGCGGCTCGGAGATTTTTAGGTGACTTGCAGAAGGCACAAAGTCATAAGCCTAAGAGACTGTGTTTAAATCCACATGGTCTGACTTCAAAGTTGGCACTGTCCTCACAGTATCATTTCTAGCCTTCGAAAATGATTCAATCCTGTAACTTCATTACATGTGTCTGATGCTGCCAGGAAGCCTGTGGAGCCCCAAAACAGGTAGCAGGATTCTCTTCCTACCTTGAACCCACAGCTTGATACAGTCTCAATGCAGGTTGCAAAAGACTGATTGTCTCCTTTAGGATTAGAAACTAGAGACAAAAGTTCTTGTTTTTTTTTTTTTTCTTTTTAATATTTTTCGAGAAACATTTATAAACCCCACTGCAATATATATCAGCCTGAGTATAATGGGGCTCAAATTACGATTCATTCATATAGATTGCTTGTCACCTTTGAAATATTGGAGCTCATCTTCTGGTGGTCTTTTGAGGTAATAAAAGTACATGATTTATGTCCCTCCCCAGGATGGTAAAGTAGTTTGTTTTCATTTTAAAAAAGGTATACTTATGGACTTTAAAATGAAACTTGATGTGCCATAATGATTCTTCATGTATCAACAGATTCCATCTGCATAAGAGTTCAGAGCAAACACAGAGCCAAATTTGGCATTATCATCATTAAATTAGAGTGCAGGGTCTGGGTAGCTAAGATAGAAACAAATGCAAAGAATTCCCTTGATAAAATGGTGTGATCTACTCAGACTTGTTGCTAAGAATTTCCTAGAAAAAGGCAACATGGAGAAGGTGAGAAGGTTGGGGCTGGGGGGTTGGTAGGAGGTGGTTAGGCCTCCTTCTCATGCACATTTAAAGAAGGAAACAGAATGGGGAAAGCAAACCAAAATTTACTGAGACTGTACTCTTGCAAGCACTGTGGATATCCCATCTCATTATTTCTATAATTTCCATTTCCATGCCATCAAATATTTCCATTATTTCCACTCCATTTCCATTATTTCCATTTCTCATTATTTCCATCCATTTCTGACTAGCATCAGAAACTACATATAGAGTACCTAGAATTTTAACCCAGGTCCCTGGGACTCCAAGAAGCATACTTGTTCTACTCTGACTGCTGGACCAAGAGTACTAGGTTGACAGCAAGAGTTAAGTTATACTTCTGCTTTTTATATTAGCTAACTATAAGCACTGGCAGGCCACATTTTCTTCCCTAGATCTTGATTTTCCCATCTATGATATCAGGGAGTTGGACCAGAGAATATCAAAAGACCATCCACCCACCCGCCCATTCTAAAGTTCCTGACATAATCAAGCTTTCTGTCCACAGATCATGAAAGCCTACTGAAGCACTTTCTCTTGAGCCACCCCCTCTCTTCTCTTATTTTGAGCAACATACAGATGTTCCAGAAACTTTCTCAAGACACAAGTCCTAAAGAATACTATTCAGCTCATCCATGTGTTCTCACTGTTCCTTGATACCTACAGTCAACTGAGTTGCATCTCCCCTGAAACCAAGAGCAGCTAAAATGAGCACACATATAGCCATACAAAGGCATTGATTTGGACAAGTTCTCCAAAGACTAGTCATTTAACCTGCAGGGCAATTCTACCAGACTGGAATTTCCTGCCTTTGCAGAAATCGAGTTTTAAAAACATGGTGGCACTGGCCAATCAGTTGTTAGAATTATCAGTGCTCTCCCTCTGTGTCAGGCTGGATATATTTTAAAGTCTATATGGTCTCTGACTTGAACTTATAAAAATCCAGTCTGGTAGACAAGATATGGATTATTATGCTCTATTTCAGATAAGAGAACAGAAGCCCAGAGAAAATAGAAACAGAATCCAAAGGTAGACCAATAATCATTGAGCTGATAGCAAAATCAAGGTCTTCCAACTCCAAAACAAGTGCTTTATCCAATGTTCCATGCTTTTCTATAATCACGGTTTTCTTCCTGAAAAAATCAAATGCCTATAGAATCTAGAAATATAAATCAAGTGCCTAAAGAAGGTAGAAGATCTATATACAAAATATGTCCCTCCCACAAAGAAAGCCATTTTCTCTTACTTGTCTTAAAACATACATCAATCTTTCATTTTCCTACTTCCAAGAATAAACAAGCAAACAAAAAGGTTCTATCTTTCAGGGAGAAAGCACAGTGCAAGGCCAGTGACTCATGGAAAGTGACAGTGCATCTCAGTGGTGAAAAGATAATCACAAGACTTTTGACTGTGAATAACCAGAGCTCCAGTCAGATAATGCCATGAAGGAGTAGTAACACATCAGTGCATGGCACTTACTATGTGCTAAGCACAGTTTAGAATTGTTTAGTAAATTGTCTAAGGTCACACAGCTAGAAGATGTACCTGAACTGCCAAGATATGAATTCTGGTAGAATGGCTCCAGAGTCTAACCTCTAAACCCTCTACTACTGCCTCTCAGTGATTGGGCTAGATCTCTGATCTTTTTAGAGAAGTTGCATATTGAAGCATTGGGGTTTTTTTTCTTTTTTTTTAATTTAATATCTTTTTAGTGTACCAGAATTCATTGTTTATGCACCATACCCAGTGCTCCATGCAATACGTGCCCTCCATAATACCCACCACCAGGCTCCCCCAACTTCCCACCCCCCACCCCTTCAAAACCCTCAAATTGTTTTTCAGAGTCCATAGTCTCTCATGGTTCATCTCCCCCTCCAATTTCCCTCAACTCCCTTCTCCTCTCCATCTCCCCATGTCCCCCATGTTATTTGTTAGTAAGCATTATTTTTTTTTTCAAATTTCCATCCTTTCTTTTCCCAAACATTTCAAACCAAGCAAAATATATCTATCAGATTCAAACCATGAATGTCTGTGCCTTAAACCATGTTATCACAAGGAGCTTTCATGGAGCAAGGAAGAAAGGAGGAAAAGGAGGAAGGGAAAGAGGAAGACAAGAAGAAGGGAGGAGAACAAGGAGGCACGAAGGAAGGGAAAGAGAGAGAAAAGGAGAAAAAATGGTAAGTCAACCTAGAGAAGGTGCCTAGATAACTTCTACGGACTAAATTGTGCACCCCATCCAAATTCATGCTTTGATACCCTAACCCCCAATATGATAGTATTTGAAAATAGGGCTTCTGGGGGGGGGTAATTACATTTAGATGACACGATGAGAGTGGTGCTTCAAGATGACATTCATGCTTTCATATGAAGAGGTTCTAGATAGTTTTCGCTTGCTCTACCATGTAAGGACACAAGAAGAACACAATAATCTGTAGGCTAGGGGAGCCTTCACTAGAACCCAACCATAGTGATACCCTGATCTCAGACTTCCAGCCTCCAGTATGGTGAGTCAATTCATTTCTGTTGTTGAAGCCAACCAGTCTATAGTGTTTTCTTAGGCAGCTCCAAAGCTAATAAAATGACTCTTTTTCTCTCTTGCCTGGTGAAATGGATTTTTACATCATCATCTAAGGTACATGTCAAACAATGTCTAATCTAATATTTGCAGATTAAAACTCTAAATAACCTTCTGGTCAGCCCATGCACAGTAAAAAAAAAAAAAAAAAAAAAAAAAAGTCTTCCTAGAGTTACATACACCATAATGTAGAAATTAGGTTGTTGGTTTTCTGACATTTAAATGTATTTTCCAAATTTAGCTATGTCATATATTTGAAAAAGTCATGCCAGGATATTTATTTTCCCTGCTGGGTTCAATTTCAGAATCAAATTCTATCATAAAATAGCATATCTCTGTGCCATTGGAAATCAAAGCATATAAATTCTTAGCTGACATTGAAAAAGCATTGTAAGACACCACCCTAAGATTTTTTTTTTTTCCAGCCTGGCATCCTGACTTTTGGGAGTGTCCATAACCTGATGTGGAGTATCTGCAAGGAAAGCAGCACAATGAGTGGAAGCTAATTCGTGCAAGCTGTGCTGCAGCCTTCCTGAGTCCATCTGTATCTGAATTCTACTTCAGCCAATGGTGCCAGCAAAGCCAGTGAGTTCTTCCAAAGAAGTCTAAGGTTTTCTCATGAGGTATGAGTCAGTTGGACTAACAAAGAACATATTGGAAATGTACAAGCTACCATGGTCTCTGGTCTTTCCTACAGTTGAGAAAGAAAATTCAAGAGGTGTTAAGAGATTGCTGGATTCCACTGGAAGTACAGATCCACAGGTCAGTGGAATGTGGTCCTTGTCATCAGGCTTTTAAACAAAGTGAAAAAAAAAAAAACTAGCCAATAAAGAAACTAATCTAGCAGTCACATGAACATGAACCTCATAAGTCCTACTAGAGAAGGAACTGTCTAATTCCAACAAAGGGAACTGGGGAAAAATTCACCTACAAGATACCTAAGTCTTGGGAAGGCAAGATGTCTTCCTAAAATGTTAATGACCTAATCACCAACTGAACGGGGCAACAATGTTTTATTTCCTTCAAGCTTGTCAAGATATAATTGGCACATAACACTGTGCAACTTTAAGGTGTATCACATATAGATATGATACACTAAAATACAGCAGAATGATTACCACCATAGCCTTAGCTTATATTTTCATCACATAACCACCACATTTTTGTGGTCTTAAGTTTTAAGATCTATTCTCTTAGCAACTTTCAAAGCATCTTAACTAGAATCACCACACTGTACATTAATACCAGAAACTTATTCATCTGGTACTGGAACTTTGTACTCTTTGACCATCAAAAGATGAATGGATAAAGAATGTGTTGTATGTATATATATGTACCAAAGAATATAATTTAGCCATGAGAAAAAAGGAAATCCTACCATTTGAGACAACATGGATGGACCTTGAGGGTACCATGCTAAGTGAAATAAATCAGATAGAGAAAGACAAACACTGTATGATACCACTTCTATGTGGAATCTAAAGGAAAAAAAAAAGTCACAGTGACAGAAACTACAACAGTGGTCACCAGAGGCTTGGGGCATGGGAGAAATGAGGAGATGCTGGTCAGCTATTCTTCTGCTTTACAAAGATAAAGGAAAGTCAGCTGAGAGTGAACAAGATGAGGGAGAGCAATGCCACCAGCAAAGCCATCTATAGCTTCTTTATCTCTGGTCTCAACTACCCTTTATAGTAAGCAGAATTTATCGATCACTACTTTGTGCCAAGCATCGTTTTAAGCACTTTGTGTGTATTCATTCCATCTTCACAATTACCATATAGATAGGCACATATTAATATCTCTGTTTTATGGATGCACAAGAGGCTAACTAGCTAGAAGATGACCTTGGCATCCACTCTATTCTTCCTTTCCACAGGCCACCTGAGCTTCCCCCTTCTCAACAGAGTACCTTCCTCGGTTAATTAAACAGCAATTTGCTGTAGTCACAACTGGACAAATTATTTATTCACCACTCTTACCATGCCCTGAAAATAAAATGCACAGGCTTTAGTCTTTTAAAAATAAATGATTTGGTGCCAGAAGTTTACATCTGACTCATGGCAGCACCAAATTAACCAGTGATTAATTATCAGACTGTGAATTGCATAAATAAACAGGGTCCTCAAGACCAATGAGCAGATAGTTAATGAACACAACCTACATTCAATAAAACCAGTACCTGTGTTCCGGCATCTATCTGTACGATGAATGACTATCAGCTGAACATACTCAGGAAGGCAGGCTATGTCTTGTGTGTTTCCTCACGTGGAGAGATTCCTTAGATGAAAATTCCTTGATTTCTTGAACAGAAATCAACATTATTCCCAATTCTTACATGTTTGACTAAATCTATGAACTCCAATATGAAAATCAAAACCATAAAGTATTTCAGCTGATTCTTAAAAATGAAAAAGTCCAGAATCCTATACTATGTGTCTATTGAGAAAATACAAAAATGAATGGTTGGGAAGAGGGGGAAAAAATAAACATCGAATAATGACTTGTAACCCATTTTCCTCTGAAAATACAACCCAAAAACAGAAAGAAAAACAGCATTCAAAAGGCAGGAAATGGAAGACAGGCTGGTTTCCATATAGTTCACTGGTCTTCAACTATTTTTTAATGGAAGAACCCATTAAAGAAAAATGAAACTCACACTGTATAGCCTTTATGAAGCACCAGGCACTACCCTAACACATACTAATTCATTTAATGTTCATCATAACCCTTTGATGTAAGTTTTTGTAGCCATTCATGTGTACAGATGAATAAGTTAAGGTGTGGAGAGACTAAACAGCTTGCCCACAGTCACATAACAAGTAAGGGGCAGAACTAAAACTCAAGTCTGGGTAGACCTGGCTCTAAGTGTAACTAAGTGTAATCACCTGCAAGGGCAGGTGGCACTTAGGCACAAGGGCAGCCCTTGGGGGAGCAAAAAAATCTTAGATATAAAAGTTGTGATTCTCTAACGTATATGAAATACATGAAGAGCTATATGGAGTATCTGTAGTATTAAAATTTCATGGGAGGGTGATAAGGAAAAAAAATGTCTCAAAGACAACTTGGGGGCAAATAATGAAAAGAAGCTTAAGAAACACTGCTCTATACTGACCTGCCTCTACCTGAAATATTATTTAGCTTGGAAGCCCAATATAGAGAATAGAATTAAACACTACATCAAACTAACAAGTTTCTGCACAGCAAAGGAAACCATCAACAAAATGAGAAGGCAATCAGCAGAATGGGAGAAAATATTTGTAAATCATTTATCTGAGATGGGGCTAATATTTAAAATTAATAAAACTCATCAAAACATTGTATTAAAAATTAGCCAGAGGATCTGAATATTTTCCCAAAGACCTACAAATGGTCAACAGGTAAATGAAAGGTGCTCAATATCATTAATCATCAAAGAAATGCAAATCAAAGCCACAGGGAGGTATCCTTGCGCACTTGTGAATGGCTATTATCCAAGGAATGCACACACCCCAAGGTTCATAGCAACATTATTTACAATAGCCAAATAATGGAAACAGCCCATGTATCTATCAGCTAATGAATGGATAAAGAAGATGTGATATATATGTACAGAATGTTACTCAGCCATTAAAAAGAAAGAAATCTTGGGGCGCCTGGGTAGCTCAGTGAGTTAAAGCCTCT
Organism: Mustela nigripes; assembly: GCF_022355385.1. Classification (NCBI taxonomy): domain Eukaryota; kingdom Metazoa; phylum Chordata; class Mammalia; order Carnivora; family Mustelidae; genus Mustela; species Mustela nigripes. The sequence goes on from NC_081557.1 coordinate 31,273,294, forward strand.
GCCTTCAGCTCAGGTCATGATCCCAGCATCCTGGGATGGAGCCCTGCATCAGGTTCTCTGCTCAGCAGGGAGCCTCCTTCCCCGGCTCTCTCTACCTGCCTCTCTGCCTACTTGTGATCTCTGTCTGTCAAATAAATAAATAAAATCTAAAAAAAAAAAAAAAAGGAAGAATGAAATCTTGCCATTTTCAACAACATGGTTGGAGCTACAGAGTATTATGCTAAGTGATATAACTCAGAAAAATACAAGGACTATAGGATCTCATTCAAATGCAGAATTTAAGAAACAAATGAACAGAGAGGAGGGGAAAAAAAGGGAGAGGCAAACCAGGAATCAGACTCCTAACTACAGAGAACAAACTGAGGGTCCCAGAGGAGAAGGGGTGGGGGTAAGTGAAACAGGTGATGAGTGATACACTTGTGATGATGAGTCCTGGGTGTCGTATGAAGTGTTAAATCACTAAATTACTGAAACTAATAGTACACTGTATGTTAACTGGAATTTAAATACAAACTAAGAAAAGCAGTGTTGGAGAGGATGTGGCAAACAGGAAACACTTGTGCACTGTTGGTTGGAATGTAAATGAATGGAACCGCTATGGAAAACAGTGTGGAGGTTCCTCAAAAAACTGAAATTAGAACTACCATATCCCCTAGCAAGCCCACTCTTGGGTCTCTAGCTGAAGAAAGCAAAAACACTAATTCAAGAAGATACATGTATCCTCGTGTTCACTACATTATTATTTATAGTACCCGAGATATGGAAAAAGCCTAAGTATCCATCAATGGATAAATGGATAAAGAAAAATGTTATTCACTCACAGATAACTCTTCCCAGTTCTGACAACATGGGTGGACCTAGTGGGTATTATACTAAATGAAATAAATTAGTCCAGAAAGGACAAACACTGCATGATCTCACAGATACATGGAATCTAGAAAAACTGAACAACAAGAAACCACACCAAACTCATATAGAAAGCAGAATGGCAATTGTCAGAGTGGGAGGGAGGTGGGTTGGTGGGGGGAGTAGTCAAAAACTACAAATGGGGCACCTGGGTGGCTCAGTTGGTTAAGCCTCTGCCTTCAGCTCAGGTCATGGTCTCAGGGTCCTGGGATCGAGTCCCACATCGGGCTCTCCGCTTGGCAAGGAGTCTGCTTTCTCTCTCTCTCTCTGCCTGCCTCTCTGCCTACTTGTGATCTCTCTCTGTCAAATAAATAAATAAAATCTTAAAAAAAAAAAAAATGTCCTGTTATTGGAAAAATCAGTTCCGGAGATGTAATGTGCCTCATGGTTAGTGTATTTTACAACACCATTTTGTGTTTAAAAAAAATTCAGCAGGGCTGCTCTGGTAAAGAAGAGGCATGTCATTAGGATGAAGTGGAAAAAGGTAACAATCCACCTGGTAGTTTATGTGAATAAGGCTGCAATGAAGAGGGCATACAAGTTTCTGGTCAATCCCCTGTTTTCTGTTCCTTTAGATGTATATCCAGGAATAAAAGGATTGAGCCAGCTGGTCATTCTATGCTCAGGTTTTGAGGAACCACCCAACTGTTTGCCATTGTGGCTGGACCTTCAGTGGAGGTTTCCAGGGGCTGAGAAGGGTCCTTATTGTTAGGCAGTTACAGGGATGCTATGGGGTGGTGAAAATGTTTCCGAAATAGATAGTGGTGATGGTGGCACAACACTGTGAATGTACTGAATGCCACGAAACGGTAGGCTTAAGAATGGCTAAAATGGCGAATTTTAGGGTATATGTATTTTACCACAATTTGTCAAACAATGCAATGTATCAAAGATCAATGACTTGTACACTTTAAATTATGAACTGATGGTTTGTGGATTATCTTCTACAGTTGTTCTTAAAAAAAAAAAAATACAAGGGGGACAATCCCAAGCCTGTAATTCTCCTTTCTCAGGAAAGAGGAAACACATACGTCCCTGAGTAGCTGAAACTCAAGGAGCTAGAAAGAAAAAAAATGTGTGAAATCTTAGTTCAAATCCCAGCTTGCTACCAATTACTGTTACTCTGGGCAAGTGCCCTGATGTTTCTGACCTTGGGTTTCCACATCTCAGAAATACAGTGTTTTATATGAGATGCAGTGAGATGGTTTCATTATGCACATTTGTACTTTGCACGGCATTTCAGACCTCAAGAAATGTCCTTAGCTGCTACTTCTCTTTTGGTGAAAAGGTAGCCTTTCTCAACAAGCTACCCGGCCTGGGTCTCCTCTGTGGCCAGCCCTGGGGATCCCAGTAATAATGAGTCATCTCCTCAAGTTACTCTCCTCTGCCTGTCAATGACTCATGCACTGAGGCAGCCAAGGCCCCTTGACTAGATCCTTCCCAAGACACAAAGGGCAAGTCATTTTCCTCTGAGTCCTGCAGCTCCCCCCTGGCCTCAGTAAGATTTCCACCTCCTGCCCAGACAAACTCCCTTTTCCCTTCCCCGGCCTGAGTGCAGAAACAATTCCTCAGACCAATGATGGTGGGATGTTTTGGAAGGTCTTTGTGGATGACCAGGGCGGGGGGGGGGGGGGGGGGGGGGGGGGGGGGTCGGGGGGGGTGGGGGGGGGGGGGGGGGGGGGGGGGGGGGCACAGTTGCAGTTCTGCAAGGTCTTAGTCCATTAAGTTGTGAAAAATGAAAATGCCTGCACATAAACACTCAAAATATATGCTAAGTGGAAAGCTCTTTTGGAAGTGGCCAAAGAAGATTCTTGACTACATTAAAGGCTGATAAAGATGGACTGGTCTTCCTAACCTAGATAAACAATCTTAGAGAAGTAAATTTAAATACCCGTGATATAATAATTAAAATAATGATAATAATAACATTTCTTAGATTTAAAAAAGTGCTGATATCCATCCTTTTAGATAGGTACTGAAGTCTAACGTAGAAACACGCCTGAGAGCTACAAATACATCTTAGAATTTTAAAATACACCTCCCTCCATAGAACAGAGAAAGAGGGAGAGAGAAGGGAAGTAGAAATGGAATTGGAGAATAGAGAATATCAAGTGCTTATCTACAAAAATGTACCAGGTAAGAAAGCTGGAGAAAGAAAACAGAACCAGAGTGCCATCAACGACAATTTCCTCCCTCAGGATCTTAACACACTTGTGTCCTGGGAACACCTAATTCAAGATGAAGGTTCTCTTACCAAATGATACCATCAGGTCTCTCTAAGAAGTTCCATTAGGAAATGCCATGCCACTTGTCTTCCCAAGGACTGTGTCCTGCCTTCCTTGGGTGGAGCAGTACAGGGCAGGCGGACTGGTCACAGTAAGTTTCTGGGGGACAGAGTGCTTCCCTGGGCTCAACTACACTTGATGAGGTGTTGACAGAGATGAAGACATCTCAGCCAGGGCTTCCAAAGTTCATGAGTGGAGACAGAACGCTGTGAGCACTTTAGAGGAAACACACATGGAATGGTCACATGGGAGTGAGGATCAATCCTACGTAACAAAGGACATGACACAAGAGCTCATCACAAACAAAGAAATGTTCACAAGCTCGATAAGGGAAAAGGTCAGACATGGAAAGAAAAGGATTACCAGAGGGAAGATTCAAGGGCATGAAGAAGACACATCCAGGCATGTGACTTCACAGGACAGAAAGGCAATAGGGGTACCACAGAGAACTCAGGAAAGCGTGAGGACGGTGAACACAGGACCAATCAAGGCAGGTCTCGAATGCCATGCTAAGGAGTGTGCAATTCATTCCTGAGGTCAAGGGGAACAGAAGTGCTACAGGAAAATACAAGCGACATGGAAATATAAGGGAAGCAATTTAGGGGTAAGGGGAAATCTAAAAATACTTTTATTTCATTCTTAAATAAAACAGTAATGAGGTGTGGGCAGGTGTCTAGAACAAGCGATTTTGGACTGCTTAGCTCATGGCTTAGATCTGTAAATGAATGAATAAATTAACAGAATTATGAAAGAGTTTTACACTAGACAATAATAGAATCACTGACAGGTTTTTACAAGCTCCTTTTGGTAATGTGTAGAGTATGGATCTGACAGGGCAGAACTGGGGATCACACTAAGAACAGTGCCAGCAGAATGGGGGTAGAAGTAGGACTGTAGTGGGTCGGTAAGTGGAGACAGTGCATGCACAAGCTTGAGGCTAAAAGATGCTACCTAGGGGGAGTTTATGATTTTAGGGGTAGAGCAGTTAAAGAAAAGCAAGACAAGGAGCATAATGAAGAGGTATGAGAATGAAGGCGATTATAGTCCCAAAGATAAAAATCTCCAAGGTTGGACTTTTGCCCAAAACGATGGCATTGCTCCGCATGGAGGTGAAGCCCAAGCCACTAGACACCAAGGACCTCAGTGAGTGAGGAGGAGTGGCCAGGATATCTGTCACTGACAGCAACTAGAATGGGGAGCAGGTGTTATGAGCGGATGGTCGGGACTTCAAAAGAAGATCGTGTATGAGGACAGACGATACTACTCTTGATGCAGTAAAGCTGTCTTTGGAAAAGCCGATGCTGTATTTGGGCTCCAGGGTACATTGCTTGTGAAAGAAAATGCAACCTGCACTCAGAGAACTACAGCAGAGCTGTATCCCCAGAGAAATGCAAGGAGGCTAAGAGATGAGGGGCATTCTGCAAGGAGTCCAAGGGCATTTGTTTACAAGGCGGCCCAGTTTCCAGGAAACAGTGCAATGGGAGAAATAACAAGGAGAAAGAAAGATCAGGTCAAAGGACACCAAACATAGACTTAGAAGTAGGCACTTAAAAAAGCCCATTGATCAGAAGGCCTGGCAGTTTGTGCAATGGGTCAAGATGAAGGAAATTGAAGGGAGTGTGCATCACGCAGGTGCAGGAGCAGATCACAGGCAATGTCAAAGGCCTGATGAAGCTATTCGGTCCACAAGTGCAGCCTTTGCCAAGGGACCAAACTGAAAATGCTAGGGAGGTTTCTGGCCAAGGAAGAGGCAGAACTAGTGGCAAATTTACCATGAAAACTAAATAACCCCCAACCCGACCCCCATCCCCAGCAAGAGGACTCTGCTCAGGGATTAAAAGATGGAATCTGCAGGTGGCAGGGAGAACCACTCCCGTTTGTCATCCGGAATGTGGACAGCTTTCAGTGGGGACGTTGCAGCAAGCCCGCGTAAGCTCGTGAGATCTGATTGTAAGTTTACAAATCTAGTCGATGGCTTCACATCGGCAGCAGTGTGCAAGCTATGGAAATCCACCAACTCTACAACCAAGGCCCTCTGCTCCCCAATCTCTGAGCCATCCAGCTAAACACTTCCTTGCACACCACAACCTGCCATGTCTTTGTTCCCACAGCTCACGGGAAACTCGACTTAGGTCTCATACTCCAACCTGCTTCTTCTCTACCCTGATCCTACCAGAGCATCCTCAGCCGAATGGCCTCCCTGCCTACACTTCTGCAATGAGCCTGTTCCCAGCAACTCCAGCTCCAGGTGTGCTCACCCTAGACCTCTCCCTGGGCATACCAGAGCCTCCCACTGCCTGGCCACCCCTATGTTTTCCAGCTATGAGGTCTCTGCACGACAAGTATTAGCAGTAGATGAAAAGATCCGGATGTATTATGTATCTGTAACATACACACATGTCTATGACCTTAGGCATATCTGTTGCCTAGTTCCTTTTCTATGAAATGGCTACTTTGTCAAAGTACTTCCATTTTGGATGGTTTTTGAGGATTGATCACATATGTGAAATGTCTAGAGAGGTGTGCCTGGAATGCAGAAGGGCCTCGGTTTTCCTCGTTCACTCCAGGAGGCAGGTGCAGCTGTTGCTGCTCCTGGAGCACATAGTATGTCTGTGCGCAGGACTCTGTTCTAAGCTCCTTCTACATATTATCTCATTTAAATCTCACTAGAACATTAGGCAGTGACATCACTCACACCATTTTATAGATGGGTAAAACTAAGGCACAGAAGAGTTCGGTAACATGCTAATGATTAGACAGCTCATACGTACCAGAGCCAGGATCCAAAGCCAGGCAGTGAGTATCAGAGTGCTCCCTCTTCACTGCTGAGCCCTCTGCCCAGCAGTCCCCACTCCCTGCTTCCTTCCCTCCTACATCACCATGGATATTCCATCTAACCTGTAACCAAGTCAGTACTGAGCCAAATCCTGAACCACTGAGTACTAGTAACAGACTTCAACCAAGAGGATGATAAAGCTATTCAGAAAAACCTATGCATAGGGGCACCTGGGTAGCTCAGGTCGTTAAACATCTGCTTTTGGCTCAGGTCATGATCCCTAGCACTAAGCAGAAAGCCTGCTTCTCTCTCTCTCCCTCTGCCCTTCTCCCTGCTCATGTTCGCTCTCATACATGCACTCTCTGTCAAATAAATAAAATTAAAAAAAGAAAGAAAGAAAGAAAAGAAAATCATATGCTTAAAAACAAATTCAAATCTTATCACCTAGCATTATTGGATGCCACTTCTCATGTGGTACCTTAGACATGGGTGTATTTAGTGTCCATCAAGGAAACGGGTGTTCTACCTACCTATCCTTTTAGCAAAAACAGGCTTACTATCCAGAGTCCATCTGAATTTCACTCCACAAAAAAGCCTTACCTTTCCATCCTCCATTTTTCTACTGGGTCCCTTGTTTCACCTTGTACATATTACTCCTGATTCAGGACCTACTTTGATAGAACTGCAATATTGCCTCAACATCCATAGAGTCAACTTCTGTAAAGTTAAATTATATCATCAGTATTTACCATTCGTCTACTCCTCTGCTGGCCTGATTTTTTCAAAAGCAAAGGCTACCTTATATTTCTTTGTCTTTAACACTCATGACAAACAGTACCTAATATCCACTATGAGCTAAATAAAACAGATCATTGAGGATGAATAATTGGATGTACAGATACCTGGAAGGATGACAGCAGTGGAGAAAACCTAGGATGACTATCTCAGATATTAACATAAAGGTCAGAATTAGAAGCATGGTCAGATAAGAACTGGTCCTATAATGAACACTTCCCCCCCCCTGCCTGGTTCCTTCATTGGAGGCTCAAATATTTTTTTAAATATTTGCCTCTAAAATTGAAAATGAACCTCCACAGATTAGCACCCACTCCTATCTATGCTCCTATGCATTTGCTATCAGCTTTAGAAATAACCTCATTTATTCACTAAGTCCCCTTTTTCCCATAACTGGGTTATTTAAACCAAAGTTATATGAAGGTCAGTTTTCAACTTAGCTGGAAATTCCATAGGTATATTTTATAATGCTCAGAAAATGTGCTGAAATCTTTATCTAAGCTTTTTAAACAACGGGGTAAAAACCATTGGGTGATATGATCTATTTCCCAGGTTCAAAAGAGGTCTTCCTTCAGAGAAGAGAGTAGTTATTAGTAAGAAGATATTTGGTCAAAAACAAATTGCCTGATGTTGGCTAAGACACATTGTATGTCATACAAATACAGCTACGATTTACTGAACACCTATTAATGTGCCAAGAAATGTGCCCTCGTTAGCTTTAATCTACAAGCTTCTACTTTATAGGAAAGGAAAGTTGGGTTTGGAAAAGTTAATTAAATTTCCTAAGACCATATGACTCGCAAGTGGCAGAGCCAGAGTTGCAATCTGTGTTTATTTTGAAGTTCCAGCTCTTTCGATATATGATTCTCATAAAAAGATTATACCTAATAATAGAACTGGTTGGGAGAGAACATATCATAACAGCATTCTTCTCACCAGAACCAATATATCCTGTATCTGAGTGAAACTGTGATCTGTCTCCCCACAAGCTAGAGGTTTTGCCTCACATCCAAATTCCATCCAACAGAAAATAACCTCCATCAGACATACTCAAGGACGTTGAGTTGTCAAAGCACTACACTGTGTACCTGAAACTAATGTCATGTTGTGTGTCAACTACATTTTTAAAAAAAGGAAAGAAGACGACATTTGTTAAAGTCCATATGAAAATGACTTTCTTTCTTTTCCAAGTAAGCAGGCCAAGAAAGCCCAAGTTTAAGAAGACATTCTCTACACTAAATGGCACCAATCTCATCACTAATTTGCCCTTCTCTAAGTATCAGGCCCTTCCATGAGCTCAAGACCACATGGCTGAAAAGTGACAGCGCCAACCCTGACTCTCAGACATGATGACCTCAAGGTTCACTGCTGCTTGTCAAAAATACGCCACCACACCATCAACCCAAATACCTGCTAGACCTGAAGAGAGAAAGCAAAGAGGGAGAACCCCAATGCCTTGTACCATTGTTTATGAATCACATCATGGCCATCTTCTGTACTCCCTCCTAGAAAGGGGTGTTAACCATAATTTTTATGGCTTACATCCAACACCATCATCCATGACAAACAATGCTCTTCAATACTGGGAAGATGAACTAGCCTTTATAAATCCAGCAGAGACCAAGTGTTTCTGGGTCATTTAACATCCACTCTTAGGTCATTTCTCCTCTTTGTGGACTCTATTGTCTCTATCACTGTACATCTCAAACTCCAGGAAGTGGCAGAACAGAAGTCAAACCCCCATAGGAGATGAAGACAGTCAACTCACAAATATACCACGTTCCAGGAGAAGCCCTGATTCCTCCATCCTCCACCAGAGCTGGAGAGAAATGAGCCTTGAGAAAGTTCTTGCCACAGTGCTCCCTCCCCCAAATAAGAGCCATCATGACCATCTGTCTGTAAAAAACACCTCTTCCGCTCATATTTGTTCCAACAAAGAACCACCACGGAAAGCCTTCTGTCCCTAACACTGGATACTCCTTCCTCATTGGAAATACTCCTAAACCACTCTCTTGCTGTCCACCAAGGACTGCCAATGCTCCTGAACAATTACAAAGTCTCCCCCATTCCCCAAAATCCCTACCTTAATAGTAAGCATGCCAATCAGAGACTGTCTCAGCCTTTCCTCTTTTTACTCTGTAAAACTGACAACCCTTTGTCAAACTTCTGAATCCTTTGCGTAAAATTGAAAGTAACGGCCGATGGCTTCCCTTGCCACAAGTTTATGAATAAACAGCTTTATTTGTTTTGCCTTGGCCTTAGTTTTGTTTCCTACAGAATTTATACAGTTGGCAATACTAATATGCATCATAAACGAGGAGTCTGATGCATGCTTTATAACCCACTCCTTCTGTTCAGAAGAAGCAGCTACTAAAAGAGGGATGCCATTGTCCAAAGGTGGAAAGAGACATATCCACAATTACTTTTTAATCCTAAGTGATTACTTTGTTTAATTTCTTAGGTGTATTTCAAGGGATTTTTAGGTGAATTTCAAGGGATTACCACGTTGTTTTTTTTTTTTATACATGCCCTTTTACCCACCTGGAAGATGGGAATAAAAAGCAAAACAGACATGTTAATCTAAGTAAACCGATTTCCATATGCTCAATACACCTATTTACTTTTGCAATCTATTAGATTTTTCTCTTGGACCAGGATGAACTCAAGGGTATGATACGTAAAATGAGTCATCCCTGCCTTAGCATCGCTTTACTCTGAACAATTATGCTAAAATAGCTGTCACTCAGCATTTTGATCTATTTCCCATCCCCCACCCATTTAGGGACTTCGAGTCTCCTTTTTATCTCAAACTCTTAGACCAGCTGTGTCCTATCTCTGGGTTGTGATATTGACTAGCCTCTCTCTAAATTCACACAGATGCTATCTTCAGATGATGAATCGGAGCAGACTACCCATATAATTGATCTCAAATTCCCCGTGCCCCCGACAACCTTTAGCTGTGGCATTTTGAAGGACTTTGCACCTCTTTGAAAAATTAAATGCTGATGAGAATTCTGATGGGAAGACGTCTCTCTCTACCTAAAAAATGCTGCAGATCTCCCAAGAACTGTGAATGCTGACCTCTATAACCATTTTGAAGATAAACTTTTAATAAATTAGATGTCTGTGGTAAGAAACTAATACTCTCTCACTTTGCAGCTGGGGAAAAAAAAAAAAAAAAAAACTGTATTTACTTGACCTGTACATGCAACATAAGATAGTGTGAAGGAAAAATGACTTGTTGTTATCAGTACAAATCCGTTGAATTTGTCCAGCTTATGGATACAGCTGACCCAAGAAGAGGCAATGAGTTGGTAGACAGAACATATATAGGCATTGAGCTCAAATGCAGCTTTTGGTCTGGGCTTACTCACTGAATTGTATTACTCACTATATTGTTTTATTGTATTGCTTATTCACTGATTGTTTTAAGCAAATAAATTTATCTGATCTTCACTTTCCTTATATGAAAACCTAATTCTACCTCGCAGAATAATTGTGATAATTAAAGAGAAAACAATGGGTGCACCTGGGTGGCTCAGTGGGTTAAAGCCTCTGCCTTCGACTTGGGTCATGATCCAAGGGTCCTGGGATCCAACCATGCATCGGGCTCTCTGCTCAGTGGGGAGCCTGCTTCCTCCTCTCTCTCTCTCTCTCTCTCTCTGCCTGCCTCTCTGTCTACTTGTGATCTCTCTCTGTCAAATAAATAAATAAAATCTTTAAAAAAAAATAGAGAGAGAGAGAAAACAATGTACAACATAGATGCAGGTGTATAGAAGTACTCTTTTACTTACTTCCATCAAGATTATTATTTTGCCCAGACTGCTGTGTATGTTTGAAGCTCAAATTCCGTCTATTAGCTGTATTAAGAATGCCTTGTAAAGTCTCTCAAATTCACCTCCTCCAAACATAAAGTTAACATTTAGCTAAATGAAAACATTAGTGCTCTTAGTGAGCTGCAAAATCAAAATCATCTTTTTCTAAAATAGGTCATATGCCCAAAATTAAAACAACTGTGTAATGTCACAAAGTTCACTGCTTAAAACTCTAGAGGATGAAAAAGAGGATACAGAGCACTCTCTTCCTTCTTTCTTAATCTTTGGTCCCTTCTTTATCCACATTGGGAATAGTCACTCAACTTGCATTACTGAGAGCAAAACAAGTGAGTGTGGACAGGTGCAAGGGTGTGACACAGCCTTTGTCTACAAGCCCATGGGGGAGAAGGTGCCTACCACATGCAACTTACCCAGGTTTCTGATTCCTTACTCCTTCCAGAAAGCATTCCCTAAGCAAATACTGCATTTCAAGCATGGAAGATAGAAAGATAATGCAGCTGCCCCTCACATATAAAACAAAACAAACAAACAAAAAAAACCCTACATCAGCTTCATGGTGTTCCCACATCAACTTCGGCCTTCAAAGTTCACTCCTCATGAATCAGATCATATCCCTCTCTCGCTTAAAAGTCACCTTTGCTTTCTTTTTATATTTAGAATAAAACCCGACTGGCTTCCTGTGGTTCTTTCATGACCTGACTTCTACCTGTCTTTCCTACATTTCTGTCCCAAATTCGATTCCACACCAAATTTTTTTTTAATTTTTTTGACATATAATATATTATTTGCCCCAGAGGTACAGGTCTGTGAATCATCAGACTTACACACTTCACACCACTCACCATAGTGTCCATAACCCAACCACCCTCTCAGTCCCCACACCCCCAGCAGCGCTCAGTTTGTTTTGTGAGATTAAGACTCTCTTATGGTTTGTCTCCCTCCTGATCCCATCTTGTTTCATTTTTTTCCTTCCCTACCCACCAAACCCCCTGCCCTGCCTCTCAAATTTCTCATATCAGGGAGATTATATGATAATTGTCTTTCTCTGACTGACTTATTTCGCTAAGCATAATACGCTCTAGTTCCATCCACATCATTGCAAATGGCAAGATTTCATTTCTTTTGATGGCTGCATGTTATTCCACTGTGTGTGTGTGTGTGTGTGTGTGTGTGTGTGTGTGTGTGTGTATACACCACCGCTTCTTTATCTATTCATCTGTTGATGGACATCCATAGTTTGGCTATTGTGGACATTGATGTTATAAACTTTTGGGTGCATTTGCCCCTTTGGATCACTATATTTGTATCTTTAGGGTAAATACCCAGTAATACAATTGCTGGGTTGTAGGGTACCTCTATTTTCAACTTTTTGAGGAACCTCCATGATGTTTTCCAGAGTGGCTGCACCAGCTTGCATTCCCACCAAGAGTGTAGGAGGGTTCCCTCATCTCTGAATCCTCGCCAACATCTGTATTTCCTGACTTATTAATTTTGGCCATTCTGACTGGTGTGAGGTGATATCTCATTGTGGTTTTGATTTGTATTTCCCTGATGCTGAGTGATGTCGACCCCTTTTTCATGTGTCTGTTGGCCATCTCACACCAAATTTCTACCTGTTTTTTGAACATATATCCAGGTCATTCTTCCACTGGGGCATTTCTGGTTCTCTCCAAATTATCTAAAATAATCTTTGGCCAAAGCTGGTCCCTTCTCATCCTTCAGATCTTGATTCAAAGGTCACCTCCTCAGATGGCCTCCCTGAAGATCAGGATAAAGAAGCACCTCCCACAGTCACTTGTCATCCTCTGCCACCCTGAAATACAGGGCTCGTTGACTGTTTGCTATCTGTCCCTTCAACAGTAGGTTGGTCCCATGAGAGTAGAAATCTTGTCTTTCTTGTTCACTACGGTATTCTCTTCTTAGACTATCTGACACATACTAGGACCTCAGTAAATATTTTTAATGAATAAATGAATGTATATACATGTTTAAGAATGACACCTAACAGGTTTTTAATTTTATGTGCTAGACTTGGTTATAAACACATTAACTGAGTGGCCTCCTTCAAACTTCACACTGGAAAAGTTAAGTACTTCTTATATTCATGGTATAGATAAGGAAACAGAAGTACAGCACTTATAAGTTCTAGTCCAAGGTTACACAGCTAATAAAGGTCAAATCTAGGATTCCACACCAGACAGCCTAACTCTGGAGCATATGCTCTGAACTGTCACTGGAATAAGGAGAAAGTCCATGATGTTGTGTTGTTAACTGGTCTGAACATACCATCAAGCCCTCGAACAACAGTATTACAAAAAAGATTAGTTTCGAGACCCAAGTGCACTGCCCTTGTGCCATAAGGACAAAGGGGATCATGTACAGTGAGATATTAAGCAGTCTCTTGTACTTACACACCACTTGCTAACAAATTATTTACCCACTTGATATCCCAGCACAATTGGCCCAGCAAACTACCATTTATCAAGAAAAGTCCTTGATCCTAATATGGAAAGCCAAACTCTCCTCCTTAAACTATGCAACTTAGAGTCAATCTCAATCAATAAATCAAGCTATCAATACAACTAATATCTTTTGAGCCAAGTACCACATTTAGAATGTATTCATTATCTTGTTTTAACTTCCCAACAATCATATGCTACAGGTGTTATTCTGATCACTCTATCATTAGATGAAAAACTTGATTGAATAGCATACTGGTTTATCTTACATCAATAAAACAGCCAGAAGGACTAGGAAACTGAGGTGAGGGGAAGTAATTAACCTTGACATTCATATACCCAGGACCTCAGAGCTCAAGAGCAGCTCAGAAAACAACCTCATTGTTAGATGCGGCCACAACCTTGAACAAAAAAGGGAGACAGGCACCTCTTCCTCAAGATATTTCAATGACATCTACCTGGAAATCAGTATAACAATACAAATCTACAGTAACTACAGTGAGAACAGAAACCTCCCTGGAGTTTTGCAAAGTAAAAACCTGCAACACCATGAGTAATGTTCCTGCCATATTTCTTTTTTAAGGCTTTTAGTATTTTTTACAAAAAATGAAATTCCAAAATAGGATTATAAAACCTAATAATGCTTACCTTATACAAAATGACTTTTAATGGTAGCAGTACATTTTTATTGTGTCATTGGCAAGATAATTATTTTTAAAAACCTGAAGTCTGTTAATTTATAGTACACTAGACGGCAGTGAGTCTGGTAATAAGTCCCAAGTTTAAAGTGGTATGAGAGAAGCTTCCTTCTAATGCTGTCAGAATGTCTCTGTTATTGTAGGCATGATTTTATAGGGCAATGTCTACAAAGTAAGAGGTCATGTATGAATAGGCCTCCCACTCTGTCCATGATAGACCTGGAACCCTAACACAATTCATAATATAAGAGCAAAGAAGAGGTGTTCCAAGGAGTGTATAGTGTAGTGACAGTGGCACCACAATGGATACAATCAGCAGTAAGACTCACAGTAAGTTATTTTTGTCTCCAAGCGACTTTTTCTTCCAAAGATGTCTTACAGAAGGAAATTCAGCAGCAAAGCTTGGGAAGAGTGATCCTGGCCTGGGCAAAGTCCCTCCTATGGCTTCTGACCTCAAGTCATCTACTGCCTCAAACAGTAACACTCTAAGCAACCTGCTGGCCATGACCAGTGGTCCACCACACGCCTAACCATTTTCTTTTAAGATGCCATGGTCCTTTGATATTTTTGACCTTTTTTGACTTTTGACCCCTGATATTTTTGACCTTCTCAATGACCCTGCAAAAAAATATATACTGACTTTATTATCATCTAGAAACTTGCTCCCTTCTTCCTACTTCACCTGGGAGCTGGCCAGATGTCCACTCTTATTGGCCAGTCTGTTGATTCACTGACCTCGGTCTGAAGGTCCATTCTCCAAGCCTGAGGCTCTGGCTGCCCAATACAGCCCAGCACAGGCCCCACTCTCTGCATTCCCACTCATCCAACCTATACCAAGGACTCCAAAGCTTTCCACTTTTCTGAGCCCCTCTTCTACTAAGTCATGCTATAAGAAAAACAAAGTAGCTAATAATAATAATAATACTTACCTAAAACCATGCCTTACATTTTTGTACCTTGAATAGGAACTTTTGATTCAGACATTGGGAAGTACAAAGCATTTCAGGCTAAAGAAGCCAAGAAAATAGAGAAAAGGAGTAAGAAAATAGGAGTGTGTGTACAAAAAGCAATTAGTGTCACTGTTGAGAGCATAATATATATTAAGAGAATAGGCACAGGTAAGTCTGGAGAAAAACGGCACTGGAACTAGATACTAGAGGGACTTTTGCTAAAATAAGAGAGCCCAACCCTTGTTGTTCAGTTGGTAGAAGGAAGCCACATATGTCCCCACTTGCTGAAATTGTTGTATCTGGGCTGTACTTTAGAAAGATAACAGGGAGGAGGGCACAGGGAGGAGGGACTAGAGGAAAATAATTAAAAGAAAATAATTAAAAGAAATAATTAAAAGAGCTTGTTTTTTATGCAGACCTTCATGAAAAAATTGTCATACACGGACAGCAGTCTGCATCTGCATCTTTGAGGACTATAATTAAATGATAAGAGAACAGTGGATACTCTGCAGTTGCAGAGAAAGAGTATGTAAATACGTTATTTCTAAAGAAACACCTTGATTCTTTTCAAAATTAATCTGTATTTCACAGAAAATGATTTTTTTTCTTTTAGTTTTTGGTTTTTGTCATACTGAGTCCACCTCAACAGCCTCAACAACCTCATAGTCTATATAAAGCCCATTCACCTGAATGGAGCCCTCGAGTGTTTGATGAAGGCCTAGTAAGCTTGTCCCAATTCGGTTGCCTAAATCAAACCTCCCTTTGATGCTGAATGCCAGAAAAGCCACCACTACTATAAAGAATTTGGCTGTAATTTTCAAGGACCCCACAGGAAATGTAGATGAGATATCCAACTGTAAGAGGTCAAGATGCTATTTGGAGGAAAATGGTATATTTCTGTGAAAAAGCATTAACTTGTGGTTCAGACTATGGGTTCTGGAGTCAAGAAGCCTGGGTTCAAATAACATCAAATGTCAGTTCCCTCACCCGATCTCCATGGACCTGAAGTTACTTAACTTCCTAACCTCCATAAGGGCAATAGTAGTACCTCATAAGATCATTTTATGAATACATGAGATAATGTATGCAAACCACTTAACACATCGTTGTTACTCATATGACTTCATTTCTATTTTGTAGAGAGATCAGTGAGCGCTGGATGCAGACTAGATGGGATAAGGACAAATGAGAAGGGAAAAAGGAAGAGCAAAAAGAAGCTACTTCACTAGGACACAAAACAAATCACGGCACTTTGAACATGGAGGAGAAGCAGATGGATATGAGAAATTTTCTGTATAAAATGGATAGAACTGGGGCGCCTAGGTGGCTCAGTGGGTCATGATCCCAGGGTCCTGGGATCGAGCCCCACACAGGCGGGGAGCCTGCTTCCTCCTCTCTCTCTGCCTGCCTCTCTGCCTACTTGTGATCTCTGTCTGTCAAATAAATAAATAAAATCTTTAAAAAAAAATGGATAGAACTGGTTGATGAGACTTGCTTGATGCAGTGAAGAAGGACTCTCAGGCTTCTAGCATTATAAGTGAAGAGGTAATTGTATAAAAACATAAAGACTGCCAGGGACATCTTTAGAAAGTCAGGAGTTGAGTTCAATTTATGAATTTTAAAAAGTAACTGAGCAATTCCATACAAACTCACAGCTCAAAAAAGATTTGGGCTGAAGATACTAATATGACCACATCTAATATGAACTTCTAGGGGGAAAAAAGGAAGAAGAAGAGACCAGTCTCTTAGAAAACATTAAATTTTGAGTTTGGTGAGAAAAAGAGTGACCAGAGAGCTGGGAGATTAACCTGTCACAAAAGAACAGGGAAGGAAGTGTCCCAAGAAGAGGAGTAGTATTTAACATCAAATAACATCAAATGTCACTAAGAGATCCAAAAGATGATGACAGGGAGCGGTCCCTTTCATCTGGCAACATGTAAGTCAAAGCAGAAAAGTAGGATTGGAAATGGGATTGGAACAGATGTGAGTCAAGAACTAGCAACAGCCCGGAGAGACAATTCTTAGAAATGGCCTTGAAAGGACAAAGATGGGGCAGTAGCTCTTAGACAACATGGACAAAGAAGACATTTTTTGTAGGATGAAAAGTAAAGATGGTATATTGATGGAAATAACAAAGAGAGGATGAAATTGATGACACAGAAGGAAGAGGTGACAAAGAAGGAAGGTGCTTGGAAAGATGAGAAGGCATGGGATACAGAGCAGAGGCAAGGACTGGCCTTTGAAGTTGAGAAGCACTTATTGAAGCCAGAAAGAAGACTATTTTGAGTACTTATACAGGTAGAACTGGATATTGGGCAATAAAGTAGTTCTCTTCCAGGGACTTCTATTTTTCTCAGTGAAAAATAAGGTCACAAACCAAGAGTGGTAGTTGTTGGAGGCCACGGCACGGTTGGAGTCGTGGATCAAAGCAGGCCCTGACCTGTGTCTCCTTTAAAGTCCGGACACCTTGATAAGGGGTTAAGGACAGGAAAGTTGAGTAACACTGAGAAAGGGTCTGTGCTATGTGTCCTGCGCTCCCCTATGTGACTTCCCAAACCCTCTCCCTACAGAAGGGAATAATGTGGTCAGGGTCATGAATTCTTAGTTGGTCCTTGTTGTTCCTGTACCTCCCATAACCCACTCCCTGGTTGACTGTCTTGCTAATGGCATTAGCGGAGACTACCTGGCACCAGGAGGTTTGCTTGTAGTTAATGTAAACTTGTTATAGAAACTTGCAGTCATCTGACTAGGTACTGATATATTACTCCTCCTATTGTGGCTTACCTTATAAATGATTGTAAGATGTGGAATAAAATCAGCACTGTTGGACATCTTCCTCAGTGTTCCTCCTGCCCCCATCTCTTTGTCTTAATTTCTTTTCACCGGCCTCTTAACCCTCACGTTTTCCTGGTCGATTTGTCACGCTGGCCGTGAGAGGTAGTGCAGCCTAAGAAGGGCAGGTTGAGAGCTTGAGGAGTAAGAGAAACTATTCAACTTATTAGGAGGTTAGTTGATTATGGAGTAATAATGAATTTCTAAGTGAAATGCTGTGATCCTAAGTGTGAAATAAAATCCGTTCACTTGGTTCCATTTTTTTCTTGCTAATGTTCAGCCACTTGTGAACACATGTGAAAAAGTTGGATAATTGAGTTCATCCAAGGTTAAGGTAAGGTACAATATGGAAGAGAAGAACAAGGAGATTGGGAACGATGTTCCAGAAAGTGATTATAATGATGAGCCAGATGGAATTTAATCTGCACCAAGATGGTACAGATGGAAGTTAGTCTGTACAAAGAAGCAAAGGAAAAACATGAGGAGGTCTAAGAATCAAGGAAAAGAGATGAAAGCAATAGATTAGACCTTTCGGTGAGGCAAAATAACTTTGCCACAGTAGTTCAGCAAGGAAGGTGGAAGTACAGAATTTTCTGCCTGAAGAATGAAATGATTTAAAATTTCAGAACTGTTTCCATTTCCGATGACAAATCCTTGAGCATGACTAGGAAATCATTAATATACCAATATTGTTTAAACCATGAGAAGGAATGGATGGAGAGCTATGATTCAGTGGAAAAATAGTCGTTCAGGAAACTGAGATATCAACATGGAAAGGTTCACCATACACAGGTTGAAATTACCCAGAATCATGACAAGAACTGGCATAAAGAGAAAAACTGTGAACGAGAAGACACATGGATAAGGAAAATAATAGCAGAGGATAGCAAGAGCAGGGAAAAATTGGTAAAGTCGAATGGCAAGGATCCCCAAATGAGAGATGTTTTTGTTACCAATTCTTGGAAGACAAGTTGACAAGATCTACTAAAATTTGAAATGTATATACTTTTGACATAATCCATTTGCAGGATATTTTTCTACAGATGAACATAATCACCCTGAACACAAGAGATAAATTCAAGGATTTTCACTGAAACACTTTTTGTCGAAGCAAGCCTGGTAACAACTGAAATATTCCCCAGTAATGGTCTAATTAAATAAATCATGCCAGAGCTATAGAAAGGAAAACGGAAAAAAGCACCATTTCTCAATTATAAAAATATGATGAGGGTTAATTCAGGTAATATTTGTAAACCACCTGCAATGATTTACACATCGCACAGTGTAATGTGCACAGTGCCTAGCCACATCCCCAGTACGTAAGAAAAAATATTAAGTGCTATTATTATTACCTTATTATATTATAGTAGTGAATCACAAGCCAACATGTTAAAACCAAGGCCATCATTCTATCTTTCCCCTCCTCATACAGAAACCACTTTCAAAAGGTGCCACTCTGGGCGCCTGGGTGGCTCAGTGGGTTAAGCCGCTGCCTTCGGCTCGGGTCATGATCTCAGGGTCCTGGGATCGAGTCCCGCATCGGGCTCTCTGCT
>NC_081557.1:31292483-31420186 GCF_022355385.1 Mustela nigripes
GAGTGGGTTAAGCCGCTGCCTTCGGCTCGGGTCATGATCTCAGGGTCCTGGGATCGAGTCCCGCATCGGGCTCTCTGCTCAGCAGGGGGCCTGCTTCCCTTCCCCTCTCTCTGCCTGCCTCTCTGCCTACTTGTGATCTCTGTCTGTCAAATAAATAAATAAAATCTTTAAAAAAAAAAAAAAAGGTGCCACTCTCCCCAAGAAGGGGTTTGTAAGAATCTCTAATATCTTCCCTTCTCTAACACACATTTGTAGCTCTTAAGCAACTAACAACTGGCCCCTTCCATTTGTGTCATCTTTATTTTTCACAGTTACTTTCTGCTCTAATCAGCCCTATAAGCTACCTTTCCTAATAGAATAAGAGCATGTAAAAAGTATTAATTTACATCAAAACACAGGTGTGGCTAATACAGGAAAGATGTTAGGGATACAAGAGTCCCTGGAAGGAAAGTAAAGGAAGAGAAAACAAAGTACTCATGAAGCTTGCACCACAGTTCAGAGTCTGGATGAGATTTGGGACTCAAGGCCCCACACTCGGCGCCGTATGACCGTATGATGTAGGACAGACGTTAGGGTTTGAAGCCAACGCCCAAGAAAGAATTCTTGAGATGTTGTTGGTGCAAAAAGGTGATTTTACTAAAGCACAGGTTCAGACACGTGGGCAGAAAGAGCTTGCTCTGGAGTCATGAGGAGTGGTCCATTATATACTTTCAAGTTGGGAGGGGGTTAGGGATGGCGTAATTCTCTGAGGAATTTTGGAGCAAGGTTTCCAGGATCTCAGGGGGGACTGGCTATTGCGAGACAAAAGGTCATTTATTACCATCTAATAAAACATCAGGCATGAAACCCTTCAGATATTTATCGATGGGCCATATGCTTGGGAAATGAGAGCTGACAGGTATCTTGGGGGGCTTAGAGACAAAGGAAGTTTCCAAAGGAATTTTTTTTTTTAAGATTTTATTTTTTATTTATTTGACAGAGAAAGAGATCACAAATAGGCAGAGAGGTAGACAGAGAGAGGGGCCAAGCAGGCTCCCTGCTGAGCAGACAGCCTGATGCAGGGCTCCATCCCAGGACCCTAGGATTATGACCCGAGCTGAAGGCAGAGGCTTAACCCATTGATGCCCCTCCAAAGGAATTTTTATATGTTAAAGTAGACTTACAGGATCTTGGGTACGGGTTCAGACTAGGATTGGCTTTGGCCCTTAGCAAAGTATTAACAGTGAGGCAGTTGAGTCCCTAGAGGAATGTCGCCCTGCCTGCTTCAAAGACTTGTCAGTGGGCTCTAGGTGGTAAGTAAATTTAATAATTTTTATTTGTTTCTGACATCATGGCCACACAGCATAAATCTGGCATGCATTGCTGTGTTTGTTTCAAATATTCCAACAATTCTAAAAAATTTGAAATAATCTGGTACTTATGCTTTACTTCTTTCTTGAACAATAATTATTTAGGAGATTGGTTTAATATACATTTCTGAGCTGTTGAGGCTTTTAAGTTTTTGAAATGACTGCTATTCTTTCAGAGTTTTCCTGTGCCAAAGAACAAAAGTATCCCTGCCTAATTTCTGGGTTTACGGACTTCAGTGGTGGATTTCTAGTACCATCGTTGGTAATGTTCTAGGAACATCTGAAAAACAGGTATATTTGTATAGGGTACAACATTTGATATGTATCTATCCACTTTTATTAATTATTGACTCCTTCTGCTCATTTTTGATTAGTCATAGAGCAGTACTTTAAAACCTGTTACTCTAATTATGTTTCTGTCAGTTTCTCCTTGTTTGTCTAACAGATTTTGCTTTATGTGTTTTGATGTTTTATTAGTAAACACAGATTCCTATCTGTGATGCCTTTCTCATAGGTTTTACCCTTCTTTTTATTTTTTTTAAAGATTTTATTTATTTATTTGACAGAGATCAAAGAGAGGAAGATGGTGGGGTGGGAAGCAGGCTCCCTGCTGAGCAGAGAGCTCCATGCAGGCTTGATCCCAGGACCCTGGGATCATGACTGGAGCCGAAGGCAGAGGCTTTAACCCACTGAGCCACCCAGGCACCCCAGGTTTTACCTTTCATCAACATTAAGTGACTTTTCTCATTTCATGTCTTTTGCATTTATTTTTTTTTTTTACTTTGGTGGATATTAATACTGCCTCCCCTGCATTCTTTCTGTTCTGATTTATTTGTTAGACCTTGGCCCGATTCTGTAATTTAATTTTTACTTATAGCTTTTAAAATCTGAATATAGTTGATTTTTTAAATACAAAGAAGGTTTTTGCCTTAAGCGTTTATGGTTAATGTATACCATATGCTTAATCTATTATCTTGGGTTTGACTTTCTGTTTCAGGCTCCATCACCATTTGTCTATTTCCTCATTTTATTAAGAGGATCGTGCTGGTTTGCCTACACCTTCTGTGGAGATTCAAGAAGACAGACCCTCAACCTTCAACTCTACTAGTATTTTCAGATTTTTCAAAACCAGAATCATATTCCTCTCTCATGTTATTATATCATAGATATATATAGCAATCTAATTGTTCAGGGTCATATGTGAAATACAAAATTTATCATGCTTTCACTTCTATTTCTATGCAACATGTTTCCTTTTAGGTTTACATTTTTAATACATGCTTTTCCTGGGCAATTAATTTACATTAAAATGATTTAAGTTGCATTCTAAGAGCAATCAGCTTTGATTCTCATGTGTGTTCTTTCATAATATGATTACTCCATTCTTGAGCTCTTTATTTTAAATTACTTCGGATTACATAGAATGCTTCTTTCAAAGGGTGAATTTTGAGCCCTTAGAATTTCCATTCCCATAATACATAAAGAATGATTTGGCTGAACTGGCATTTCTTGGATCACATATTTTTTTCCATCAAAACATCATTTTCCTTTTATCTTTTGATACCTTCTTTTGCACAAGAGAAGGCTGGGATCCCCCTGATTTTGTTTCTCCGAGGCTATCCTCTTATTCTCATTTTTATTTCTGCCTCTACAGGATTTTGCTGAATTTTTTAATTCTTTATCTTTGAAAGAAGCCATCAGAATATATTTAAGCATAGGACTCTTTCTGTTATTGTTACCCACACTCTTTTCTTCTACGGAGGTTTTTTAAAAATCTTTATTATATAATTAACCTAATGCTACTTGGAGTTTCCCACTTGAGAAAGACTATTACAGCTGCATTCTATCCACAACCTTCTCATCCACCTTAATTTTTTGTTCTTTCCCTCTGCTTTCTAAGACTATTTCAAAGTTTGAAATACCTACCACCAATTCTACTTTCTGCCATGTTACTTATGTTAGAGTGTAACGCTTGGCTGGCTCAGTGGGTGAAGCCTCTGCTTTCGGCTCAGGTGATGGTCTCAGAGGCCTGGGATCAAGCCCCACATCGGGCTCCCTGCTGAGCAGGGAGCCTGCTTCTCCCCTCTCTCTCTCCCTGCCTCTCTGCCCACTGTGAGCTCATCTGTCAAATAAATAAAATCTTTAAAAAAAAAATTTTAATTCTGCTCTTTAATTGTCATCATTCTTACCATGGTTTCCTTGCTTAGTAGGTCTATCATCTCAGATTGCTCTCCAGTTTATTGGCTTTTTATAGCATTTTGACATCTCCTTGTGATAATTTTTTTCCCTATCTTAATGAGATACCACGTAAAATTGCCTTTCATTCCCGTGGAGCATCATCTACAAGAGTATGCATTTCCTCTAGTCCTTAGAATAATATGGTCTTATGTTATTCTGATGAATTTTTAAATAAGCTCATTTCCTTTGCTTTTCATACATCTTGAAATGAATGGAGAGCAAGTCAAAACTAGTGATTACTGGGTGCCAGTGACCCTCTCCATCCCTACTTTTACTCCCTTGGGTACTTGTTGTTTGTCCTCACACATCTAAAATTAGAAGCTGGGAGGGAAGGTACAAAACTGGTTCTGGTTTCTGACAACATTCACCAATAAAGCTCTACTGGCCTGAGACAGTGTCTTCTCTTACCCCTCCCTGACTGGCTCTGTGATTCTGAAAAAAGATTTCTGTCCTAGGAAACAGATATGGTTTGTGGTCTTTAATGTTAATTCAGTCTATGAAAAACAGTAATTCTTAGTATATATATGAGTCCAGGTCATTTTCTACATCAGCCCCTGCCTACAGCATTGTATGTAATAGAGCCAAAGAGGTGAGCAAGGTGTCATGCTTTGCTTAGAGCTATAGTTCCAGTCTCTAATGGAGCACAGGGAGGAGCTGATGGGGGCAGCTGAGGAAAAAAACTCAACTCTGTCTACGTAAGAGCACACACCCCATGTCATACAGGGCCAGCCTCATTTCTGGTTGATGCAGATTCTACCTCCATGCTAGACACTGACAGTAAGCATGGGTTGAGGCTGCTTCCAATCTTTTTCCTATTAGCTGTGCTGATCACAACACACACAGAGTAAAAATACTGTCTTCATAACTGTTTCTCAATGTAACCCACAAAGCATGAGAGTCTGTAGAATTTCCTCCAGATGCTGGGAAACTGTTTAGTCATCTTTAGTTAACAGTTTAGGAGTGCAGTTGTTTATGTGTTCATAAAAATTGTCCAGAATCGGTAAGAACCCAAGAGAGACAGAATCAGAGAAACTAGCAGATTCCAACTTACTCAAGGACCAGTCTTCTCTCCTTACCATTCTCAATAACCATGTTCCTTTTGACCACTGTGTCACATGACCCACTACAGAAAAATGGAAAAGTAAGAAGAACACTGCAGGAAATTTACATTCTTATGAGTTTCCAAGTGAAATGAGCCAAAAACACGATAGAGGTAAAGTCTTGGCTAAGACTGTTCAGATCCTATAGCACTCATGGTTATTTCAAGCATAAAGCTCCCTCCTCTGGGGCGCCTGGGGCGCTCAGTGGGTTAAAGCCTCTGCCTTTGGCTCAGGTCATGATCCTAGGGTCCTGGGATCGATCCCTGCATTAGGCTCTCTGCTCAGCAGGGAGCCTGCTTCCTCCTCCCTCTCTCTCTGCCTGCCTCTCTGCCTTCTTGTCAAAAAAAAAAAAAAAAAAAAAATCTTTAAAATAAATAAATAAATAAATAAAGCAAGCTCCCTCCTCTTGCTTGGCATTATAATGAAAACAGGCATGTATAAATGAAGGGTATTCCAGAATGGAACAGTAGCTTACTAATTACCTTAACTCATGCAGAGGGAAGGCATACAGAAAGGTACTTAGAAGGGTTTGTGCAATAGACAAGGGAGAGGTCAAGATGGAGGTTAGTAC
This sequence comes from Mustela nigripes, assembly GCF_022355385.1. Taxonomy (NCBI): domain Eukaryota; kingdom Metazoa; phylum Chordata; class Mammalia; order Carnivora; family Mustelidae; genus Mustela; species Mustela nigripes. The sequence goes on from NC_081557.1 coordinate 31,297,742, forward strand.
CTTTTAAATGCACAAAGATACTGTATTCCAGAATTATTAATGATAAAACTTGTTTCTCCTGCTGAATTTGATTGTACTATAGATAATAACCTTATGTAGGAAAGAGGGGAAGTCCATCAAATGAAAAACTGACATAATGTTAGATTCCTGAAGTACTTCTTTACCCTATGTAAAATCAATCATCAAATCCTGTTAAAATTCCAGAAAATTATCTTAATTTCTCCCTGCATTTCTGCCTACACACCTTTACTTACTGACATGGTCCAAATTCAAATCTGTGTCTTCCATCTGGAAAGCAAAATAGCCTCCTACTTGTATTCTTCCAGAGGTTTCCGAGTTTGGCTGTGCATTAGAATCATCAAGAAAGCTTTTTTAAAAAAGTAATCATATATGAAACTTGGTGGTATATAAGGTCTATCTCAATAAGGTGATTAGAAATAATCTCTATACAATCTGCTGCCAAATTCATTAGATCTGAGTTGTTGAAAAAAACAAAAACAAACAAACAGCTACCCAGGTGATTCTAAAGACTGTCAGCCGTGTGCAGGGTACCTCTGTATTACAGCAGACTGCCCAGCTAAGAATGCAGCTGCTTTCTCCATCAGTGCTTCTCAAGTGTTAAAGTGCCTACACATGATCTGAAAATCATGTTAATACTCAGAATCTGATTCAGTAGGTCCGGGAGGGTCTTAAGAGTCTGCATTTGTAGTAAAGCCCCTGATGATACTGACACCACCAGACTTAGACCCCATTTGGGGTAGCAAGGTCCTTGACCTCCTAGAAGGAGCTGCTTTCATTTACCCCTGAAACCCATCCTCAACTATTAAGGCTTAAAAGACTATACTTTTAAGCCTTGCTCTAGTTCTCTGACCTGTTCCAAAGGTCTGTTTTCTCCAACCTCTGACTACTCTGTATGCTACAGCTATTGGAAGAAGCTAGCTTCCCATTTCTTTCCAGCTAAACTGTATTATGTTTTGCCTAGATGAAGCCTCTTTAAAATTACTTCCACTCCCTTCACATTTCTCAACCGATAATAGGAAAGATTTACTTATTATTTATAGCACTTAATTGGCTGAATCCAGCTACAGGAACAATTTTTAGAAATAATTACTAAGATATGCAGTCATAAAACTGACGTATTTTGTACTATTTTCACCTTCTTCCTTTAATCCAGAAAGCCCTCTCTGACTGCTTGCTCCTAACCACCTTTACTTCTGTGAATTGGTATTTTATCTGCATACCCACCAAATAGCCCTTGATAGCCTACAGCCATGATGCCATGCATTGGCTTTAAGCATCAAAGTCTTCCTCTATCCGCTAAGACTTGCAGATCTGAGGGGCTGAATTCTTCTTTGGCTCAACACTGAACAGATACAGTAGGACTTAAATGGAAAATCATCCACTCATTCATTAGATAATTTGTACTTACTGACATCTATGTATATCCAACCACAGATTCCCAAAATAGTTAGACAGCAGTAGACCAAAACTTGATTTGTATCTGTACTTTTCTTTCTTCTATTGAGGAAACAAATTTAAGCCATCCTGGAAATTGCATACTCTGATTCTTTCTTTAAACTCTCTAGGCATTGAGAGTCTAGATCAATCCTAAGTCAATTATTCAAAGGTGGCCCATGATGACGACCAACGATTATCTGCAAAATGCTAGAGCGAATTCAGATTTATTATCTGCCTCAAAGGTGACAAGACAAGACAGACACCCACTTCCAGAAAGTGGCAGGCTCTGCCCTAAGACATCTTCGACCACACTGGCCATGAGCAGCCTACAACATCAACAGCAGAGAGGAAAAGGGAGGGATGTCACCTAGGAAGAGAGGGCTTGGGAATCTTTGGTGTTATAAATGATGAGGAAGTGAAGGAAAAAAGAGCAAGCTAGATTAAAAGGTTAGGGACATATTCCTCCATCTTGTGTATGGTCAGGGACATATTCCTCCATCTTGTGTATTTGAGCAGGAAGTAAAACACATGTTAGTGAAATGTGGACTATGGTTGTACTGCTGACTAAAGATGTACACATATGGCTAATGGCACATATTCTGAATAATCAACAGGAAAAGAAATGTTTTGCTTCTCAGACAACAAAATTAGGGCATGTTATTCCTCACTGACGTTGCCTAAGGCAGCCATGTCTCATTACAGCTTTGAAGCATACATTCCTTTCTTCATTCCTTTCTCAGTTCCTCTTTACGGATTTCTCTGGCATGAACAGTAGTTCTGTTTCTCTGTATAAACCTCTACCAAGCAATCTTTATGTGCTGGGCTTTGTTACAACTTAACCACCTATCTTTAGTCTGTCATTTTTTTTATCTCCCATCCTTATAAAGAATTGTTGCTGTGCTATATTCCTCACAGAAAGCACCAAGAACTTTCAGGCCAAAGAATGCTTTTTTCACAATGAACTATTGATGTTCAAAATGAAAACAGAATTCAAGCCAGAGTCCTGCAGGTGGGGGTGGGGGGTGGGGAGACAACTTAACTGAGAATTCTAAAACAAATCCAGAGATCACCCTGTACAGAAGACAGTGCAAGAATTGTGAGGCACAGAGTTTCAATATTTCAACTTGTATTGTTCTTTCCTTCAGATAACAAAGGAGTAATTTACAAGCACTCAGTTTCTATTCCAGGCCATTGCACTGGATTTGATAATTCCCATATTTATTGACTTGATTATTGTATGCCATTTGGCTATTAGCTGCTTCAGCTACCTAGGAGTTTACCTGCCACGCTAGAGATTCTAATGGCTTCCATTACAAAGCTAAGCAAGTTAATAGACCAAACCTTGATAAAGATACCTTAGTTCCTAGTTTAAATTCATTCTCCTCCACATGTACTGGTGACAAGGCAATCCTAGTCCCCCGATAAAGAGAACACTTTGGCTTCCAGTTTCCTTTGTTCTCATAGGCTTCTGCCACCAGCTGGGGGGCAGGGGGAAGATCTGAATCATTATGGTGAAACAAACTGAACGCTCAGAGATCAAAGAAGCCCTGTGCCGATATCGAAGACACTGGTCTGAAAGTGGACTAGATACCTCCATTCAAAGACACTCCTCCTTTAAGGAAGGAAATGGAAGTGCCTTGCCAAGTGGTTATCTCATTAGTTACCTATTCAGCTGATGGACTCCAAGAGCTTTCCATTTTCTCCCCTCTTGGAGTCAAGATTTGAGAGTCCAAGCATGAGACTTTGAACCACCTGCCACTTGCAAAAGCCACCCTCAACAGCCTAGAAACATAGTGCTAAGTAATGAGAGCTTAGAAGTCTAGTCATCCTCAAGGTTTGGCCTGATGAAATGACAGTTATCCAGAGACCTGCCCAAAGCCATAATGACAACATGAAAAAGCTCTGAGTGATAAGTTGCTTTGAGAGCTGTCATTTTAAAGGTAGTCAGTCCTCCTTTAAGCTATAAAATGTTCTTTGGAGTTTTATTTCAACAGATGCAATATTAATGCTAATAATACAACATATACCAATATTACACTACTATCCTTAACATTTATTAAGACACCAATACATGCCATATATATTGCTCAATGCTTAACATACATTACCCATTAATTCCCTTAAGAAATACTTACTGAGTACCCGTTATAGGCACTAGGCTTATAGTGATACTCAAACCAGACTCGATCCATTCCCCAAAAACAGCATATATTCTGCTTTATTAATACATTTAATCTTCACAATAAACTTACTAGATAGGTACTACTATATTTTGCAAAGGATGAAACTAACACTCAAAGTTTGCCCAGGATTATGCACTAAGTGTAAAGCCAAGTGACTCTGATTCCAAAGTCATGTCCATGACCTCTTAGCTAGGCTGATATCCTCAGATACTGAGGCACAGCTAGACTATATAATACAGGAGGCAGAAAACCAGGTTAGCTCTTAGAATATGTGGTGTCTTTTGCAATGCAAGATATGTTTGTCAGTTTTTAAGCAAGCAGGATAAGGAGGGCTTCCAGTTGTCAGAATGAGGGGAAGAAAAAACACCACCTAATATTTTCCATCTGGCAAGTAGAATAATTGACTTGGCTAACAATTTCTCCTGCTTGGTGATATTTTTTAAGGCATCTTCAGGCTCAGTTTTGGACAATGATTTTCAACTTCTTTTACTTGCAAATCTTAATGTCATGGGCTCTTTTCTCTCCTGAACTACTAAATTACTATCCTCAAATACTACTGTGCTGAGTTATGTATGTTTCTTGTATGCCAAGCTCAATATGAGACAAAAACAGCAGCTGCCAAGGTTAAGAAAAAGCACGGAAAAAAATCTTTCAAAAAAACACACTCTGTATATACTGCACCTTTATGCAAATTAGAAAAAGATCGATATTGTTCAATTTTAGCAGAAACCGCATGAAGCCCCGAAAACAGCAACAGACTCTCAATGCTCTTGGATCAGGCCTACTATCTGTTTTTCTAATTATTTGCCCTTAACGGAAAGCCAGTCTCATAACACCATTTGGAGGGAACAAAGAACTCTAGTTAAAAGTTCATCCAGGATCCTCAAATGCCAAGTTTACTGCTATCAAAACTTTCCTTTGTTTAGAAGGGCTTCTTAATTTCTAGAATTTTCTATCCCTATTTAATGAAAAAGCCCCAGTGGAGAAAAGATATGTATAGGCATTAGTGTATACACCACTTTGAGTCTTCTTCTCATTTCATCAAGCACAATGTTGCATGTTGGAATCAAGCCGGAGGGTGAGGAGGAGAGAAAGCTATTTTGGATGGGAGATGACTAAACGTGCCATTTCATCCAGCAGGAACATTAATTTGTTCTTTCTATTTAACCGACCAGTAGACCCTGACAGCTCTTCAACCATCTATGAGGACCAATAAATCCAAGAGAAGAAATGAAGACAGTCAACATTTCCAGAGCACCTGTGTGTTCAGCACTGTGTGCCTACTTCACACAGGGTCACGCAGACACAGTAGGTAGTCAAGCTGAGAGGACTACTTTCTGCCTCCAAAATACGGATCTTCTCAACATGTTCCACTGGCCTTCCATTGGTCACTCCCGGCCTACTCCGTTACGGTCATCTCAAGAAAGATTCTAAAATGCTCCAAATAATATCGCAAACCAAGTATCAGTCTAGTTTTAAAATATTAAATAATGGGCGCCTGGGTGGCTCGGTGGGTTGAGCCTCTGCCTTCGGCTCGGGTCATGATCTCAGGGTTCTGGGATCGAGTCCCACATCGGGCTCTCTGCTCGGTGGAGAGCCTGCTTCCTCCTCTCTCTCTCTCTGCCTGCCTCTCTGCCTACTTGTGATCTCTCTCTGTCGAATGAATAAATAAAAAAAATCTTTAAAAAAAAAAAAAAAATAAAATAAAATAAAATATTAAATAATAAACGTATGCCACCGCAACCCATTGTGCGGGCAAAGAGGCCTACCTGAATAATAGCAGAGTACAGCTCAACAAAAGATTGGGACTTACTGAGTTAAATATATGGACTTTACCGTTTACGTTGATTCTCCTCTTACCGCCATTCTCCCAGAGTAGTATCACTAAGCTACATGCCAGGAATATTGCTCTGAAGACTCTGCTTCTTGAAATTGTTTAGTGTTGACAACTTCTAGAAGCTATCACCACAAATGGGAGGTATGCTATGTAATAATTCTCCACGCGACAAACCATTCAAAGAGCTTAAAAAACAAATCCATCTGTTTCCGGAACGAAGGCCTTCTGTTCTTGCCAAGTGGACATCGATATTCACTGTTTTCAAATCCAGGCCATAAACGCCAAATGAATGTTACCAGAAGAAAATTCTAAATGAAAGGCAGCACCTGGCTCTGTTCTGTCGAATTCAAGTCCCTTAAGATTCCAAAGGAGTGCATGCATACCTTACATACGTGGATTCAGAGCTAATCCATTCCTTCTGCCACTGCCTGGGTTCAGGGCCTCACAGGGCCCCAGAAGTCTTATTTAATAAACATTAAGCACCTTATGAGACACTGGGGATTTGCCTCCAGGCAAACTTAAGATATTCAGAAGGCAGTCCTACACAATCAATAGAGGCCCAAGACTGATTTATTCAATTCACCTCCATCCAAATTGCATCACAATTGTGGGCACTTGGCCTCCTGAACTTGTTGGTTAATAGCAGACAGACTGTATTACCAGCATACTGGCCTAGTGTCTTCCCCTTCTTTGAACTCTTCAAAGTCAAGATAATGATTGCACTCCTCTCCACAGCCCCATCTGCTGGCTGTACCCATTTATATCCAGCTGATGAATAATCAAAGCTCTGGAAAACACATGTGTTTGAATACATGCGTCCTTCTGCACGTTACATGTGTGTGTTGAAAGGCAAAGAGAATTGAGGAGAGAGTGAGTCAGCCCCATACAGCAAGCCACTGTTCAATTTCTGTATGTATTCTAGGCCGGCCAGTGGCTCCCAATCTTTACAGAATGGTCCACTGCTTATCTAGCTAAGTAGAAAAGAGTATACCCTAGACTCATGGTCCTGATTTAAACTGACTTTATGTAATAAAGTCAATGGCCTTCAGCCAATTAAATTCTCTATTTCTAAAATAGAACATTTTTAGAGGATTAAACGCAGTAACTCTACAACAGGGGTGCCTGGGTGGCTCAGTGGGTTAAAGCTTCTGCCTTCAGCTCAGGTCATGATCCCAGGGTCCTGGGATGGAGCCCTACATCGGGCTCTCTGCTTGGCAGGGAGCCTGCTTCCTCCTCTCTCTCTCTCTCTCTGCCTGCCACTCTGCCTGCCTGTGATCTCTGTCTGTAAAATAAATAAATAAAATCTTTTTAAAAAATAAATAAATAAAAAATAAAGCCCTACAACAGAACACACCACACAGTAGGCCTCCAGAAATGTCAGCCATTGTTCACACCATTACTCTGTTCAATCAGCAAAGCTCCTTCTACACAAGGACTTGCCTTGGTCCTAGTGAAGTGTCTAGGAAACACCTGAAGTCCACCAGACTCCAGAATGAACATATCACCCTCTGTGGTAAGGTCATAACCCAAGGAAAGTGACAAATTTGGGAGGAAAAGGGTATAGACTATATTAGAAAAACATCGTATCCATGGCATAGACCAAGTCAATGCTTTCCCCAAGCATTTTGCACTTGCCTCCAGTCCATTTCCAGACTCCTTTGTTAATGTGTTTGTCCTTAAAGGAGAGAGAACTCCCTCTCTGTAAAACTTGTCACTTTTTTCCTTGGTCAAAGACATTCCTGACGATGTTCCTCTGAGCACTGTGAACTGTCTTCCTCCCAGTATATGGAACGTCTCAGAGCAAACCTTACTCCAATTATAGACACAGTGTTTTTTGGTTGGTTTGTTTGTTTAAGATTTTATTTATTTGACATAGAGAGTAAGTGAGAGCACAAGCAGGGGGAGCACTAGACAGAGGGAGAGGGAGAGGCAGGCTCCTTGCACATGCGGCTGGATCCCAGAACATAGGGATCATGACCTGAACCGAAGGCAGACAATTAACCACCTGAGCCACTCAGGTGCCCGAGACAGTGTTTCATCCCAGGCTGGGCCAGGGAGAGTGCACACTACTTTAAAATGCAAGATTTTCAGAAAATATCTTGTCTGCAAAATTGGAAGGTTTCGACTCTCACAAGCAGTCAGAATCTAGGACAGCTGACTTAATGTGCCGTCCTCAAACCTGCCTTGATCATTTGCTTTCCATTTGTACTTGTTAGTGATCTCACATTTAAAAACTATGACTTCACCACCGATTCCCCTTTCAGGTTTGAAAGTAAACCAAGAGAAATGAAACAATAACAAATCCTTCCCTGTATGTTAATCCCTTCCTATGGAGAGAGGGAGGTTGAGGAAGTGGCACTCTATTTAGGAACTATTATGTGTCAGAGAGCCTCGTGTCCTACCTCACTCAATTGGTGATAAAAGGTCAGTTCCAAGAGGGCCAGAACTTTCTATATTCAGGATTATATACCCAGTGCCTAGTACACTGCCTGGCACATAGGAATTCTCAATAAAAGCACACTGAGCAATTGAATGAGAGCAACTGTCATTTTATGGATCAGGAAGGTGATGTACATGGAGAGAAGTAAATCGACTGGCCCAAATTACGGAGGGGAGGGAAAAGCTTCATGTTGTACCATTTAATGACATATTAAAAGCAAAAACCAAAAAAAAAAAAAAATCACATTAGTGATTCCACTAATATAGAAGAAAGTAAAACACTAATTATGGAGGACAGTCAACACAAGAGGTGAGGAGATCCCATGGTGCCCAGGAATGCGATCCCAGTGCTGCCCATCGACAGTTTCTATCACAGCGATGAAAACGGTGTATGGAGAACTGGGAGAAATAATGTCTTTATGAAGAAACTGGAAGCTCCAAGTTAAGAAAAGGGTGTCATCATTGATGACATTGATCACTGATGAAAACGGTGTCATCATCTGTCAGTGTGATACCAGCCAGAAAAGCCTTTTGTCTCATTACTAGCCAGGGCTCCAGAGTAAATGAGCACAAGAGAACAATCAAATTTGATGAACAATATTCATTTAAAAGTAGAACTAGGAATTCCACTCAGGAAAAAAGGTTACAACTATCCTATAATAATTTGGCTATAATAGTCAAAATCATAAATGAATTAAGGACACCTAGGGCAGCCACAGATACCCTAGAAAGGGATATAGCATTTATAAATGGTCCTAGCCAGAGCACTCTGGCAATAAGAGAAAGATACTTAATCTTTAAAGACTGCTAGTTTGATTTTTTTTTAAACTGATAGTTTCTCTCTCTTCTGTAGCACACAGAGTATCAGAACATTTAATCACACAACCACTTACTCAGTTGAATGGGGAGAAAACACTTCTTCCAAGATTCACTGCAAAACCTTTGCCCTGTTTCACAATAACTTCAAGTGAATTCAGAGTTAAAACAAGCAGAGTCTCCCTAGAATTATTTACTCCACAGTTAACATCTAGCCCTATATAATATAGCTAAGACGAGATTTCTCTTTGAATTCAATAGAGGCAATCCAATGCCAGCTTACCAGGAAAATGAAAAGGCAATCCATTATCAAGGATGGTAAAAACAAAATCAATGTTCTGTGTTTTTTTAAGCCCCTTAAAAATTCTCTAGGCAGCCTCACGGAACCCGGGTGGAAAATACCTCCACAGTGAAATAAGTAGATCATATTATAGCAAATTGAGTCAAGTAGCAAAATCACCTGCTCATTCTAGCAAATCCAAGATCAGTGTGTCCAGGAAGACAAGGTGACTTCTGAAAAAGAAATTACAAAACTAAAGCTGGGACACTATATACACTTGGACTTCCCTAAAATCCTGCCTTCACCAAGCCAATGGGAACCAGACCCTTTTAAAAGGTTCCACTCTGGGGCACCTGGGTGGCTCAGTGGGTTAAAGCCTCTGCCTTCAGCTCAGGTCATGATCCCAGGGTCCTGGGATCGAGCCCCGCATCGGGCTCTCTGCTCCACAGCGAAGCCTGCTTCCCTTCCTCTCTCTCTGCCTGCCTCTCTGCCTGCTTGTGACCTCTGTCAGTCAAATACATAATAAAATCTTTAAAAAAAAAAAAAGGTTCCACTCTAATGAAACAGCTTCCTAATTCTCCAGGCATCCAGGGTCATTTAATTCATTAGGCTTGTGAGGCTATAAGCTTTTTAGGAGCCTATAAAAAAAAAAGCACTCAGTCCTGTTGGGAAAAAAAAAAAAAAAAGTGTAGCTTTTTTGTTCTTTAAGCACAATCATTAATGAATTAATCTGACTGCAAAATGTCCTATTACACCAACTTCACAAATTGTTAATTTCTGCATTTGCAAAATATCTTTACATCTAAAAACAGTTTGTAGGCTAGATTATGTTTCTTTTTTTTTAATTTTTTAAGATTTTATTTATTTGAGAGAGAAAGAGAGAGCATAAGAAGGGGGAAGTTCCGAAGGAGAAGCAGACTCCCCATGGAGCTGGAAGCCCGATGAGGGACTCGATCCCAAGACTGTGGGATCATGACCTGAGTGAAAGGCAGTCAGTCCGCTTAACCAACTGAGCCACCCAGGCGCCCCTAGATTATCCTTCTTATTACGAGTATGCATAAAGATCACTGAGAAATCATTCACTCAGGAATCAAATGTGTAACTTAGGCCAAATGATTTCAAAAGCAAAATTAGTAAACTCCTTTAAATATTTACAGCAAAAATTGGCATGTAATAGAGGTCATGGGTGTGTTTTAGTATGTTGAATATGAATGGGATGGGTCCTCTAAGATAGGAGTGCCACAAGGAGTTTAAATGCCACCCTCTGACCCCAGCATCTCCCCCGCAACCCAGTCTTCTGTAGACCCTTGAGAGCAATATTTGTAAAATATTAACATACTCTGGGAACTCCTTTGCTTACACTCTTGACTGGATTCCCTATGCACTTAGGATAAAACCTAAACTCCTTACCATGGGACACAAGACATCCAATTCCCTGTCTGTCTCATCTTGGATGACACACATTCCCTCGCCCCCCCCTCCCAATTTTTGAGGAAATTCTATGAACCCTACCAGAATCTGACCACTCTCACCACTTCCTCTGCTATCACCTTATTCCGACCTGCTATTATCTCCTGCCTGGATAATGACCATTGCCTCAAAGTAGGTCTCCCTTCTATCCTGGCTCACTATTTTCCATTTTTAGCGCAAAGCCAGAGTGAATCTATTTAAAAATCACTTTGTGTTGTTCCTCTGCTCAAAATTCTCCAATGAAAGAGTTCATTCAAAATAAAATCCAGAGTCTGCACAACAGTGTGTGAGGCCCTGTGGGATCTGGCCTCTTGCTTCCTCTACTTCTCTCCTCTCCTATCTTCATTTGCTCTCCTTGCTCGGTTCACACTGTTCCTCTGGCTGTTTCCCCATCATACCCAAATACTTCTGCCCTCGGGCCTTTGCACTGGCTATTACCTTTATTTGGAACACTCTTCCTCAGGATTTGTACAGAGCTAACATCCACTCCTATAAGTCTTGGCTTCAATATCACTCTCTTACAAGACCTAATTTGACCACATACTACAAATGACAACCCATCACTGACACTCTCACCACCTCAGCACCGGTGTCCCCTGCTGAACTCCAGCTCCTCCCATGGCCCCACTTGATAATATCCTCCAAAAATGATTTATTTTTTCAGGTTTAAACATGTTGTCTGTATGCCCATGCTAGAAAGTAAGTTCCAAGAAGGCAGGGATGTTCAACGTTCATGCTATCTTTTAAGTTTCTAGAACAATGCCTGGCAACTCAATATACATTAGCTGAATGATGAATCCGTCTCTTTGCTCTTCCACACTGGACTTTTCAGTGTGTTTTATAATAAAGAATTTGTCTGGTCTTGTCCTAGTTCCTGGCACATAGCTTCTAAGACTCTGGGTGTTTCCCAAGGAGAAGTGTCTTTGTTACTCATAAGCCTGTATCACACCTGAGTTTATGCTGACGAAGTGACTCTTGGTGGGCCCCTGCGTAACTTCAGGATGCCGGCTGGTCACCCAAAAGACCAACCATGGGATTAGAGAGTTGGAACCTTGAGCCGGCCTGACCTCCAGGGAGAGAAGGGGGCTGCAGATTGACTTCAATCACAAAGCCAATAATGCAGTCATAAAATCCCATTCCAAATTCTAGACACCCAAATTCCTTGTTGGTGAACATACTGATGTGCTAGAAGGGTGACATAGGGTGACACACTCTGATTCCACTGGAAGGCAGCAAGGAAGTGTTTGGGACCCTCCTAGTCTCGCCCTCCCCAAGTCTCTTCATTATAAAGGATTTTTATCCTTTATAATAAAACTGTAACATAATTACAGAATGTTCCTGAGCTCTGTAACTTGGTTTAGTGAATTACAGAGCCTGAGGAAGATCAGAAGAACCCCTCCACACTGAATGATGAATCCGTCTCTTTGCTCTTCCACACTGGACTTTTCAGTGTGTTTTATAATAAAGAATTTGTCTGGTCTTGTCCTAGTTCCTGGCACACAGCTTCTAAGACTCTGGGAGTTTTAGAAGTTAGTCAGTCTGAGGTGAGGACATTCTGCTGTGCATTGTCCCCTTTAACTTGACGGGTCTCTAACTCGAATGGTCAGTACCGGAAGTGAGCTGCAGTACACCTGCTGGTGTAGGGACATAGCCCTTCCAACAGAGAGCCTGAAGTTCACTCTTCCTACCGTTCGGTTTTTAACTAGCTTAATAAAACAGAGAAGGAGCATTGGCCCAAAGGGATCAAATGTATGAATTAGTAACCGAACTGAAGCTTAAGATCTAATGGTGAAAGGAAGCTCCTAGTCTTCTCCTAATCCTGGACCAGCACTATCCAATGGAAATATATGTGAGCCTCAAATGTGAGACCCCTACGCAATTTTAATTTTTTAGCAACCATTTTTTTTAAGTGAGAAGCGTAAAATTAATTTTAATTACATATTTTACTTAACCCATTTTGTCCAAAATGCCACCCCAAAATGAAATCAACATTAAAAAATTACTGAAATGTTCTACTTTTCCACACTAATTCAAAATGTGCTGTGTATTTTACACGTTAACAACCACAAACTGAACCACTTTCAGTAAAGATAATGGAAGTGGTCCTAGACAATTCAAGAATTTTCTTCTTTTGTATTTTACGCTTCCCTACATCTGGTCCATTATTTTGGTACATAACAAGATTCTGCAATAATAGAACATTTTCCCAGATATAAGCAAGTACGGCAAGAACTAGGGTGAAACATTATATTTAAAAAAATATGCATGTAGGGTGCCTGGGTGGCTCAGTCATTAAGCATCTGCCTTCAGCTCAGGTCATGATCTCTGGGGTCAAGCCCCACATCAGGCTCCCTGCTCAGTGGGAGGCTTGCTTCTTCCTCTCCCATTCCCCTGCTTGTGTTCCCTCTCTCAATGTGTCTCTCTCTGTCAAATAAATAAATAAAATTTTTTAAAAAAATAATAATAGCTAATAGTTTTCAGAACTTCAAATTTCCAAGGTTTTAAGATTATATAATTCAATCTTCATAAATTTCTATGATATGAATATTACCACTTCCCTTGTACAAAAGGTATATTAGTCAGCTTTCTCCAGAGAAACAGAACCAGGAAGACTGACCAAAATTAGAAGATATTTATGATAGGAATTGGCTCACAACTTTAGGAAGGCCAAGAAGTCCCCAGATCAGCCAGCTACAAGCTAGAGATACAGGAAAACCAGTGGTATGAGTCAGTATGAATCCTGAAAGCGAGAGAATCAGGAAAACCAACAGGGTAACTAACTCCCAGTCAGAAGCTGAAAGCCAGGAAACCAGAGGGCACAGGGGGCGGGGGGATGGGGAGATGGTTGGGTGGGGAGGTGGGGGGTGACAACACTGGCATACATCTTGGGGTCCAACAGGCCCAAGAACCTGGAGCTCCAGGGTCCAACAGCATAAGATGGACATCCCAATCCAAGAAAAGACAGAATTCACCCTTCCTCTACCTATTCATTCTGTTCCAGCCCCCAACAGATTGGATAATGCCTGCTCCCACTGATAGGGGAGATCTTTGGTTACTCAGCCCACTGATTCCAACAATCTCAGAAACACAGCCAGAAATACTGTTTGGTCAACTATTTGGTTATCCCTTAGCCCAGTAAAGTTGAAACATAAATTAACTATCACAAAAGGGACAATAAAGCTTCAGAGAGTTTAAGTGATTTGCGCAAAATTCCAAAGCTATGATGCAAGAGAATCACAATCTGAACCCATAACTGTACAAGTCTGGAGCCACAGTATACTAAGTGAGGTACAGAGATGACTCAAAGAAATGAATAGTGAGAACATGGCCTTCACAGCAGAAGGAGAAGCAGAACGACAAAAAGGAGCTATTCACCTAGTTTATGTGCCTAACCCTATGTGCTTTATTCTCATAAAACACTCCTCAGTATGGCTGGCCTGCTGGGCCCATACAGATAAATTCTTGAAGATGTCAGAAGATGAACAAATTTTTTTTTTAATTTAGCAACATAGATTCAACCTCTGATCCACAAAAGGCTAATCCACTTAATTCCAGTAGCAGCAATGGTGGAAGCACTAGTGGAAAAAAGACTTATTTATTCATCTGCACACTGCCCTGGGTCTCACAGGGCAATGAACAGATGATCATCAACCTGGAGAGTGTAGGAAGCCAGCCATAGCATGTTAATCACTTTTAGACCCTGCTGTATATCAGAAAGCAAAAAAGCTCTTAATTTCTCTGAGTTGGTAAAATACCCAGTTTTCTTTTACTTGGTAAAATAAAATATTATAGTGACATCCTTAAGAATTTCTCACTGGGAGGCCCTTTGGTATCACCAGGACTAAAACCCAAGAGAACAGTCAAGATTCCCCAGGGGAGCAGGTGTGAAGGTGTACATGGGAGGAACCCTCCTAGACAGATTCAGAATGCAGCACCCAAAGCAGATGGAGAAATCCCCAAAGTTCCACTCAAAGGAAGTAGCAAATATTCACTAAGTATTTTTGAAGTATGGGTTAAGGCACTGCAGATAAAATTTTGAATAAAATTTGGTCTGTGCCCTTAAGCTCGGAAACGTGCAGAACATTTATGGAGAGGGAGAGTAAGGAAAAATTAACTGCCATGCAAGGTGAAAAGTACATAAAAAAGAGGTACATGTAGAATGTTACCAGAACAGAGGTAAGGGCAGTCTTTGTTCTGTCATGGAGAAGGGTACCACATGGGCTGACCCCTGAAAGACAAGCAGAATTTCACAATTCGTCATATGCCTAACAAGCATTAGGTCCTGGGGATACATTGGTCAGCAGGAATCATGCAGAGGAGACCAGATAAAATGGGGACTGTCTAGCCATTGCCCTTCCAAAGTGACTGTGGCTCTATCTTCAATGAAATTTAATTTTCTCCTTGCAGAGAAATCAAGAATCTCATTCTGGAACTCATCACAAAACCAAAGAGAAGCCACAACACTGAAGGGGGAGTGGGGTTAGGCCCTACCAGTCTATTTGATTCCCCCCCCATAGCTCATGGTCCCTCTGATGCTCACACGCAAGACCAACCACCCACATTAAAACTAGATGCCACATTTCCATAAGACGTTCTATAGCTTTAAAGCCCTATGCATACGAATAATCCATTGCTACATCTGAGCTAATTACATTTCCACCGAAACCAACAGAAAATGCACTTGGCACTGTGGCTAAAGTAAAGCTTGTAATATGATCTGGGACATCACCTTGCTTTACTAGTGCAGGATAAAGACAAATATCACCATTACAGTTTCAGCAATGAGTGGCCTGAGCGTCGACGCAAAAGCAGGATAAAATGCCGAAAGGTCTACCACCCGGCTTCCAAAACTAATCTCAATGCACAGTGCAGTTAAACAAGAAATGACACAGACTGTGCTAGCTAATAACAGCAAAAGAAAACAATTTAATTTAAACATGCTAATCCAAACATTTGCTTCACTTAAAGCCTGGAAAATACCATGTCATTAAATCATGTTTTCATTTCAGAAGATGACTGTCAGACCCCAAACTCTTTCATTATAATAGGAGATAGGAACACATATAAAGATAATACATTTTTAGACGAAGTCAATCAAATTGTATTTGATTCCTTTTTTTAGAAAATTTGTATAATGAACTTATGAATCCCTAAACCTAAACCACAGAGAACCCTGTACAAATTTGCTCCATGCCCATACAAATGCCCCTCTACCTATAAGTTTATCAGTTATATCTTATGGGAGCTACATCCACTGGTAAATGATAAAATTTCCTTAAAGAAAGGACTTGCTCTTGTACACAAGGATATTGCTTATGGTCTGGGATCTTCCACAGCCTAGATTTTGAGCTCAAACTGTATCTACTTTGGCTGAAAGCAGGCAAACAATTGACATAGGTTTTAAGGAACAAAGCTTCTGAATTTAAGGAAAGACATAAGCAAAAATAATTAGCTTCCTTAAACCATTTAAAAGTCTTTGAAAATAATTCTAATACTGTGTTTTTCTTGGGCAATACAAATAACATTTGGTCATTACAGAAAAAGAAATGTAGGTAGGTAAAAATTTAAAAATCATTCATAATCTATAAATTTGGGCATGAAATTTCCAACTGTTGATAAAATTTTCAAAAGAGGGATTTCATTTAACTCCTCATTAGCAGCTTGCTTTGTGTACATAGAATAATACATCTGTATTTCTATTTTATTGCATATTTTCTACACTATGACTTTCAAGTTTATTATATGTATATACACTAATGAAATGTAACAGCTTCTTATTACTGGAAATTTTTGTTTCAATCTTTATTTTATTTTATATTTTAAAGATTTTATTTATTTATTTGACAGAGATCTCAAGTAGCCAGAGATGCAGGAAGAGAGAAAGGGGAAGGGAAGCAGGCTCCCTGCTGAGCAGAGAGCCCAATGGGATACGGGACTGATCCCAGGACCCTGGGATCATGACCGAAGCCAAAGGCAGAGGCTTTAACCCACTGAGCCACCCAGATGCCCCTCAATCATATTTTAAACAAACGCCCATATATTGGCATACGTATGCATAATCACATCCTAAATTCCCAGGAATAAAATTTGCGAATAATAGGAAATGTAAATTTTTAAGACTTTGATGAACACTGTCAAATTGCTATGCTAAAAAGTCGGTCTCATCAACTTCCCAAAAGGAAATCTGTGAGGATGTCCATTCCTTTATTTGAGCTATCTTCACCTTAATCTTGACTTATTTTATGGACTAAAAAAATGGCATTGGTTTTATTTTTTATGTCTTTAATTACCAGACAAGATCCACAATTTTTAATGGGTCATGCATATTTCTTTTATGATAATGCTTATGTGTTTTGTCTTGCCAATTAAAAAAGTTAGTTTCTCCATCTTCTTAATAAGTTGACAAAACTATTATTAAATATATACTCAGTCATATACACGGTAAATTTGTTGCTTGTCCTTTATTTTTAAAGCCTTCAAACATTGAAATGAAACCCACAAATCCCTTCTCTCCTCCTTTTCTCCAGATTTCTTGAGTTTTTCAGGTCTTTGCAACTCAAATATCTTTACCAGGGAAATCACGATCTAATACAGGGCTACAGCTTGAAGTCACCCATGGTCCTGAGTCACATTTCTGCCAGCTAGTTGCTGTACGATCTCCGGAAGTGAGTCAGCACCCCTGAGTTTCAGTTTCTTTATCTGTGCTGGATAATTTCTAATATCCTTTCTTGTTCTAAAATTCAGTGATTATAGGAACTAACAAATACTGAAGTTTTCATTTGGTGTACATTTACATGTTTTAGAGGAGCATTTGCTTTCAACTTAATAGAAAAAGAAATAGAAGTTAATGAAGAGAAAAGCTTGCTCAAGTAATTGATTTATTAAGAGAATAAACTTCTTGCTCAGCAGGAAAATGCAGTTGGTCTCAAATGAACATCCATTTGAAAGGCAGGCCTCCCCGGGAATGTTCTATCATTATTACAGGTTGCTCCAGTTCCCAAAAAAAGTTCCCTGAAGCTGACATAATCCATCCTGACTTTATTTAGAGGCTGACACTGAAGCAGAAGGAGCAGGTGACTAACAGGCGACAGGGAGTCAGATGATGGGAGGAGCGTAGACCCCAAGCTCCTTGCCTCTAAGGAAAACTTCTGCTACACTGCATTTTTAAGGCATGGATCCCAACTAGAAGAATTTTGACTTTTGGAAAAGAGCAAAGAAGGTCCTATTATTTACCAATATCATGTCATACCACCATGCCTAATGTGATGGTCATGTCATTCACTGGAAGGGATTTCCTGGAAGGAGAACCCAGGAGTCAGTGTAACTCGGCTCCCAATGCAGGGAGGCAAGGCCAATGGAAAGGCATTGCTGGACATCAACATCTGGCTCTGCTCGCTGTGACCACTGTGACCTGGGCGAATGACTGCTCCTCTCTCACAGCAGCATGTCTGTCCTCAAAATGCAGATAAAGATGTACCTACTCCCTCCACCTGCAGAGGGGATCAAATGCATGCTTTGTGCTTTGGCCCGATGCCTACACGGGTGAAAGTCCTCAGCAAATGTTAGGGGTCCGTGATATACTGACCCAGATAATACAGTATTCCAAAATGTACAGAGTTGAAATCAACCTCTCCCTCGACCCCTCCTTTCCCAATCTCACTCTTGGCAGAGGTCAATAGAGATTATTTGAATAACGGACAAGGACTTTTCACGAATGGTATTTACTGAGTTTCTAGGGTATGCTCAGAAGGATGCTGGGCTTGCTGGTTGAGGAACAGAGGATGAAAGAGAAATGAAACGTGCCCAGGTGTTTCCTCTTATGAGAATAGCCCCTGACCCACTGCTCCTAACTGGGTCCATTTAAGCAATCCTTCCCTTGGTATTTCCTCCACTCGGGAAGAAACCAGTGGAAAAAATAAAACCATAGATCAATACCCCCCCTAAATAGGACCAACAATCAATTAGACAAGATAACAGAAGTTCTATTCTTAATAGTGAACCATATGCTTAATACAGTAATAAATTTATAACAAGAAAATAAACTTAAAAATTTTAAGGGATATGGAAATTAGCTTGCAAAAGAGAAATACTAAATTCCTATAAAGTCTTCAGTGCTCTAAAAAGCACATGCAAATGTAATAAATTTCAAGGATGCATTTTCATTGGAATTGCAATTATTAGCAAATTTAGAAACATGTTCTGGGAAAAAAATCAATAAGGGAAAAGAGTCAAACAATTTTTAAAATTAAAAAAGAATAAAGAGAATAGAAGGAGGAAAAATTTAAGCTAAAAGCTTATATAGCCTGATAGTAAAAACACAATATGAAACTACAAAGAAAATAATAACATAAGTCATATGATAAAAGACATTTTAAATTAGCAATAAAATTACGATTATTTAGTAAATAGTTCTAGTGCATTTGATCAACTATTTAAGGAACAAATTATAATGCTAGACTCTTATCTCATACCACAAGGAAAGGGAAATGAATAATTGTTTAAAATTAAACTACAAAATAGCACAGAAATTAAATACATTTCTTATCATAAAAGCAAAGAAAGAAGCAATGATGACAAAGTTTTAAAAGATTTGATGTCAGGCGCCTGGGTGGCTCAGTGGATTAAGCCGCTGCCTTCGGCTTGGGTCATGATCTCAGGGTCCTGGGATCGAGTCCCGCATCGGGCTCTCTGCTCAGCGGGGAGCCTGCTTCCCTCTCTCTCTCTCTGCCTGCCTCTCTGTCTACTGTGATCTCTCTCTGTCGAATAAATAAATAAAATCTTTAAAAAAATAAATAAATAAAATAAAATATTTGATGTCAATCAAAAAAAAATCTGTCAATCCAAGAATACCATAAATAACATTAAAAGGCAAATGACATACTTGAAAGCTAACTCAACATGTTCTTATGCCATAAAAATTAAAAAGATGAAGATGAATGTACACAAAAAAATGAGCTAAGGGCATGAATTTGCAATCCACAAAAGAAAAAATGCACATATTATTATGCATACAAAAAATACTTAACACACTTCTAATCAGAATAATAAAAATTAAAATAACAGTGAGCTATCACTGGTTTAATCTGTCAAGTTGGAAAGACCCAAGAAGTATAATATCAGCAAAGATGACCTGACTAGGGTCAAAGTACTTATATAAACTATGAATAATGAACAAACTATTTTTGAGGACAATTTTGCAATATTTTACAAAAACCTTAAAACAGTGAAATCTACTTTCTTTAGACATTCTTATGTTCTATGAAAAAATAGAGATACTCACAAAAATGTGTATACAGGGGTGCCTGGGTAGCTCAGTGGGTTAAGCCTCTGCCTTTGGCTCAGTTCATGGTCTCAGGGTCCTGGAATTGAGCCCCTCATTTGGCTCTCTGCTCAGCAGGGAGCCTGCCTCCCTCTCTGCCTACTTGTGATCTCTCTCTCTGTCAAATAAATAAATAAAATCTTAAAAAAATATATGTATAGAAAGTTACCATAACAGTTGTATTAAAAAATACTAAATTTTAAAGAACTCTGGAACACAGAAAATACAATGCAGGAAGCCATTTAAAATTATGTCCTTGCAGAGGGGAAGGGTTCAAGATGGCAGCATAAAGAGATCCTGAACGCACCTCCACCCATGGATACAACAAATTCACAGCAATAAATGGAAATCTCTTTCTTCTGAAAAATACCTCAGAACTGGATGAAATGGCCTCCACAACAAAAGATGAAGATGTGAGATAAGTATGAGAGGAAAGGAACTCACCCCAGCCACAATGACCCACAATTGGAAAGGGATCCCCAAAATATTAAACTTTACTTTGAAGAGTGAGGGGACTGTGCCCCACATCACACACCCCAATATACTGGTCTGGTACCAGAAAGATGAGCCCCCGACATGCCCAGTTTTGAAAGTCAACAAGATTAACTCCAGGGGAACTATAAAACTGTAGGGAACAAAGAACTTGCTCTTGAGGGTTTGGGTGCAGACACTCCTGCCCGGAGTTCCAAGGCAAAATTAATAGTTGGAAATAAACCATAAGTAAGAGACCCACTTCCTAATCATAAAGTTGCTGCAAGAGAGGCAAGAATCTACCGTGACTTCTTCCAAGGAAGACAGGAGGGTGGCAGGCACCATTTTTCGTAATCTCCTTCTAACTTACTGGTCAAGTAGCTGTCAGACACCAAAAATGCCTGCTAATTCCAGTGAGTGTGCTTTCTGCCCTGGCCACAACACACAGATGTGCCACAAGCAAGCCCGGTGCCCTATGATGCCCATACAGCATGGGTACCACAACCAGGCTGGTCAAATGCCCTGAGCCCTGCCCACCCCCTACCCTGAGCAGGCAAAACCTGTCCCATGGATAGGGACCACAGCCAGTGGGCAGAGACCCCTTGAGTGTCTGGCTCAAGAGGCCAAGAGAGACTGTGCTTCTGAACCCCTATTACCTCCCACACAAGACGACCATTCCCTTCAAGACTGAGAGAGCTGTTTCACCTCATACACACAAACACAGACTCAAAGTCTTCTGCACAAAGTCCCCTTCCCAGAAGGGGAAGGGTGGGGAATGAAAGCAGTCAATTGTAGGATGATGTACGGTACCGAGATTTTGGGGAGTGATCGCTTTGTGGTGAACAGATACTGAATTATAATGTTGTACACCTGACCCAAAATTATGGTCTTAAATATTTAGGGTTTATGTTAAATGGAAAGACATTTGACCACTTAGCAAATGCAATATGGTACCACCTTTATGGAAAAAAAAGTATTCACATTAAAAAGAGACACAGAAAGAGGCATAAATTGGATGAGTCCATATCAAAATGTTAACTGTGGTTTATCTCTAGGTGACAGGATTACAGATGGTATTATTTGGTCTTTTGAGATTTCTCTACATTTCAATTTCTCTGCAATAAAAAATGTACTACTTTTGAAATCTGGAAAAGCAATCATATTTTGAAAAATACATAGGAAGAACCTACAAAACAGTTAATGGGAAAAAAAAATCAAGTTTTCTGTTGCTGTTGTTCTTCCTATTGTTTAGATTTCATATAAACAGGAATTGATTTTGACCAAGAATCGGGTTTATCAGAGAGACACATTCACACAAATAAGGCACCCTACAGCCTAAGGGAGACCTATTGCAAACATGGATGCATATACAAAGAAAAGCAATTTTGCCTAACAATTATGTTTTAGGTAGAGCTTCCCAGGCCTGAAAATTTCTCCAGCTGCCTTTGTTTTTGACTGATGGAGACTGTGACAGGAGGTTCTTGAAAGTGATGGAACAGCTGAGCGCACGGCTGATGGACTCCCACGCCTAACTGTACAGGACTCCGGTAGCTTATTCTCCCCCTTCTGTTACTTGTAAGCTAACCTGACAATATACAGTACTGAGTGTTCCCCCTCTGAGATCTCTGGCGAGAGCACCTTCCCTGAACTCTCCAAGGCTGTAAGCAGGGAGAGTGCACTTATGCTCAGAATGAGTCACACTAGCTCAGCCCACGCAGCTCTAACTCCTCAGTAGCTGCTGCTTCACCTCCCTGGTCAGAAGGGATGGGAGCCTTCCTGAAGACGGGCCGGAGAGAGCTAGCATTCAGCTCCAGCAGCATGCCTGTTCTCTCCCTTCAAGCTCTCTGGAGTCTCTGCCCCAACCACCTTCCGAGTTCCAGCTCCCTCTTCAGATCTCCACCCCGCCATGGGTTTGTCTTTGTCTGCCTTCCAACTTTATCTTTTAGCTCTACCGCCCGCCCCTTAGACTCACCTACCCCCACTGGACTCCTCTCTTCTTCAAACGGGCCAAGCTTGTACCTGCCCTAGGACCTTCCCCTCTGCTGCCCTGTTGGCAATGGTATGCCCTACCCCAGACTGGGGGCTTCTCCTTGTTCCGATCTCAGCACCCTCTTCAGGAACCAACTAAACAGCCCAGTGTTCTCACCCACTCACTCTCAAGAGTCCACCACAGAACCCACTGTGTTTTCCTCACAGAACTCCTCGAGAGTCCCTTGTTCACTATCCCTCCCTGCCTGGGGCTGTAGCTGGCATATCAAAGACCTCAATATTTGCGGAATGGCTCACTAAATTAATAAGCTGTTGGCTATACCTTTCAAATAGATATAGCATGTTACCCCTCCCAGCGTCTCCACGGCTACCACCATGGCCCAAGATATCACCATCTCCTCCTGCATTTTTCCATGAGCCTTCTAAGTAAATCGGCCTGCTTCTACCCTTATTACCCTTGTGCCACACCCCACCCCAAAGTCTACTGTCAACAGAACAGCCATTTATTTATTTACAACCTGTGTAAATAGGTCAGATCATGTGACTCTTTGGATCTGACACTCCAGGGGTCCCAATTTCACCGGAAGCTAAGGCTAAAGTCCTTACAATGATGCATAAGGCTTTAAAGATCTCACTCACCGCAGCTACTCCTCCCCGGCTCAGCACCCTGCAGCCTGGCCTCCCGGCTGCTCCTTGCTCAAGCCAAGAACATTCCTGCCCTGTGGCATTTGCACTGGGTGTCTCTGCAGCCTGCAACTCTCTCGCCCCAGATACGAGAATGGCCCCCTCACTCATTCCAAGTCTCATCAATTGCCAACCTCACAGAGAGGACCGCCCTTCCCACAGCCAGAATTGCCCATCTGCCCTACCTATTGTATTTTTTTTCTCCCTAATACATCTATCTCATAATTTATTATGTTTATTTCCTATTTCCAATTGCTGGGATATAGACCCTACAGAGGTAAGGATTTTTACCAGCTTTGTTCATCCTCCTCCCCAACATCCTAAAGCGGTGCCTGGTGCACTGTGGGCTGTCAGTAAATATCTACTGAATGAATAAAAGAACAACCACCACAGGGGGGAACAGAATGCGTACTGATTTTGGAACCATTTGTGCCATATGTGGTGAAGACCACTTCCTTATCCTGTCACTCCTGCCCTACAATTTTTAAGTGAGACGTCCCATCTCGGAAAAGAAAGTCCAAAAGTCAACAGATGCTTGTAAAAAGCAACTACTGGAACTTGATGGGTACAGAGTCCAGAAACAGAAAGGTTCTCTTCTATGAAGCTCCTTTCATTAAGATCCCCTTCCATTATCAGGACTAGATCTTAGGAGCTATAACCACCTTGGTGAACCAGGAGAACAGTGAGGAATTATAAGGAGTAGCCCCCAAGCCTCCAGATCCAAAGAGGCACAGATGCTTGGCTGTCTGGGACAAATCTTCGAATCACAGAATGTCAAAATCGGGTGGAATCTTTGTGGCTCCAGGGCCCAGTCCCCGCACTCTACAGAGAAGAAAAGCTAAATGCCAGGGACGTTGAGGTCACCCTGGCATTTCCTAATCCTAGTTAGAGAGGAGGACAAATACTAAGGCAGAAAACTTTTTAAAAAATCATTTATCTTAGAAAAAGACTCTTCCTGACCCTACCCCAAGCCTTGCAGGCTGATCCCGGATGTAGGTCTGCATATTTATGCGTCACAGCAGATTCAGAAATAATTCCTCTTGTCTGAGTCAGATAACGCTGCATATTTTAATTCTGCCAGCCACTTCAGACCCTGCGCTGTCTCAGACGCACGTGACATCTTATTAAATCAACTATTGGGAAGGGAGGAGGGGAAAGCCAATTTAAAATAGACTGTCTCAAAAATTGCCTTTATATGATTTATGAGTTTTAAGTAATCTCTATTCAGATTGTCACTTCCAAGAATCTGATTAAAATTATTAGTTTACAGAAGAAAGGCGGAAGTGAGATTTAAAAGTAAAAGAAAACCTTGCAGGTTTTTCTTTGATTTCCGTACCTACCCCTGATACCACAATGCTAACTAAAACTATACATATGTCTCATGCGATGGGAGACGGTGGGACAAGTCAAGTTAATAACGCTGCCAACAAAGGCAGACAATTATACCTTTATTCATAGGCTCTTAAAGTTTTTAAAATGCAGCACAGCCATCGCCAATGACTGGCATCTACATCTGGGTTTGCTTGTGGGATCAGTTGTCAAACTAGTATTTCATTAATATAGTTTTTTTTTCATTGTGACTTTTTAAGATTTTATTTATTTATGCAGCAGAGATCACAAGTAGGCAGAGAGGCAGGCAGAGAGAGGAAGGGAAGCAGGCTCCCTGCTGAGCAGAGAGTAGGATGCTGAAGTGGGGCTCCATTCCAAGACCCTGGCATTACGACCAAAGCCAAAGGCAGAGGCTTTAACCCACTGAGCCACCCAGGTGCCCCTCATTGTAACTTTTAAAGCATTGAATTCAAGCATGCAATGTGGAGTTGCTAGGAATTACTGAGCTAGATCAGTCTTCCAAAGATTTAGCTTGGATGCAGCAACAGAAAGGTGAGATCTTTGGCAGGGACAGATACGTATGTTCTGAGACCTACTGAGCTTTGGGAAAGGCCTTACAGCCATGTCTGGGGCTGGATGGACAACTTTAAGTGGTTTTCCCTCTCCCTCCATGGGCTTAGCAGAAAAATACCTAGGAAATACAGTATGTTGAAGTAAGCCCTAAAAATGCAGCTCAGAAAGCTTCAACACAGTTGGCTTTAGTGTAAATGGCGGAAATGTGAAGGAATTAGGTGGCAAGAAGAGGCCCTTAGAAGTGGGTCTATAATGTGGTCCTGGGAACCACAGTCCGGAACTCGGGAGGGTAAGGAACAAGGCTCCCTGCACCCATGCAATGACTCCTCCCTCGCTAATCTCCTTTCCTACATCCCTACTTTCTATCTCTTCCAATTATCAAGATGCTGAGTTTTTAAACCAGTAGGATTATGCCAAAGAGGTAAGACCAAAAGTTTTGCCTTTACTATAAAACAACAAGTGCCGCATCTATCAGTAATTCCCTTCACTCACCCCTGTCCTTCATTCACTCCCCCATTCCACATTCACTGATGGCTTACATTCTGCGAGGCAGAAAATCGGAAATCAAGGTGAGTCAGTATTACATGTAAGAACAATGAAACTCTATCTAATGTGCTGAACCATCTCAGACCCCAAAGAATATGAGGATGGACCACGAGGTTTCCTGTTCACATAAGGGAAAAAAATAATGAAGGGGACTCGGGGTCATACTGGTTGGCTCCAAGACATTGCATTTTCAGATTCATTCTTTTTTTTTTTTTTAGATTTTTATTTATTTATTTGACAGAGATCACAAGTAGGCAGAGAGGCAGGCAGAGAGAGAGGGAAACAGGCTCCCTGTGAAGCAGAGAGCCCAATGCGGGGCTTGATCCCAGGACGCTGGGATCATGACCTGAGCCGAAGTCAGAGGCTTTGACCCACTGAGTCACCCAGGTGCCCCACAATTTCAGATTCTGGAACAAAGAAGGAAGAAGTGTGTCTCCTCTTCTCAAGATGCTACTTATGGTAGCTCATTGGCAAAAATGCCCTTAATAATGTCCTACCTTGCAGACGTACCTTTGGGCAGTCCCTACCACACTCACTCTAGTCTCAGCCATGTGGCAATAGAAACTCAAAAGATACATCCTATGATAGAAGCAAATAAAGGGTTTATGTGCAAACCTAGACATGTTCATCAAATGCTATCTAACTCAGATCTTGAAGCCAATTTGCTTTGTTTCTTGAATCATAAATATGTGAAGTAGATAGAGTTTCTGGAATCACCTCAGATCCAAATCAACTCAAGTTGGTTTAAATGATGTAATTCTGGAAGGAAAGATAAATGTGTAAACAATATATGGCAGAATAGCTGGTCAGGAAAAGGTTTAGCAAAAAAAGCAAATATTGAAAAGGATAATGAGAGACTTCTGATAATGGCTAGAGGGACCACATAGCCCAGCTCTCTTCCAAAGACTGAGGCTCTTACTCCCTCAGAGTCCAAGGGTGTTGGCAGCTGATACCTCTTAGCTGATTCTATTTTTAGGCATTTCCCTCAGCCAAGGAGGGCTGCCTTGCCCAAAGTCCTATCCCCTTCCTTGACTTGCCCAAGGTCATACTCAATGACATCTCTGCCAGATTAACACAATCCTTTTATTTCAATGCAAGACAACTGCCAAGCCACCGCAGCTCCAGAACTTCCTCCACAATTGGTTGTGGCAGTTGTTATGACTACAGGCCATGTCTACTGCTTCCTTTTCTCAGTCCCACATCTTTCACTTCTTCACACATGTGTACCCCGAGACGCTGCCCAGTAAAATCCCTGCACGCCAGACTCCTAGTCAGAGTGGGTTTTCTGGAAAACTGCATCCAAGGCACTTTCAGAAGCATGGCCTTGCCAGATGCGAGTAAGAGCAGCAACCATAGGAGGAAGCCATCACAGAACGAACAGGATAACGCCAAAAGAGGAAAATGACAAGAAGCCATCAGATGCAGGAACATTGCATGTGCATGAAAAGGAAGAAAGGGAAGTAACCCAAGAGAAAGAAAAGTAGTTGGTAAACAGTGCTAAGCATATCCTTGTGACTGTGACCCATGTTTTTCACAGTCCTAAGAATGTAAGAATCGTGTTTGTTCACAACATTGAAAAGTCACAGGAGCCAGAAAATCAAAAGAAACTAAGTAGATGAAAAACTTCTCTGCTTGGGGCGCCTGGGTGGCTCAGTGGGTTAAGCCTCTGCCTTCGGCTCAGGTCATGATCTCAGGGTCCTGGGATCGAGACCCACTTTGGGCTCTCTGCTTGGCAGGGAACCTGATTCCTTCCTCTCTCTATCTGCCTGCCTGCCTCTCTGCCTCCTTGTGATCTCTGTCAAATAAATAAAATCTTAACCACAAAAAAAAAAAAAAAAAAAAAACCAACTCTGCTAGAAGAGAGAACAAGGAGAACATGGTCATGTTACCTCAGAGAGAAATGTTAAGAGGTAGGAAGATGTCAAATCATCGCATGAGACAAACACACAGATCTTCATCATCAGGAATACAAATGAAAATCTAAGAGAAGACTTGAAGAAATGAAAATTATAAGGAATACTTTGATTTTTTGTAATGAATATGAAAATTTTGAAAACAGGCTGTCCTCTAGGTAACAGATGATGACACATTGATACAGAAGTATAAAACTGGACTACATCAAAAACCATGTAAGAAAAGACATCCATAATTATTTTCAAAAAAGCTTTAGACCTACTTTTGCCAGAAAGCTGTTTAAAGCTTTGCACCTGCCAATAACCCCTGGGCTATACAGTGTCCCAAGTTAAAGAAAAAAGAATTGACATTCCCTGATGAGCTACAGGCAGGCCTTCTGTAGAGCTGATGAAATAGTAAGAAACAGAAAAGTGCCATCTGAGTGTGGTAGAATATGCCTTGGGGGTTAGAGACAAGCACTACGATGTGGATGTGAACTCTCCTTCAACCTAAGACGGTAAACCCCTTGGCTCTGAGCTTCTCCGACTTGGAAAATTCAACTTCTACATGGTGTGTTGATCACCCCAGTTTTGGCATGCTTCCCTCACAAACTAGGAGGACACTAGGGAGTGTATCCATTCACCTGCACCCTTAGTTGACATACAAGCTTTATGATACATGTGAGCTGGGTCAGTAGACAAACCAAGCACAGCAACCTTGAACTGAGTGTTTGTTATCCTTCTTGAATATAATTCACTTCAGAAAGTTCTGACAGTAAGCTAACAAAGAGAGCAACTGAAATCGAAAAGATGTAGTTGATCACTTCTTGCATAAAAATATGAGGGCTGTTGTATTTTTATTTTACCTGCATTTCTCAAAAGCAACATTTTTCATACTTGATTCTGTTACCCCTAAGGTTCATGGGTACACTCACAGGGATCCTTGAGTAGTCAACAGGGATTTTATATTTTTCTCTCTCCAATCATCTGAAAGGTAACTTTTTTAAAAATCTGGAGTAAATGAATGGGCAAAGCTGGATTTGGCCTGCAGGTCATGGATGATAATTGTGAATGGCCTCGTGATTTTGTTACAACTGTCCCCAAGTATTACTGTTTAAATTGTTGAGTTCTGATAAGAACAAAGTAGGGCCTACATTTTGCATTTTCATCAAGAGATGCCATGAGTGAGTACTTGGCAGTGATGGGGAAAACAAGAATGAGGGCCTGAACTGGGCCTTTCCCAAGTGCATGATACTTGATGCTGAACCCAATGACCCTGGGCTGAAGCAATCAGTACACAGTCACATCATACACAATGGTTTGAATTCAACAAAATGTTACTAACCACATATAATGAGTACTGTTAGTTTGATGTTTATGGTTTCATGGTATATAATTATGAGCTATCATAATAGGCATATTCTTAATTTTCATATTCTATGAATGTTATTCTAATTATCTTTTAAAATAATTGGAGTGATCACAAGTTGATCAAAATATTTTTTCCTTTAAAACCTAGTCTACACTTTTCTGAGATTTAGAATGTCTGCCTTGGAGAATCAATTAAAATACCATTAACACTACTAAAAAGAGTTCAGTAATGAAGAGATACAAAGTAAATACACAAAAATCAATAGCATCCTTAAACGCCAGCAATAAAAAGGTACAACACATAATGAAAAAAGATAATCACTACATTAGCACAACATATGATAACCAGGAATAATATTAACAAGAAGCATTCAGAAAGGACATATGTTGGAGGGGAAAAAAAAAAAAAAGCATAAAACTTTACCTAGAGACTCAAAAGTACTTGAACAAATGGGAAGGCATTTGTGATAAAACTAAGTAATACTTAACAGGCAATTATTCTGAAATTTAATTATACATTTAATTCAATTTCAATGCAAGTCCAGACAAGATTATTACTGAAATGTGACCATGTTGGTCCAGAAGAATAAAATGGTGAGAATAGTCAAGAATGTGTAGCAAAAGATAAGAAATGAGAATGTGGTCTGAAAAAAAAAAATAATAAAATGAAATCAATTTAACAAGTTTCTGGCAGAACTTCTTAGAGTCTTCTTTTTTTTTTTTTAAGATTTTATTTATTTATTTGACAGACAGAGATCACAAGTAGGCAGAGAGGCAGGCAGGGAGAGAGGAGGAAGCAGGCTCCCTGCTGAGCAGAGAGCCCAGTGCAGGACTCCATCCCAGGACCCTGAGATCATGACCTGAGCCGAAGATGGAAGCTTTAACCCATGAGCCATCCAGACGCCCCTTTTTAGAGTCTTCTATGTAAAGTATGACTTATATCTAAGGAAGAGGATGAATAGAAAAGTATGTGGCATTTACCGAGTATATCTGAATAGGAAACTCCTCCTTATACAACAGTTCTTCTGCATATCTTTGTACACCAGAGACCATAATTTGAGAAGAGGTCAAAGTAAACGTCTCCTGGACTCTCAGTTTCTCAACCTCAAAGCCCTTTTCCCTCAGCCCTTTCCCTCAGCTTCAGCCTTCTCACACCACTCCTCACACCCACACCTCAGCAGCAGCAGCAGCAAGCGTACCACCACCAACTGTCACGTTTCACACCTCTACAGGCAAACCACTAGCTCTTACCCTCCACACTCACTTGCGCAGCTTCACCTCTGCCATCTTTTCCACCTCATGCAGGCAGTGGTCCACTGATCTACTCTTGGCTTTCTCCCTCTTCACCAGCTTTCTCCCCTTTGCTTGCTCTGGATAGCCTAGATTCCGCATCTTTCTTTTTCATCATTCCCCTGATCTCAACTCCCTTGGCCATCTGTTCCTCGCCATACTTGTCTAGAAAAAACCCTAAATGTTGTAGAACACAATTCTCCACTTCTCTGCCTTTAAACAGTTCAAAGTTTCAAGAAACAAATTTATGCAATCTGCTTTATGGAGCTTCAAAATGCTCTAAGACATTCCTTTCAACCTCTCTCTCCCATCTCTGAGAAGACTAGTCAAACTTCTCTCCAGATTCCAAGAATGTGTGTGCTCCAGCTCTCACCTGATATCCCCACTACACACTCCACACAGAACACAAGCTCATATAGAAACACTCATCTTTCAAACACCAAATCAACACTCCTACACACACCCATCTTTTACTTCTTACTAAAAGAAATGTCCATCCTCTTATCAATGGGCATTTTCTCTACTTGTTCTCTAGATTGTATATTACTTGTCCCCCTAAAAGACACCCCCTGTTGAACCTCGCCTCTGTTGGATCTTTTCTATCTGTGTTTGTAACAGGCTCTAATACCATTCATCTTAAAAAATGAACATACATGCATACAATAACCAAAGAGTAACAGGAACAAACTTCAGCTTGTTCCCCAATCTGTCCCCTGCTACCAGCCCATTTTTATGCTACTGTTTAACATTTCTCAGTAGAGTCGTCTGCATGTGCCTTTTCACATTTTTACCTTTAAAGCACCTGCCCTCGGCTCAGGTCATAATCCCAGGGTCCTGAGATCGAGCCCCACATTGGGCTCTCTGCTCAGGGGGATGCTGCTTCCTCCTCTCTCTCTGCCTGCCTCTCTGCCTACTTGTGATCTCTGTCTGTCAAATAAATAAATAAAATCCCCCCAAAAAAAAAGAAAAAGAGAGATAGCTTTCTGATCCCCTAATGTCTCTCAGCAACATTTGACAGAATTATCTCCACCTCGTTAAAACTCTGTCCGAGGCTCCTGCCTTCTCACTGAAGGCACCTTCTGGCTCCCTGAGCACAATATGTCAGTGCTCACTGCTGGCCCTTCCATCTCCACCCAAAGTTTAAACTTTAAGATTCCTCAGGACCTGGTCTGACCTATCATTCTCACTGGATGAAGTCAAGAATTTTTAAGCTTTCAAGTATCACTTATATCCTGACAACTCATTAAATTTATGTCTTCAGGGTGCCTGTGTGGCTCAGTAGGTTAAGCCTCTGCCTTCAGCTCAGGTCATGATCTCAGGGTCCTGGGATCGAGTCCCACATCGGGCTCTCTGCTCAGCAGGGGCCCTGCTTCCTCCTCTCCCTCTCTCTTTCCCTCTCTGCCTGCCTCTCTGCCTACTTGCAATCTCTCTCTGTCAAATAAAGAAATAAAATCTTTTAAAAAAAATTATGTCTCCAGTACAGACTTCTTTGGACTTGAGATTCATATATCCAATCTCCTACTATTCAACTCCACTTGATTATTACACAGATAGAGCAACGAGAACATATCCCAAATAAATTTTATTTTCCCCTCTAAGTGATACTATCATCCACATAATTACTAATCCCAAAACTCTGTGGTCATCATGGATTCCTCCCTTTCTTTTACTCTACTCTATTTAATTCATCTGTGAGAATTATCTATTTAAACAGATCTCAAATCCATTCACTTTGCTCCATCTTTACAGCTACTCTCCAATCACCACCCTCTCTCCCTGGAGAAGCTTCTGTGGAGTCCTTGCTTCCATGGTGACCTCCTCCCATTCATTCTTCATAAAGCCGTCGTCACTGATCTACAAAACAGTCTAAATCAATGTTCTGCCTCTGCTTAGGATCTTTCAGTAGTAACCCCTTACACTTAGGAAAAATTTAAGATCCCTTAAAATAGCCCCCAGACCTTTTAAAACGTAGACTCTGCCAGCCTCCTGAACTTCATGATGTGCCTCTCTCCCCCTGTCTTGAAACAAAACCACAATCCTTAGAACACACAAAGCTCTTCCCAAATAAAAGGCCTTGACTTCCAGAATTATTAAAATCTATGGAGATTTTATTTTCTCATTTAACATCGACCCTGCACCCCAGGATATAACTTTCACAAGTTCAGAGTCAGACTATGTCAATCTCTTGACTGTTACATCTGCTGTAATGAATACAGGTGCTTGGCCATTGTAGAATCTCAGTATTTTTTTAAGTTAGTGAATGAAAACAAGTACTCTCCTTCCCACTCACTCTTCACCCCAGATAGGCCTATCATCTATCTGCATATGTTTTGAAAAGATCTTTTTTTTTCATGGACATGCCCCCTTTTCCACCATGGTGAGTTAATATTAACAAATAATCAGGATCAATATAAGTTACTCTCAGTGTGCTTAGGACAATTTCAAAGACTACTTCAATACACAGCTCTGCAATTACCATTCATTCTGGATCTTCAATTTACCAAAAGGCATGTGAATCCACTAAAAATGACAAAAAAGATAGGCATTTCAGTGAAACGAAATCTCAAGAACCACGTTCTGTATCGTGCAGCAACTGCCACAATGGTACATCAAATTTTGTAAAATTCAGTCTCCAGTGTTGCTGGAACACATGGGTTCCCTGACCTCCCCTTCAGATCTCATCAGATGTTTTCAAACATCATCACCAGCAAGTCCCCAGGCCAGCACGGCAAAGGACTGCCTCCAACCAATAAGAGATGAAAAGAAAAGTAGGTGCACCAAGGGAGTTACTTTCTGCAGGGTAGGCTTCCATTACAGACACTT
Organism: Mustela nigripes; assembly: GCF_022355385.1. Lineage (NCBI taxonomy): Eukaryota > Metazoa > Chordata > Mammalia > Carnivora > Mustelidae > Mustela > Mustela nigripes. The sequence goes on from NC_081557.1 coordinate 31,330,512, forward strand.
AGTGCCCAGACTTCTGACCTACAGTGGTATATGTCTGGGCTAAGTTTTTTGGCAGACATTATAGACTGTCTGGAGTAAGACCACTGTTGACTATCTCAATGGATATTCTTCCATGGCATTTCTAAGCTCAAAATCACCTGTGAATATTTATTTTCCTGGTCCATTGCCCTTGAGACCCTGTCTTTCCTGTGGGCTCATGAGCACAGTAGTAGGCCCATTGTCCTGAAAAAGGGTCCATGGCATATCAGGGATATATACATTTGTTCAGGAGTCTAGGAGACCCATATAATATATTTCAACAATAAAATGAACATTTTCATGTCACTATATTTGGGATAATCTGGATGTACTCTTCATAACTGAGCACTGCCATGCAATTTTTGTGTCCTTTTTTTTTTTTTTTATTTACAATGCACTGTATATTTTAAGTACTATTAACAAATGACAAAGAAGTGAATTTGACTGATAAAGGATTCAGGACAGATGGTATTTACAGAATGTCCTTTAAAAAAAGATGTAAGGGCATCTGGGTGGCTTAGGTAGGCTTCTGCCTATGGCTCGGGTTATGATCCCAGGATCCTGATTTGAGTCCCACATCTGGCTCCCTGCTCAGCGGGGAGTCTGTTTCTCCCTCTGCCCTTTACCATGTTCTCTCTCACTCTCTCTCTATCTCAAATTAAAAAAAAAAAAAAATCTTTTAAAAAGTAAATAAGAAAAAAAGAAGACTTCAGAGTGGTGCAAATATAGAAAGTGGAGACAAATGAGTCATCAAGCCACAGTTGATGGTGCTCACATGCCAGATCCGAAGACCCTGTGCCTCCCAATCCATGATACACACACACTGCTAGTATTTAATTAAGTTCAGCAAAATACTACCCCTCCTCATGGTGAATCAACATAATTCATTTGAATTTTATTAGCTATGGCTTTGTTTATATTTAACTAGTAAATTGACTTGTCTTTGTAGTCATATAAGAGGTATAATTATTAGAAATACATACCTAATTTGTGTTTATACATATTTAAGAACTATTAGAATAAACATATAAATCAAGGCCTGTTATTTTGGTTTTTTTCCCTTTTAAAAGTTTGTAAATCTTTTTCTAGTATAAAAAGCATGTTCAGAATCAGACTGATCTAAGCTCAAACTCCAGCTCTAACAACAACTCGTGCTGTGGTCTCTACAGAGCAATTTACACGTGCCCTTGGAACCACAGCTTCTCCAAGTTGTAAGCCCATCAAATGTGTTCTGTCCTAACCACAGAGCCTACAGCTGGTGAGAAATAATACCTGGTCTCCCTTTAATTGACTCCCTGACTTGCTGCTGTGTAAGATCACCTTAAAATCAGAACTCCATCTCTCCATTGAGTGGTCACCCGTTAATGAAACAATATTATATTGGTATTAACCCTGTGTATTTTTATAACACTTAACTATGTTAATCCATAACTATGCAAAGTAATTAAGACATGATGAGCCCAATCTTACTGATGTGGAAAGTAAATTTTTAAAATAGTCAAGAGCCTTCCTGAGAGTCACCCACTGATACAGGATCAATGGTATAGTTTGCACTCAGCTTCTCCAAGTCTTTTTAGTCAAGTGGCACTGTTCTCATAACTATAATATATCCAGATTACAATCAAGCAAATCCTCTAAATCCTTTCCGTGTGGCATCCTGTTGGTTTGCTGATGAGTACAAGAAAAGGTGTCACTTTTTGATAAGTAATGTGCACCCTTATAAAACAATAGAAAGTTGACAAAGAAAAGCTGGACAGCCATAACAGGGAATACTGGTTTTAAAGCAAGGACACGGATTACTGAACTTGACGATTTCATTTTTTCCCTCTTTTTAGCATTCTACTCGTAACTGCATCCTTTTAAATTTTAAAGCCTATTATCAATTCATGCTACAAAGAGATTGTGTAATGGCTTTAGAAATTATATTAGGTCAGAGAACAAGTTATTTTTTTTTTCTAATGACCCAAGATAATATGAGTGATAAGTGATTTAAGCTTTGGCCATGAAAATACAGATACAGTTGAATTTCCACTAAAATTAGGAAACTTCTCATGCTCATCCTTTTATCCAATATTGGTTGAGAGCCAAAGAAGTCAAAGATCAGTGGACACTACTAACAGAGAAATGGCAGTGTCCAGGCAGGCATAAAAATTCCCTCTTACAAGTACCCCATAATAGCCTTCTCTGTGCTCATGTCACGAAAGGTCTAAGCCCACACTACCAACAAATAGCTCTCGGTGCATTAAGATGAAAGATGCAGGAACACAGGAAGGATATCAAGAGTAGAGGACTTCAAGGCTATAACACATGATGCCACAGGTACGTATACTGGCTTAACAGAATTCAGTTCCTTCTAAAAGCATACAAAGATGAGTCAAAAAAATGTTGCTCAATTCATATATGTAATAGAGGAAAAATTAAAATAAACTGGAAGCTCAAAAATATTGGAATGATCATATAATTCATTCAATACTTGTGAAAGGATCTTGTTCAGCCACATTAAATATATGTTTACAAAGAATTCTAAGGACAAAAGGAAGTGCTTTTAACATGATGCCTTTTTTTTTTCTTTTTTTGATGCCTAGTATTTCTTAAGAGGTGTAAATATTCAATGTGATCCCAACTGTGCATAAAGAAAGTATATGGGTGTACAGAACAAAGTTGGGAGGAAATACGTGAATACTTGTGGTAATTTTATATAATTGAGATTAGAAGGAAATACGCTTCTACTCATATTTAACCTGTATTTTCCTGTATGTTGCAACTGTATGTTATTAATTTTTTTTTCTCAGTAAAGACATTAAATTACACACCCTCTACAAAACTATTAACTTGAGTTTCATCTATTGCAGAAGGGATGACCTTCCTTCAAAACCAGACTTTGTTACACCAGAAATAAAAGCATGGTGCGGGTCAATGGAATAAAGGCTTGGGGATGTGCTACCTCAGAGGGGACTCCAGACTACCTTTGGGAATTCCCACTCTCCGATTTCATGCATTTTAGAGAAGGGTTTTCCTCTCTGTTAACCCCTGCATGGAGACTCAGTAAAGTCAAACGTGCCATATAATTGGCCCTTTTTGTTTTACACAATGAAAATTGAGACAGTTGGCAATCAGGGCATTGGAGACTTTTAACGAGGATTAGGTGTGGTACAGATCTTTACCAGAATACTGAATTTTTCCCCATATAGAAAATCATGTAACAGTCATAATTTTTATTTCTTTATTGGTCTTATATAAAATCTAAAGGCAGATTAAAATGAGGATTAAAAACAAAAAAGAAGAAGCACTGAAGTTTCTCTTCCCTCAAATTCTATTCCCCTTAAACATAGCACCTTCCATTGACGACTCACCTGCCACCTGACTTCCATTTAGTCTTAGTCCAACTCCTTCTTACCTCTTTGACCTGTCAACCGCTCCTCTAACCTGGTGCTACCCAAAATGGTTATTCTGAAGACATTTTATTTTAACTCACAAGTTAAGGACTGGGTATGGAGAAGTAAATCAGCACACTACTTCCTTTATAAACAGCCTTGCTGCAAAAAAAAAAAAAAAAAAAAAAGGAACAAAAAATGTCATCTGAAATAAGTAGCATATTTGAAGATTTTGCTGATTTATGTTTTGGAGTAAGCTACTTTTCCTTGTCATAGACTAGTAACAAACATTTGAAAATCAGCATTAGTCCATACGTCAGTTGCTCTAAAATTCTAGTTCAATGTGTTCAATGATAAATGCACTGGATAAAATAACACAGGACAACAGACCAAAGAGAGTAGTGAGAGACTAGGATGCTCAGAAAAGAGACTAGGATGCTCTGTTAGAAAGGGACAGATGAGTTGGTAAGAAAAAGCGCAGAAAAGAGCTGAAGAATTTCTAGGTAAGGGAAACAAGGAGTGCAAAGATCCTGACGTGCGATACAAAGTTAAGTATGATAAAGTTATTAAGTATTAAAACCTATTTTGAACATCAACTTGAATGGAGCACCCAAAAACGGTGCTACAGAAGACAAATCCCATAGGCTGTTAAGTAGGATTTCATTTACAAAATATTCCCTGGTCAAGCAAGTATGGAAAAGGCTGAAAGAAGTTTAAGCCACCAAAAACCAAACCAACCAACCTCAGTCACTAAAGCACATCTTACCTCTCTGTGTTACCTAAAGCCCAAGTGGAGATATGCAATTTAACAAGTTAATTTTACAAATGAAAATAGGAAGGTCTGAAGATGTTTGGTGACTTCATCCCCACCCACTAGTATGCTAATAAATGTTTAGAAAAAAATTAGAAACTAAAGTATGTAAAATATTATTTTCTACATATGTATATATAATATGTGGAAGGGGAGTAAAAAGGAATTTCTTTTAGTATCTTTCTGAATTTAAGTGAAAAGGATGTTATATATGAAATTCATACAAAGAAAAAAAAAAAACACCAGTTAACAAAATGGAAAGAAGCACACACTTATCAATAATTACTTTAAAAGGGCGCCTGGGTGGCTCAGTGGTTAAAAGCCTCTGTCTTCAGCTCAGGTCATGATCCCAGGGTTCTGGGATCGAGTCCCATGTCGGGCTCTCTGCTCAGCAGGGAGTCTGCTTCCTCTTCTCTCTCTGCTTGCCTCTCTGCCTACTTGTGATCTCTGTCTGTCAAATAAATAAATAAAATGTTTTAAAAATAAATAAATAAATAAATAAATAAATAAATAAAATAATTACTTTAAAAGTAAATGGTTTATGGGGCGCCCAAGTGGTTCAGTGGGTTAAAGCCTCTGCCTTGGGCTCAGGTCATGATCCAGGGTCCTAGGATGGAGCCCCACATTGTTGGGCTCTCTGCTCATCAGGGAGCCTGCTTCCTCCTCTCTTTCTGCCTGCCTCTCTGCCTACTTGTGATCTCTCTTGCAAAGAAATAAATAAAATCTTAAGAAAAAAAAAAGTAAATGGTTTATATACTCCAATTAGAAAACAAAGGATGGCAGGATGCATTTTAAAAAAAAAAAACAAGACCCATCTATATGCTCCCTACAAGGGACTCACTTCAGACGTAAAAACACACACTAGAGGGGCACCTGGGTGGCTCAGTGGGTTAAACCTCTGCCTTCGGCTCAGGGCATGATCTCAGGGTTCCGGGATCGAGCCCTGCATCGGGCTCTCTGCTCAGCGGGGAGCCTGCTTCCTCCTCTCTCTCTGCCTACCTGTCTGCCTACTTGTGATCTCTATCTGTCAAATAAATTTAAAAAAAAAAACCACAGACTAGAAGTAGAAGGTGGAAAAAAGATATTTCATGCAAATGGAAACAAACAAACAAACAAACAAAAAGCCTGGGTTAATTAAGAAGGTTCTTACAAATAATAAAGCAGTCACACCAACAAGAGAATATAACAGTATTGTAAATATCTATACACTCACCATCGAAGAACCTAAATACTGCAAATATTGACATAAAAAATTGATAGTAATACAGTATTAGTAGAGGACTTCAATACCCTACTTATATCAATGGATAGATCATCCAGGCAAAAAAACAAAAACAAACAAACAAAAAAAAAACTATATCTATATCTCAATAAGGACACAATGTCTTTGAGTGACACATTAGATTATATGGGCCTAAGAGACATATAAAGAGCATTCTATCCAAAAGCAGCACAATTCACATTCTTTCCAAGTGCACATGCAACACTTTCCAGAATAGATGGCATGTTACAGTGCACAAGTCTTGATAAATTTAGGAATATTTAAATCATATCTTTTCCACCTACAACAGTATGACTTGAAATCAATCATGAGAAAAAAACACAAATATGTGGATTAGACAAGGTGCTACTAAACAGTCAATGGGTCAGAAAAAATCCATGTCAGGGAAGTAGCCCCATCAACCCCATAGAAAGCAGCCCACCAGCCCCACAGAAAACTTAGTTTGGGGACTTCCAGGGAAGACAGCAGAGTAGGGGGATCCTAAGTTCACCTCCTCCCATGGATACAACTAGGTAACACTCAACATCAGTATACACAACACGGAAAATGACCCTAAGACTACCAGAGCAGATTCTCCACAGCTAAATCTTAAGAAAATGCCACACCGAAGAGTGTAAAAGGGCAGAGACATGGTCAAGAGCCAAACAGATCCACTATCCATCTAGAGCAGGGAGGGACAGAGAAAAGAGAAACACACCCTAAGCCAGGCACCCCAGGCACAGGGGACCCACATGAGGAAAAAAAATCCCAGTAACATTTGGCTTTGAAAACTGTAAAAGCCCAACAATTAGTGGAGCTTAAGATCTGGAACTTTAAAAATCAGTGAGTTCAGCTCTGAGAGAGCCAGAACAGCATGAGGAAGCAAGTTGCCACCCTTCAAGAGATAGCACAACAGACAACCTCAAGGACGTGCAGCACAGAAGCAGCAGTTTGAAGAACCCGTGGGGCACATAGGAAGGAGGTCCGTATACTAACCTCAGAGGGGCAGCGTTCCCCGGGAGACCTCTCCAAGAACCAAAGGATTGGGAGGCACCGTTTCCCTTCCCCATACCTCGGCCTAGAAACATAGACAACTACAGAAACAAGCTGAACATCAGTGCTCCCCACCTAGCTTGTTAACACAAACCTGAACCCAATTTCTCCACCACAGCCAGGGCATTAGTTTTCCAGGGCAGCTGACACCCATGGCACACTGGTGCAATCCTTGTTGATACCACACAACCCACCCCAGCATTCTCCTTCCAACTAGTACCCTCCAATATGTCCACGGCCAGAGCCCATCCACAGCAGTGCCACAAGCCTGCTGGCACAGTGCAAGTACCACCACCAAGGGCCAGTACCAATCCAAAATGACTCCTTCCCAAGGGAGAAGGAGAGATAACACTCCAGTCTCATAACAGCCCCAGCAGAGGGCTAGAGCAGACATCTGGTTTGAGATAGGTCACGCCCACCTGTGAAAACTTCAGAACAGATAACACAGAAAAAGCAACCTGCAGTTTGGTGCTACTGCATCTCTATTAAACACCTGGTCTGGCTCAACTCATGCCCAAGGCAGCCCTAGACTGGCCCACTGAAAAAAATGGGGACACAAACCTGCCCACAACAGGCAGGGAGAGGCACTGTAGATGACTGAACCAAAGGCTAAAGTGGCTCAGCAACACGGTAGGACACACACAATACTCATAGGAGACATCCTTAAAGCCCAGTTTTGAGTGAACAAGTGACAAATCACTGCACAGCACCACAAATGTCTTCTTCACGAAGCTACCACTTTCAAGAGTAGAAGACACAGATGACTATCCAAGCACATAAAAAAGGGGGGGGGGGTCAGACAAAATAAGGAGACAAAGTAATATGTCCCAAATGAAAAAGCAAGACATCATCATGGCAAGACAGCTAAATGAGATGGAAGTGAGCAAAATGCATGATAGATAATTTATAGTCATAAAGATGCTCACTGGACTTGAGAAAAGAGTGGAGGACCTCAGTGAGATGAGACCCTCAACAAAGAGACAGAAAACATAAAAAGAGAACCTATCAGAAGTGAAGGTCTCAATAACTTAAATTAAAAATACCTAGATAGAATAGAAGATAGAGGAAGCAGAAGAATGAATCAGTGACCTGGGAATGGAAAGAAATCAAGCAAAACAGGAGAGAGAAAAAATAAGAGTAAAAAAGAAAAGAGACTAAGGGAACGCAGTGACACCACCAAGCATAATAGCATCCAGCTTACAGGCAGCCCAGAAAGCAGAGACAGAAAAGGGAGCAAAAATTTTATGTGAAGAAATAACAGCTGAAGACTTCCAAAATCTGCATTTCTGTTTCCTTCCCCAGCTTAAGGAGATGCAGACAGTCCCCAACAAAATAAACCCAAGATACACCAAGACACATAATGAAAATGGTTTAAAAAACAACAACAACAGTGATAGAGGGCACCTAGGAAGCTCAGTTCATGATCCTGGAGTCCCTGAATCAAGTCACACATTGGGCTCCCAGCTCCATGGGGAGTCTGCTTCTCCCTCTGACCTTCTCTCCTCTCAAGCTTTCTTGCTTTCTCACTCTCTCTCTCTCAAAATAAATAAATAAATAAAATACTTAAAAAAAAAGAGAGAAAAAGGAAACAGTGATAGAGAACTTTAAGAGTTAATAGAATACAAGAGTAAACCCATAAGGCTACCAGCTAATTTTTCAGCAGAAATTTTTCAAGACAGAAGAGAGTGGCATGATATATTCAAAATGCTGAAAGAAAAAAACACTGCAAACAAAAGTACTCTATTTTACAAAGCTATCATTCTGAATGGAAGGATAGTTTCCCAGACAAACAAAGCTCCAAAGATTTCACTGCCACTAAATCATCCCTAGAAAAAATGTTAAAAGGCACTCTTTGAATGGAAAGGAAAGGCCATACGTAGCAATAAGAAAATTTGAGAGAAAGCAATAAAGTATATCTATAAAAATCAGTCAAAAGAGTCACAAAATAAAAGGATGTGAAATATGATCCCACATCCCAACATATGGGGGAAAGAGGGAGAAGAATGAAGAGCGGGTTTGACTTAAGCAATCAATTTAACACAGACTTCTGTATGCATAAGATGTTATATACATACCTAATGCTAACCACAAATCAAAAACCAGTAACAGATATGCAAAAAAATAAAGAGAAAGAGTCCCAAGTGAGTCACTGAAGAAAAACAGCAAACAGAAGAGAACAGAAGAAAGCAACAGAGAAAAAGTATAAAAACAACCATAAATCAAGTAACAAAATGCCAATAAGTATGTATCTATCAGTAATTACTTTGAAAGTAGATGGACTTAACACCACAATCCAAAGACACAGGGTGATAGAATGGGTTTTTAAAAAGCAAGACCTATAAGCTGGCTATAAAAGACTCATTTCATAAATAAATCAGAGAAATACTAACATATGATCTCTCTGACACAAGGAATTTGAGAGGCAGGGTGGGGGGCTGTGAGGGGTAGGGAAGGAAAAAAATGAAACAAGATGGGATCTGGAGGGAGACAAACCATAAGAGACTCTTAATCTCACGAAACAAACTGAGGATTGCGTGGAGGTGGGGGGTGGTTAGGGAACGGATGGCTGGGTTATGGATGGGGAGGGTATGTGCCATGGTGAGTGCTGTGAAATGTTTAAGCCTGATGATTCATAGCCCTGTGCCCCTGGGGTAAATAATACATTATATGTTAATAAAAGAGAGAGAGAGACTCATTTCGTACCTTCAGACACAGGCAGAGTAGAAGTAAACTGGACCATTTCTTACACCACCCACAAAAATAAATTCAAGGGGCACCTGGGTGGCTCAGTTGGTTAAGGTCATGATCCTGGAGTCCCGGGATCAAGTCCCGTATAGGGCTCCCTGCGCAGCGGGGAGTCTCCTTCTCCCTCTGACCCTCCCCCTTCTCATGCTCTCTCTCTCTCTCTCAAATAAATAATAAAAATAAAAATCTTAAAAATAAATAAATAAATTCAAAATGAATGAAAGACCTTAATGTGAGACAGGAAACCATCAAAATCCTAGAGAACACAGACAGAAACCTCTTTGACCTCAGCCATAGCAAATTCTTACTAGACATGTCACTATAGGCAAGGGAAATGAAAGCAAAAATGAACTATTGGGACTTCATCAAGATAAAAAGCTTCTGCACAGCAAAGGAAACAATCAACAGAACTAAAAGACAGCCTACAGAATGGGAGAAGATATTTGCAAACAACATATCTGATAAAGGCTTAATATCCAAAATTTATGAAGAACTTATCAAACTCAATACCCAAAAAACAGATAACCCAGTTAAGAAATGGGCAGAAAACACGAATACACACTTTTCCAAAGAAGACATCCAGAAGGCTAACAAACATGAAAAGATGCTCAACATCACTCATCATCAGGGAAATACAAATCAAAGCCAGGTGAAATACCATCTCATACCTGTCAGGATGGCTAAAATTAACAACACAAGAAACAAGCGGTGTTGGTGAGGATGCAGGGAAAGGGGAACCCTACTGCACTGTTGGTGGAAATGTAAACTGGTGCACCCACTCTGGAGGTCCCGCAAAATGTGAAAGATGAACTACCCTATGCCTCAGCAACTGCACTACTAGGTATTTATCCAAAGGATAGAAAAATACAGACTCAAAGGGATAAATGCATCCCGATGTTTACAGCAGCATTATCAACAATAGCCAAACCATGGAGAGAGTCCAAAGATGCAATTTTTATATGCAATGGAATTATTACTCAGCCATTACACAGAACTATATCCTGCCATTTGCAATGATTTGGAAGGAGACAGAGTATATTATGTTAAGTGAAATAGGTCAGAGAAAGATAAAAACCATGTGATCTCACTCATATGTGGCATTTAAGGAACGGAAGAAAGAAAACAGATGAATATACAGGAAGGGGTAAAAGAAAAAAAGGAAAGAGAAACAAGCCATAAGAGACACTTAACAAAAAAGACATGGATGTCATACATCCTGCTTTATTTTTTAAGATTTTATTTATGTATGTATGTATGTATTTGTCAGAGAGACAGAGAGCACACAAGTAGGCAGAGTGGCAGAAGAGGCAGAGAGGGAGAAGCAGGCTCCCTGTGGAGCAAGAAGCCCAATGCCTGACTCAATTCCGGGACCCTGAGATCAGAGCAGCCGCTTAACTGACTGAACTACCCAGGCACCAGAGACTCTTCACAATAGAGAACAAACTGAGGGTTGATGGAAGGGGGTGGGGTAAGGGGTGGGCTAGACAGGCAATGGGTATTAAGGACCGCACTTAGGATGAGCACTCGGTGTTGTATATAAGCAACCATTCACTGAATTCTTCTGCAGAAACAAATATTGCAATGTATGTTAACTACATAAAATTTAAATTAAAATAAATATATATATATAGTTCTTTTTTTAAGGAAAAACATTTTTAAATCACCTTGGTTAAAAACAAACAAAGAAAAAAGTGAAGGGATGTGAAAGCATTAATCATGCAATCAGAAGTGAAAAGAAGACTGAGGTGACAGCATTAAAAACAGACTTTAAAACTAGGTGGCTCAATAGGAAGCATCCAACTCTTGATCTCACGTCAGGGTCCTGAGTTCAAGCCCCACGTTGGGCTATACAGTGGGCATGGAACATACTTTATTAAGTTAAAAAAGATACTATACACTCATAAAAGTAGCAATTCAACAATAATATATAACAATTATAAATATTTAGACACCCATCATGGGAGTATGCAAATGGTTAACCAGCTAAAAACAAAATTAATTTGAGAGTAGTACAATAACAGTAGAGGACTTTAATATTCCTCTTAAATCTTAAAAATAAAGAAGATCTATCCATTGATGTAATGACTTACATCAATGGATAGATCTTCCAAATAGAAAACCAACAAGAAAACAGTGGCTTTCAATAACCTGGTGAATTTAACAAATATAATCAGAATAATCCACCTAAAACAACAGAATACACATACTTGAAGATCACATTTTGGGGGCGCCTGGGTGGCTCAGTGGATTAAGCCGCTGCCTTCGGCTCAGGTCATGATCTCAGGGTCCTGGGATCGAGTCCCAAATCGGGCTCTCTGCTCAGCAGGGGGCCTGCTTCAGTTCCTCTCTCTCTGCCTGCCTCTCTGCCTACTTGTGATCTCTCTCTGTCAAATAAATAAATAAAATCTTAAAAAAAAAAAATCACATTTTAGGCCACAAAACCAATACCCAAATAACTGAAAGACTAGAGTCATACCATATATCTTTTCCAAACACAACCCTGTGCAACTAGAAATCAACCACAAGAAAAAAATCTGGAAAGAACACAAACACATGGAGGTTAAATACCATGTGACTAAACATGTTAATATGTTAATATTAATTGTTAATATTAATTATTAATATGAGTCAATCAAGGAACCAGAGAGGAAATAAAAAATACTTGGGGACAAATAAAAATACAATGGTTCAAAAGTCTAGGATGCAGCAATGGCTGTTCTAGGAGGAAAGTTTGTTGCAATACATGCCTACTGCAAGAAGCAAGAAAAATCTCAAACACTGTAAAGTTACATCTAAAGGAGATAGAAAAAGAAGAACTGAAAACAAAAACAAAAACAAAAAAATCCATAGAAGGAAGGAAATAATAAATATTGGAAAAGAAAGAAATGAAAGAGAAAAAAGAGAGAGAGAGAAAGATAATGAAACAAGGAGCTGGTTCTTTGAGATCACCATCAAAATTGATAAACCTTGAGCCAGACTCTTCAAGAATAAAGCGGAGGGAGACTCAAAATCAAAATCAAAGAGGAGAAATAATAAGAAACAACACAGAAACAGAGAGGATTATATAAGACTATACTGTGAAAAATTATATGCCAACAAATTGGACAAACTGAAAGAAATGGATAAATTCCTAAAGACATACAATCTTCCAATTTTAATCATGAAGAAATAGAAAATTTGAACAGACCAATTACCTGTAAGGAAATTGAATCAGTAATCAAAAAAACTAACAACAGCAACAAAAATTCAATAAACTAAAGTCCAGTGCCAGATGGCTTCTACCAAACATTGAAAGAAGAGTTAATACCAATTCTTCTTAAAACTATTCTTGAAAAAAAAAAAAAAAGAAGAAACCTTCCAAACTCAGTCTATGAGACCAGCATTATGCTTATACCAAAACCAGATAAAGACACTTTAAAAAACAAAACAAAACAAAACTACAGAACAATATCTCTAATGAGCATGGATGAAAACTTCCTTAACAATGTAAGAACAAGCTGAATCCAACAATACATCATAAAAATCATTCAAACACAATTAAATGGGTTTATTCCTGGGATGCAAGGGTGGTTCAGGATTTGAAAATCAATGTGATATATCACATTGATTAGTGAAAAGATAAAAACCATATGATCATTTCAATAGAGGTAGAAAAACCATTTGACAAAGTATAATGTCCCTTCACCATAAAAATCCTCATCATAGTAGATTTAGAGAGAACATAACTCAACATAATAAAAGCCGTATATGAAAAACCCACAGAGAACATCATACTGAACAGTGAAAGCCTGAGAGCTTTCCTTTAATATAAGGAAAAAGATAAAGATGTCTATTCTCACACTTTGATACATCATAGTATTGGAAGTCCTTGCCACAAGAAGCAGACAAGAAACAAAATCAATTGAAATACATAAGGAAGAAGTAAAACTTTTCACTATTTGCAGATAACATGATCCTATATAGAGAAAACCCTAAAGATTCCACCAAAAAACTAGAACTGATACATAAATTCAGCAAGGACACAAAATCAATATACAGAAATCCACTGCATTCCTATAAACTAATAATAACTAAGAATAAACTTATCCAACTAGATGATAGATCAATACTCTGAAAACCATAGAATACTGATGAAGGAAATTAAAGATGACATAAACAAATGAAAAGATATTCCATGGTCATAGAAAAGAAGAACAAATATTGTTTAAATGTTCATACTACCCAAAGCAGTAAACAGACTTAATATCTTCCCTTTCAAAATACCATTTTTCAGAGATCCAAAACAAATCATCTTAAAATTTGTATGGAACCACTAAAGACCACAAATAACCAAAGCCATCTTGAAGAACAAAAAAGCTGGACATATCACAATCCCAAGTATCAAAATATACTACAAAGTTGCAATAATCAAAACAGTATGGTTAGTCTGGAAAAAGTATGGCACAGAAACAGACACAAAGACACACTGGAGCAGGAAAGAGAACCCAGAAATCCAATGTTCAATTTTAATTAATTATAATTATATGGTCAACTAATCTTTGACAAAGGAGACAAGAATATGCAATGGGAAAAAAAAGAGTGTCTTCAATAAAGTGTTGGGGAAAATGGACAGCTACATACAAAAGAATGAAGCTGGACTACTTTCTTACTTTTTACACAAAAATAAACTCAAAATGGACATAGGGCCTAGTTCAAGACCTGAAACCATAAACATCCTTTAAGAGAGCACAGGCAGTAATTTCTCTTACATCAGCCACGGCAACATTTTTCTAAATAGTTTTCCTGAGGCAAGGGAAACAAAAATAAAAATAGACTATTGGGACTACATCAAAATAAAAAGCTTCAGCACAGCAAAGGGAACCATCAACAAAACAAAAAGGCAACCTACTGAATATAAGAAGATATTTGCAAACGGCACATCCAATAAAGGGTTAGTATCCAAAAGATATGAAGACCTGATACAATTCAACACCCAAAAAACAAATAATTCAATTTTAAAAATGGGCAGAAGACATGGACATTCTTCTGCCAAAAATGGCATACAGATGGCCAAGAGACACATGAAAAGATCCTCAACATTACTCATCATCAGGAAAACGCAAATCAAAACCACAATGAGGTAGCACCTCACCAGTTAGAATGGCTAAAATCAGAAACACTGGACACAGGTGCTAGGGAAGATGTGCAGAAAAAGGATCACCTGTGCACGACTGGTAAGAACATAAACTAGTGGAGTCACTGTGGAAAACAGCATGGTGGCTCCTTAAAAAGTTAAAAATAGATTTACCATAGGATTCATTAATTCTACTACTCAATATTTACACAAAGAAAATAAATACTCTAATCCAAAATGATGTATTTGTTTTTTAAGATTTTATTTATTTATTTGACAGACAGAGATCGCAAGTAGGCAGAGAGGGAAGCAGAGAGAGAGAGAGAGAGAGAGAGAGAGAAGCAGGCTCCCTGCTGAGCAGAGAGCCGGATGCGGGGCTGGATCCCAGGACCCTGGCATCATGACCTGAGCCAAAGGCAGAGGCTTTAACCAACTGAGCCACCCAGGTGCCCCCAAAATGATGTATTTTTTTAATTGCAGCATTATTTGCTTTGCAATTGTTTCCAAGATATGGAAGCAACAAAGTATCCATCCATAGATGGATGGCCAGAGAAGAGGCAGAGTATGGGCGCATATTAAAAGAATGCTACCGGGCGCCTGGGTGGCTCAGTGGATTAGGCCGCTGCCTTCAGCTCAGGTCACGATCTCAGGGTCCTGGGATCGAGTCCCACATCGGGCTCTCTGCTCAGCAGGGAGCCTGCTTCCCTTCCTCTCTCTCTGCCTGCCTCTCTGCCTTCTTGTGATCTCTCTCTGTCAAATAAAAAAAAAAATTTTAAAAAAAATCTTAAAAGAATGCTACCCAGCCTTAAAACAGGATGAGATCTTGCCTTTTGTTACAACATGCATAGACCTAGAAGATACCAGACTAAGTGAAATAAGTCAGAGAAATACCATATGAATTCACCTACCCATGGACTCTAACCAGCAGAATAAACAAACTAAAAGTAAAAACAGATCCACAAATACAGAGAACAAACTAATGGTTGCCACTAGGAAAAGGACTGAGGGGATGACCAAAATAGGTGACGGGGAGTGGGAGATACAGGCTCCCAATCATGCAATGAGTCACAGAAATGAAAGGGACATTATAGCAAATAGAGTCAATGTATTGTCATAGAGTTGCCTGGTAACAGATGTTAACTACACTTGTGCTATAGCTTAACACTGACAGGTAGAATTGTTACATTGCACAACCAAATGTAACACAGTGTGTCAATTGTACATTAGTTTAAAAAAAATAAAAATCATCATGTGGTAACCTACATACCAAGGATCTGAGGGTGGTCTTTAGGAACGGAGGGCAACCTTTAGCTGACATCCAGCAAGAAGCTAGGTTCTTCAGTCTCACAGCTTCAAGGAAATCAATGCTGCCAACAGAGTATATTCTTTCTCAGCTGAGCCTTTGAACAAGAACAGAACACAGCTACCTTGGGAGACCCTAAGCAGAAAATCCAGCTACCCTGTGCAGGGCTCCTGACTTAGAGAAAAATGTGAGATATTGTACAATCTTGGGAGACCCTAAGCAGAAAATCTTTATCACAGCCTTAAGAGGCCACAAGCAGAAAACGCAGCTACCCTTTGCAGGACTCCTGACCGACAGAAAATGTGACCTAATACATGTATGGAGTTTTAAGCCAACAGCTTCAGAGCAACTAAATTCTGTAGAAATCTGTATCTAATGTAGAAATATACTGGGGGTTATTTCATAGTTTTCCTACTATAAATATGTAGTATTACAAGTAATAAAATATGCAATAGTCTTTACCTAAACACTATGTAACCAGTTGATTCTCACAAAATGCTTTTTTGGGGCTTTGCTGAACACTTGTATTCATATCTAACCTATAGCTGCAACTGATGAACCAGTAAAGTTCCAACAAGGATGTTGGCTGATACTTTATTTACACTAGTGAGATCATTAAAATCAAACAGCAGACATGTTTCAAGACCTCATTCATTTGCCAGTGCTGGGAGACTTCTTTGCAGACTTGGAAAATCATTTTTGAATGCCAGAAGACTATCTCCTCCTCTGTAAATGAGAAAAATAAAAATAATAAAAATAATAATAATAATAAAAAGACTATCTCCTCAATTTTTTTTACTATTCACAAAGTAACTACTACAGACACAAAAAAGCTGTTAAGATGACTCTGTATTATTAACACTCTGTCACTTTGTCTAATCTAAGCTAGAAGTCAACAAACTTGTTCTGTAAAGAGCAAGGCAGGACATATGTCAGGCTTTGCAGGCCACACAGGTCTGTACCATATATTCTTCATTATATATGTGGTTTTTAAATTTATTTGTTTGTTGTCACGACCTTTTATTAATGTTAAAAAAAAAAAAAAAAAACATGCTTAGCTGACTACACACACACACAAAGTCCTGGGCTGGGTTTGTCCCATGGACCATCATTCATCAGCCCCAGCCTACACAGCCAACTAAACAATAAATCATAGAAGCCCTGATTTGTAGCATTTGCCAATTTCTGTGATGTAAATATTTCCACCATGGCCAATTTCAAGTTACTGACATGATTTCACTATACGTGGAAGTGGGAAGAAATCCACAGCAATCCACCATTTGTCTTAGTCTGATCAAACTGCCATAACAAAGGACCCCAGATTGGGTGGCTTCAACAACAGAAGTTTATCTTCTCACTGTTCTGGAGGCTGGAGAGTCTACAATCAAAGTGTTGGCTGCTTTGCTTCCTTGGGAGAGCAAACTTCCTGGCTTGCTGACAGCCACCTGCTCTCTATGACCTCACAGGCAGAGAAAGAGAAAGCCAGCTCCCCAGTGTCTCTTCTTATAAAAGCCATCATCTTATCACACCAGGATCCTGCCCTGATTACATAATTTAACCCTAACTATGTATCTACAAACACATTCATGTTGGAGGTGAAGGCTTCAATATTTGGAGAACACAATTGAGTCCATAAAACTTTTATACAGCACTTCCACCATACAACTACAAAATCATAGATCACAATGGTAAAATGTAAAAAAAGGAATTATTACCTTTGCTTTTAATATAATTTAACTGTACGTAATTTTATGTATACATTTAATGTATATATCATATACATTATACATTATATTTAATATAAACATAATTTAATGTATACAATTTAATTTTTAATATGGGCTGTGTTAACAAGTGGCTCTCACGATTCTTGGAAACATCATAATTGGCTCTAAGGAACTACTAGAACTCAGTTCTAAGACAGTACTACCAAAACAAGTTACTACCAGAGCTGGTACTAGAAACCATATTTTTTTTAATCTAGTGTTCTTTCTTTTTCCTTCAGCAAATCACCAAAAAAAAAAAAAAAAGTATTAGTACATATATTGCCTAAAATCAAAAGAAAATGCAACTAAACTCTTAGTGTTTGTGACAACTAATTTCTCTTTTCCCCCAGGTTTTAAAAGGTATGAAGATGAAAAGATTTTTATCCCATAGCTTTTTTCATTTTTATTTATTTATTTATTTGACAGATAGAGATCACAAGTAGGCAGAGAAGCAGACTCCCTGCTGAGCAGAGAGTTCGATGTGGGGCTCAATTCCAGGACCCTGAGATCATGGCCTGAGTTGAAGGTAGAGGCTTAACCCACTAAAGCCACCCAGGTGCCCCCCCCCCCATAGCTCTTAACTGGCTGACTTACTCATAAAATCCATGATTCTTATACTACTTTACTATTTGCTTTCTTGCCAGTCCAAAATTTTCATAGCCAGTTTTTGTAAAGTATCATCAAAGAAACATTATAAATATTGGTTTCCCAAAAAAATATACACTATAATCAACTAGCAAGCTTTATAAAAACTAAACCATGACATTTAGTAATACATTAGAATTTGGAAGAGAAGAGCCCCAGAGATCTGTTTTTTAACACATGCCAATGATGATTCCAATGTAATTAGCCCAGGATCTGTTGTCAAACTTCTGAAAACTATTAGCATAGATGATAAAATTACTCTAAAAAAACAAGGCATCGAGAAAGTCCACTATTCCTTATTCCTTTATACACAATTCTGGTGGTCCTTTTCAATCGTATTTGTATCAGTCTTTAAAGAAATGCCTTGTTTCAGTCCTGCAGATAATATAAATGTAATTTCACTAGTTCTCTCCTAAAAGTTAACAAGGCAAAATAGTGAGCATATGATGTTTAAATTATTTCCAATCTCTTGTTTCTTTTTCATCTCCCTAAATTCTTTATCCTGCTTTTTTGTCAAATTTGCCCTCAGAAAGGAACTGTATGTGCTTATTCACACTAACATGTAAATGACTAATATGGGAATAACCTCAATCTCATCCTTTCTCACATACTATATCCCATGTCATCAACAAATCCAATCAGTTTCATAATAAATCCAACCAGAAGCCAACCACTTGTCATACCATGTTTCCACTAACACTCAGTCATAGGCTACTATCCTCTGTGCTAGATTATTACAATAGCATAACGAATTTTCCTGCTTCTACCTTTGCCTCCCAGCAGTCTATTCTCAACAGGGTACTTTTAAGGTATAAATAAGGTATGTCAATTTTCTGCTGGAAACTCTCCAATGGCTACCTATCTTAGAGGAAAATCCAAAGTCCTTACTTATCAGGGTCTACAAAGACCCACGCGATCACATCTCTGTGTTCCCCTCTGACCCCTATCCACTCTACCCAGCTCCACCTACATGGCATGCCTTGCCTGACCAATCTGTTTCAAACAGCACACACACCAAACACTCTCCCATCATTATTTCATCCTACCCTACTGCATCTCTTTCAGAGCACTTGGCATACCGTTATTTGTTACTATCTGCCCTGCCCTACTAGACAATAGGCTTCTTGAGAGCAAGAATTTTTATTGGTTTTATTCATTGTGGTTTTATTCTTGTAAGCTGTCTGTATGTGTAGTACTCACTTAATATTTGTTGAACGTAAATGACTGAAGAAAAGGTCATCTTTGTCACCTTTCCACAAGTATTTGTTTTTTGAAAAACTACCTTCTTCTCTATCTACTCCAATAGCCACCCTTCAGCATATTGGATTTCTCTTCATCAAGATGTCTCTTCATCAAGCCTCCTAACTGGTGGAGCCCAGAACAAAATAAAAATGTGGGGCCCCCTTGTTCAAAAATTAAGATTTTCAAGATGGCAACAACAGAGCAGTAAAACAAGGATAAGGTCGTTCTCCAGGAAGAGTCCTGTGTAAGTCTACAGTCACTCACCCATGACACGGGCCCTGCTCTCTGTTCCCTGGCCCTTTTACCCTTGCCCATGTGCTGGCCCTGTATGCTGCCCCCCTCCCTCACCTCCTGGTCCCAACCACCCGCTCAGAGAGGCATTTCCAAGCTTGATGGGTTGGCTCAGAGGCCCTGAATTACCACTGTTCATTCCTCCGTTCATAAAACCTTTACCCTTGTGCTAACTATTGATTCTGATCTTCTCCACCAGGATATCGTGTAGACAGAAACGTGCTATGTAACTCTATTCCCACCACAAAGCCTGGATCCTAGAAGGTGCTGATAACAAAACTGGCTAAAACGGGTAACTTGCTAGTTTCAGAATTTTACATATTAGAAGCAGAATGGAAGGTAAACGAATAATCTGAGAATTCTTGGGCCATGTTAAAATTGCTCACAGTTGTAAGACTAAGACCCAAACTCCCTTCGTCGTCAAGCCTGGGAACGTGTGGGAACTCTGGACAGCTTTGGTTCTAAAAACTGACACAGCCTGGGCAATCTTGACAGTGAAACAAGTAACAAGAGGAAGGAGAAGATGTGAACATCAGGAAAGGTTAAGCCTGAGAAGAGGGTAAATAAAATAGGCAGTATTCCCAAGTCATGGTGAGCCTCAGAGAGCCCTGTTGGCAACTTGATGTACTACATCGGTGGGAGTCATGACAGCCAGCCCAGCAGCAGGAGCTTCTCAGCAGTAATGTCGCTATAATTTAGTAAAGAGTAACAGGAGGAGAAGCCTGCAAGCAAGTAATGCAAGTATCGGAACCTCAGCCCAGCATGTTGGGTGACACACAGAGACTTAAGTACAATGGAAAAGTAAAGGCTGAAAACCAGCCATTGAGATTGGCATAACTCTTGGCACCTGGAGATAACATGAACACTCAGCAAAAAAGTGGGAGCTAAGGTCCTCAGCCATGCATTCCAGAAGCCTGATGTTAGGATGAGATAAATTCCAGACCCTACCCATCTGCTGGTGAGTTCAGGGTTGACTCCCATTCACAGGGGCTAGGTCTGCAGATGGAAGTCCTCAAAATCTACACCAATATACCCATGCAGAAGGCAGAGCTGATCTAAGGGAGGCTTCCTGGCTCCCGCTATGTGACTTTCTCATCCAAGTGAGTCATAGATGCCCCTCACTCTAAATTTCTAACACCCACTGCGGCACTGTTAATTTAACTATTCCAATAACTGTTCCCAACTCCTTCCTTGCCTAGCTTCTACTAGTCTGAAAAAAGTGAGACATTCAATTTCCCAACATCCTTTGCAGCCAGAGGAGGCCATGTGACATAATACCATTCAGTGAGACAGAAGACTGTTGTTGCATGAGTTTTAGGGAAAGTCTTTTCTCTCCTGATTAAAGGGACAGACAGAGCTACCATTTGTTTTCCTTTCTTCCTACCCTGAATAAGAATATTATGTCTAGATATAACCATGTGGCAAGCCCAAAGATAAAAACAGACGTGCTGAGGATGGGGAGGTGGGGAGAGCCTTGATCCTTGATGGCATCTAGACATCTGGCTACGAGGGAGCTTGCTTGTAGCAGAAAGTGCAATTATGTAATTATAGAAATCAGTATGTGCAACATTACAAAGTATATCTGAAACGCTATATAGTGGGGTCTGTACTAACCAAAGTGTAGCCCTACATTTCTCTTTCTCGTACAGATTACCCTCGGCCTTCTCTTACATTATGTAGGTGCTTTGCCCAGCAACTAACTTACATCTAATTCATATGTGCATTTTAAAACAGAGAGGGGGAGAAATAATAGACTTATCACCAATAGACTCACCAAACCAAGATCCTTTTTCCGAAAACAAAACCACAGAGGCATTTACAACCTATCACCTAGCTAACTGAAACTCACTACTACCTTCCAGGTTTCTTACACAGCTGAAATAAAGTAATTTGACCTTCACAACATGGACTTGGGGCTGACAAATCAATAATCCCATGTGCCTTGATACAGCTAGAGTAAGAAGATGCTTGCAGCTTACTCATAAACAAGGTAGGCTAAACTCTATAAACATACCTTATTAGTTACCAATACAAAGTATTATGTTTCATTTACTATATTCATGAACTTAATGGTCTGTGAAAAGACTTCTTTACATTTCTATTCTGTTACTTAACTACCAGCAAATACCTCTCCATGCCCAGCAAGAAAGGCTTCCAGTATCTGTCTGGTTCAAATAAATCAGTCAGACAAAAAGAACTAGCAACATTTCATTTCCAACAGTAAGGCACAGTAAATGTCCTGAAATTTTATCACAGTTGGTAATGCTGGATAAAATATAACAAATCCTCTTCCAAATGACTATCTGAGCTTTTAAGAATGTGTAGAGGAAATTTCCAGGGGCCAAAAAAAAAAAGGCCAGGGAGGTAAAAACCAGACATGTAAGTGATTTCTGACCAAATGACTGGCAGATTTCAATGTTGGGGGAAAGAGAGGAGAATTTGGATTTTCCCAAGATTGGAAATGACATCTTTAAACAAAGTTGGGACTTCTTAAGAGCTGTGTGGGCTAAAACTTTGTCCACCAGAAAAGAAAGATGGATAAGGAATATGCCTTTTTTGTATATATAAAAATATCTCCCTGAATTTGCATAGCCACAGGCTTACACTGACTATTTCAGGATAAACCCTACTCATCTGTGTGGTATGGAATACCTCAGGCCACAAAGTTAACATAAAGTGGCCCCAAATGAATAGTCCCAAAGTGAACGTGAAAGAAGCAAAACAAATAGCCTCTAGCTCTGTGCTGCCCAATAAGTTGGCCACTAACCATATGTGACTAAATGAAAACTTTAAACTGAAAATCGAATTGCTCACGTTAACCATATTTTAAGTGTGCAATAGTCGCATATGACTAGTGGCTACCATACTGGAAATTTGACATTTTTATCACCGCAGACATTTCTATTGAACAGTACTGGTCTGTAGAGATCTACCCTTAATCCAGGCTCCACAGGATTCCCATTGCTAATTGCTGTTGAAAATGAGTTCACAATCCACAATTACTAAACAAAAAAACAATGCACAATGAGAGTAAGCAAAAAAAGGAAACCAAGAGTTAAATGAGAATAATATTATCTCTAGATAATAGAATTTTGCAATACATGTTATAAATATGTATGTCTTAAGTAGTTTGCAAAACTGAAGACAGAATCCAAAACTACAACAAAGGAAAAAGATCCTATCAAAAGGGATCAGGTAGATTTGAAAAAGCACAGAACTTCTAGAAATATATGTATGAATATACACATATATGTGATATGTCTGTATATATGTAGGGTGTTTATGCCTGGACGTACATATGTTAGGGTTAGGATTAGGGTTACAATCACAAATTCTGTAACTGAAGAAATCACTATCACAATCACAAATTCTGTAACTGGAGAAAGAATTCATAACTGGCAGGTATATTCTAATAAATTACCAAAATTGCAGCATAACACTTTTCATGCCATGGATATAAGTATGAATAAAGAGACATGGATGGCAGAGGAAGAAATCTTAACTGGAGTTGTAAGGGAGGGAGAAAAGTGAGAATAGGGAAGAGACAATACTTGAAGAGAATAGCTGAAAATATGCCAGATTTTATTATTCTCACCAATACTCAAATTCAGGAAATTAATACTGAACACATTAAATATAAAGAAATTCATATATGGATAAATCATACTAAAACTATAGCTGACAAAAGAGGAAGTATGTATTATACAAGTGAAGTAATGGCATCACCTACAAAAAAGTATTTTTTAGAATACAATGATCAGAGCAACACACTTCTCTTCCGCACCAACAAAGGGAAACCAGAAGACCATGGTATAGTGCCTCTAAAACGCTGACAGAAGGTAACAGAAATCCTAGAATATTGAGATTACCACTAATGGTTTTCACTGAAGAAACTTCTCACAGATACACTGAGAAAAGAAAATCCAGAACAAAAGAATAGTGAGCAAAGACCATGACAATAAATCACACCAACAATGACTATCCAGTCTGATAGTATAAATAAATTAATACATAGCATAAATAGTGTAGTAACAAAACAAAATAGCCCTAGAATTCTGAGAAAAAGTAACATAAAAGAAAGAGGTATTTGGACTTATAGCATTCTAAGTAAGTCTGTTCAGAAGGAGGATGAAAACAATAACTTTACATGTTGTTAAGCTAAGTCTGGATGTTACAACTTTAAGGATGACAATCTGAAACACAGAAATGAAATGTCTAACTTCAAAGCCTGTGAAGTTACAAAGTCATACTGAGAATAAGGACATAATTGTAAAGAATAGTTTCTTTGGGGGAGGGAGAGACAGTACAACTGGAACAGGGTATGATGTCTCAATTAGATTAGTAATTAGAACACATTAAGAAATGTCTTATTTCTTAAAATAGACCATAGGTACATAAATCCCTTAAGGAGGCTCCACACCAGGCACAAGCCCAAAGCAGGGCTCATTGTCACAACCCTGAGATCATGACGCAAGCCAAAATCAAGAGTCAAAGGCTTAACCGACTGAGCCACCCAGGAGCCCCCAAATGAATTTTTATTTTATCTTTCCATTTGTCTAAAATACTTAGCAAATTAAAACAAAACAAGGGGCACCTGGGTGGCCAGTGGGTTAAGCCTCTGCCTTTGGCTCAGGTCATGATTTCAGAGTCCTGGGATCGAGCCCCACATCAGGTTCTCTGCTCAGTGGGGAGCCTGCTTCCCCCTCTCTCTCTGCCTGCCTCCCTGCCTACCTGTGATCTCTGTCTCTCAAATAAATAAATAAAATCTTTTTAAAAATCAATTAATTAATTAATAATGATATGCCACCCCCCTGAAAAATACCTGCTATGTGAAGATACATTAACCAAAACCTCACAGAGTAAAGTGCTTTAAAGTATACAAAAGTGCTATTATCACAATCTCATTTGATCCTGATAAGAAGAAAAAGACAAGTTTCATATCCCCCACTGTGCAAAAAAGGAAAAAACAAAACAAAACAAAACAAAAACCCAGTGTGGTGAACGACCTTCCTGAGGTCACACAACTAAGGATAACTTGTGCTCAATCTGCACCTTCTAAACTTGAATCCAGTTTCTTCCCAAGAACACAATGCTACCTTGTATTTATCAAACCATTTTACAAAATACAAAATTATCTAGTCCCAAAGAAACAGTATTTTACCGGAAAAAAAAAAACTGAGTATTAAGATGAGAATATATTCAAAGGGAACAGTCAGGGATCTAAACAAGATTTTAATACAAGGATGTTCACTGAGGCATTATCTATAAAAGTGAAAACTGAAAACGACCTCAGTATCTAGCAACAGGGAAATGCAGAGAATGATACATCTGAACAATGCAATGTTACACAGTTACCATAAATCCTTTTCTTAAAAAAATTTATAGCTTAGGAAAATGCAAATAATATTAAATTAAAGAGAAATATAGTATTAAAAGTGCAACAGCCATCTTGTTCAACGATGGATGTTGATGTAAAAACCAACAATGATATTGACATACACGCGTGCGCACATACGTGCAGGTACGCACACCAAAATCCTGGCAGTAAGTGTGCCAAAACATGAAGGCTAATTTTATCTGGGGAAGAGAGGTTAAAATCACCGGGGACTTTTAACTTCATTCTCTAAAATGAACACATATTATTGCTCTAATCTGCACAAAATAAAAACATAAAATCAGCATGTATGTTTCCAAAACTTTTATAGAAAAGCACAAGAAACTTTAAATGTACTCCCCCACTGAGTTAAACAGGTAAAAGTCAACGTGCTATAAGACAATAAAAGAAAAGAGGAAACATATAAAAAACGAAGACAAAACAAGTCTGATATTGAGATGTAGGAGGACACATACTGCTTCTCATTACCATTGCGTCTTTATCAATTAAGTTAACAGGTCTCAGATATAGAACTGGAAGCCAAACACAGAAGGACCCTAGTCCCCAAGTCGCTGATTTAACAGTAGCATGAGCTGAATATCAAAAGGCTGCCCAGGAAAGGCACTCCAGCCAGACACTTCATCAAGAACAGTGGTTTGTGCAATTGAAAGGTCAAAGGGTGTCTCCGAAAGTTCAAACCACCCAACCACAGAGGTACATCAAATCTTCAGATCATGAAAAGGCTTTAACCCAGGACAAATTGGGAACTCTTCATATCCAGACATGGTTCCTACACCCAGACTCACAAGGGCAGTAATAATTTTCTTATAGAACATACCCGTTCTACCGACTCTCTTCTGCTGACTCTTAGAGAAATTGCTAATGTAATTTGAAAGTTCAATTAACAAGCTAACATCCAATACTACAGGCTGTTACCTCCCCAAACTTGCACATACCTGTCACCTCTCACCTAACGCACTATTATGAGCTTCTGATCACTGCATTTAGTCCTGTGACGGCTGTCTCTCAAGTACCCATTCAGCAGGACACAGGAGGTCATGCTGACGATACGGGACATTTTAAGATCTTTAATACTGCTTTCAGGGAGAAGGTACCTGCCATTAAAATAAAAGCAGCAAATGGTTTTTCCATTTCTCTTCTGTTAGGGAAATGGAGGGAGGGAGAACTGAACACTGGAAGCTAACACGTTAGGTGACTCTTACCTTTATTTAAATTGAATATTCTTTTGTGCCCTTGATTGAACTCTTCCGCCTGCTCCCTTTCTTCCTCTCCTGCTTCCCCTTGGGACTCTAAGCCTGAAACCAAGACTCACACAGCAAGCCGTTCAGGTCAATGTAAGCTTGGAACTCGGAAAATCAGATTATCTGCTTGAAGTCATTCAAATGGAGTTTTCAGACACAAGCCTGAGAAGTCAGGCTCTTGCACAGACAGTCAGAGCTCAGCTGGGCTTTTCCTCGTGCCTCTGGGAGGTCACAGTGGTGGTGGGGGTGGTAATGAGGGTGACCGCGAAGATGGTGAGGGGAAAGAGGATGATATCAAGGCAGAAGTGGTATGAGCTGGGAAACTCAGCAAATTTAAACCTATGCAACCAAACGAGTTTGTTACACAAATACCAAATTGACAAAAAAAAAAAAAAAAAAAAAGTTAAAGGAAACCAGTACAGACCTAATTATAAATGTGAACTTTAAATAAGTTTAACTCGGCCAGTTACTGAAGACAGAACCCTAGTCTCGTCCACTTTCAATGAATATTAGGAAGATGGAGCAGAACAAACACCCCCACATGCTAACAGGGAAGCCAACAACAGTTCTGTTTCACTTAATCCCTTTATTTCCAGAGAAAAGTGGAAAATCCATGGATTTCAGTGCTTGTTTTTGAAACATCGAATTTAACATTTAAGAATCCACATGCAATACAGAGGATGAGAAAGGTGAGATTATGGGCTCACAGAATTCTTTTAACTTGTATTGTGCTAACTTAGGGAGGTAATCAGGTTCTATTAGATTCCAGCAACTCATAAGAGGGGAAGGGCAGAATCTGGGGATGCCAACTTTTCAGGAGGTCATGTATATTTAAAAAACAAACAAACAAACAAAAAACTCACTTCAGGACCTTTTCACTTAAGAGAAATAGAAAATGCCCAACTAATTTGCTTTTAAAATAAATCATTGAGAACATGAGTTCCTTAATAAATATTGCAGACAGCACAGAAGTACCACACCTTGCACTCTGGCCAAAAAAGAGAAATAAATGGAGGGAAAGAGAGAAATATAAATCAAAGAAGAAAGGTTGAGAGAAAAGAGAAGAGTGTGAATACAAGGAGAGAGAAGAAAGGCAGAGAAGCATGGAAAGAGGTGGGCAGGAAGACTAGAAGAAAATCAGCCTGGGGCGGGGCATCAGCCTGGGAGGTATTCTCAGTAGAGACTTAAGAAAATATATAAGTTAATTAAACTGGTTTGGTCAACCCAAGCCTTTGATTTCATCGGTGGCCATTACCAGTCATCCCTGCTCTCTGACATGCTGAGTAAGATTAATTTAAAGATGCTAAGTTTCCTTAAAATTTTTTAAGTTGTGAATAGGTTATACTTTTCCCTTGCCAAGGCACTACATTAAATCTGCAAGAGGCAAGGATTCTCTTAGTGCCCGGCCCAGAGACCACTGAGAGCAGCTGCTCTCTTGTCCTGCCTGCATGTCAAGACTCACAGGGAGAGCTTTCAATCCCAACACCGATGCCCTCTCTAGCATGGATTAATGTAATCAAAATCTCCCAGGACCTGCCCCCAACACAGAAATCTTATGTGTTGGGTGAAAAGCTTTCTTATAATGTAGAATGGTTTCTGGAACTTAGGTACATGGAATTTTTAAATTATTACATTTTGTTTTGTCTCTATTTTCAGCTGGGTTCCACAGGGAACAGGTGAGTTTCTAAGAAACAAATGTAGAGACCTGTTTCTCCCTGTAGACTTGAATCCAATATGGCTTTAAAAAAAAAAAAAAAAAAAAAACCATGGGCACAAAAAGAGCTAGGCTGCTGGCAGAGAGAAGCCACGGCGAGAATTCTGCATGAGGTGACACCTGGAGCACAGCTTAGCTTCACTCTCCGCGTGGCCAGGCCCACCCCAGCACTCCAACTTCTTGTAATGCCTTTCAACTGCTCCTTTCTGACCAACATATGAGTTTTTCAGAGAGAACACGAAGGTTTCAAGGAGACTAAGCGTCGTCCCGCTGAAACTCGAAACAGGAGAAAACAAGTCTTTTGGGGGAACCGTAAGGAGTCCAGGAATGCACTTTCCAACAGACCCTCTGTCCTCTCGTCCTATATGACGGACCCAGAAGCCAAGAGGTGGTTATTGCTGACGTGGCCCAGCGCCGAGCAAACATGACCTCAGTAAGTGTTAACTGTATAAAGGTGGAATAAAGAGGCATCGGGTCTGGGATCAGCCCCAGGCCCAGTGTGAAGAGCGTCAAGGAGGGGAGGCTGAGGAATGGACTTCACACGGTCACGTGTTCCTTTACTCACCCATCTGGAATTTAGGTCTGTTTATTTTTACTAACAGTCACCCTCGTTTCACTCACTAATAGTAGACACGGCCCTTGCCTTGCAAGAGATTGAAAGTAGCAAGAAGAACCAGAAATACAGATGAAACAGCTAAACCAGGCTGGCCCCAGAGTAAACATGAGAGCGGCCTGTTAAGCTCCCATCAGAGTGTCCGGGGAGCCGGGCTGGCCCTCGCAGACAGAGCAGATTATCGTCTTGCAGGAAGTGAAACAGGTGTTTAACCATTTTCCTGCAGATGTCGTTTAAAATAAATTCTGGTCCCAAGCCTTCCCCCAACCCCCTTCCTTATTAAGCTCAGTGAAAGAAAAATCATCACTAGCACTAAATCTCCTCCTTTCCCCTAACGAATGCCTGTTAATCCTCTCAAGAAACTGAGAAATGCCAATATTACAGCAGCCCAGAAGGAACTGTCTCAAGAGGGCTAAAATGGAATGTATTTCTAAGAAGGGGGCGGGGCCAGAGATCTGGGCTGGCCCCCTATAAACAGCAGAACTTAACTGTTTGGAGCAGGGGGTTTCAGGTGAAGGAAACCGATGTCTACAGTTGAGCAAAATAGTTCAGCTTTTCAAGCTTAGGTGTCTCATCTGTAAAGTATACAAAATAAGACTATTTAATTTTAAAAGAACATGGTGAATGCTTCATAACTTAAGAACAAATCCCAAATGCTCAGCACAGTGACTGTCAAGTAAATACGAATTACTCATTCATTTACTGAGTATATACAATGCACCGGGCGTGCTCTGGGGGCTTAGATAAGAAACACAACAGACGAACATCTCTGCCTTCATACAGCTTCCCATCTACGGTTAAGAAGGTGATGCGACAGAGAACATAAAAGGGAGAAGGGGGACAGGGATGAAGAATGAGCTGCGTTAAAAAAAAAAAAAAAAGAATGAGCTGCGATTTTAAACAGACTTTACTGATTGGTGACACGGGAGGGAATGAGACATTCTGAGGAAAAAGTCATCACAGGGTCCAAGAGAAAGAACCTTGTCTGGTGTATCTGCAGATCAGCGAGGAGGTCAGTGTGGCAGAAAGAGGCTAAGTACAGGGAAGATTAGGAGGAGATGAGCTCTGGGAGGTGAGGGCATAGCAGACTAGCTAGGACTCCAAAGCTTGGCATTTACAGAGTGAATTAGGAAGCTGCAGAAAAGGTCTGGGAAGACAAGTGACACGACCTGATTTACACTCTGAAAGGATCACATTATCGGCTGTGTGCCACAGAGATGGGGTGGGGAGGGGTGTGTGCAGGAGCATAAACTGAGGAGTTTAAGACACTATTACAGGAACAGAGGTGACAGCTGATGGCAGCTTAAACCAGATAATGGCAATAAAGAGGGTGAAATGTGGGCAGATAGAGTAGGGATAGATTTTGAACATTGAGTCCATAGGCTTTGCCGATGAATTAGTAAGAATTGGCTATCAAGGATGACACTTTACAGTTTAGCCTAAGCAACTCAAATGATGGCCTTTAACTGATGGCAAAGACTTTAAAACTTAAGAACTGAAGGTCAGGGGAAAACAGGAATACGAAGAAATCGGTTTCGGATGTATTAACTTTTACGTGCGTTCTGCGTATCAAGGGGAGGTATAAAGTGAACAGTAAAATATCTGATTCTGGGATGGAGGGTTCAGGAAGGGACTCAGGTATAAACACGGGCATGATTTATACACAGATGCTCTTTGAAACTAGAAGACTAGATGAAATCACCGAGAAAGTTTAAAGAAAGAAAAGTCCATGAAGAAAGCCCCAGGGCACCTTCAAGTTTAGAACTCAGGAAGGTTAGAAGGAACCATCAAGGGTGACTGAAAAGTAGTGGTCAGTGAGGAAAACCAAAGAATACAAAAAACCCTGAAATTTCCTTTAGATCAAATTCATTCACCTAATTATGCACACACCCATGCCTCCAACCATCTAGTAGAACAAAACATTTTAGAATATAGAGATGAGAATGAAATATACCCGGATTCAAATTCAGAGTCTTTCACTAAGCAGGTTTGTGACCCTGGGAAGTTATTTAAACTCTCCGAGTCTCTACTTCCTTGACTCTAAAACGAAGAGAGTGAACACCAGCTTCACGGGACGGTAAGGAATAAATGAGATGCTAGAGATGAAGCACAGGGCTTGGTACTCCAAAGACTCAAAAAAGAATGGCTACAGTCTCTATCTATTCTTCCTTCTTGTGTACTTTTTGAGCACCTACCATGGAGGCAAAATGATACATGGAAATTTCAAGAGTACTATATAGACCATGTCCCTAAAGACAAGTTCTTAGGGGACAGTGACCTTAACATAAAGGTAGTATTTCACACATCCCTGCCTCTGCACTTACACAGTATTGCTCTCAATTGGGACAAGCAGGGCCTCGAGTGTTCCATGAATGAATGAGGGACTGACATGAATAGACACTTCAAGTTTGTGGCAGAGATCACCGCAAGTTGAAGTGGACATAGAACACCATTCATGACATGGAAAGAGAAGCTTTTGTTGAATCTTTTTCACTGAATGAACCACTATTTATATAAACAGGCAAGATGAACAGGGAAGGGGACTGGATTACTAAGAAACAATGGCATTTGAGACTCCTGAATAAGCCATGAACCTAAACACAAAGAGGATCCTGTGGCCTTGCTAAATCTTGTTTTAGGGAAGTTCGTTTGCTTTCATGTTTGTCACCCACAAAATGTAACTTCCTTTAATCAGAAGAATAAAAGCATGTAGTCATTGAGATGTAATATAGACCAGGCACTCTTGCAAGCAATTTTATGCCACTACTGATCAAACCATCCTACAAGATAGAAATGACTATTATTTCCACTGGATCAATGAAAAAGCTGGTAAAGTACAACTTTAAGTGGTAGAGTGCAACTCTACCGCCCAACCAAAGCCCTATGACAGTGCATCCTGCAAAGACCACATAAGTCCACAGGCCAAATACTGACAATTTGCAAAGAACCTGTTAGGTAAAGTAAGCGATAAAACAGACAGTTTAGCCACATTAATAATAAACATGATAATCAATTTCATTTTTCTGACTTATTTGATTTTAGGTAAATGCGTTTCTCCATTGATTTTGTGGTTCAGCAATTTGTGAATAAATGAATCAGTGAAATTAACCAACACATTCCTAAGGTTTTGGAATGTTGAGTGAAGCAGAGTGTGTCTGTTCCCCCACTGTGGAACATCAATACATCTCAGGGTCTTTTTTCTTTTTTATAAAGGATAAGAATTGTTACTACTTTTGATGACAAAATAGACATCGTTATTTATAAGAAGGACCTTGAAAAACATTGGCAACTGTTTTGGTAAAGCAGCTTGTATCCAATAGTGCATCATCTCAGAGCAACACTTAGCAATTAATAATAGATGTACAGGGCACCTGGGTGGCTCAGTTGGTTAAGCAACTGCCTTCGGCTCAGGTCATGATCCTGGAGTCCCAGGATCAAGTCCCACATTAGGCGCTCTGCTCATCAGGGAGACAGCTTCTCCCTCTGCCCCTATCCCCTTTCATGCTCTCTCTCTCTCTCAAATAAATAAAATCTTTTAAATAATAATAATAATAATATATGTACAAAAAGGAAAAGTAAGATAAAACCCATCAAGGCAACTGAGCAAAGAGCCATACATATCTGTTTTCTCCAGACTAATGAGCAGAATAAAGTTGCCCCTCCAGCTACCTCTGCACATGCAGCGAAGAGCTGGGGTTCGACATGTGTACATGTAAGCACTGCCTCTCTTAGCATGTTCCTTGCTGCATTAGTTTTCAGATCATGGTTCGGAAGCCCAGAAGAGTTGAACATTGCCTACATTCTAAGTCGTAAGACATAGAAGTTTTCTTCTAGCTGGAGAGTATTTTTTTTTTCCCTCTTGGCCTATTAAATTTGCATGTTCAATACATTCTACAATGCCAGCGCTACCCCAATTCCAAAAACCACACAAAGGTAACACACACACACACACACACACACACACACTTATTCACAACACAATCATGGGCCCATATCCCTGATAAAAACAGACACAAAAACCCTCAAAAATATCTTAGCAAATACCATTCAAAAATACATTAAAAGGATCATTCACGACCATCAAGTGGGATTTATTCCAGAAATGGCAAGATGGTTCAATATTTGTAAGTCATGATACACCACATCAACAAAATGAAGGATTAAAAATCCTATCATCACCTTAATCAATATAGGAAAATCATCTGACAAAATTCACTGTCTGTTTATGACAAAAACTCTCAACAAAGTGGATGTATAGGGAACATAACATAATAAAGGTCATATATGAAAAATCTACCACTAATATCATACTAAGTAGTGAAAAACAAAGCTTTTCCTCTAAGATTAGGAACAAGACAAGGATGTCCACCCTCACCACTCTTATTTCACACAGTACTGGAAATCCCAGCCACAGCAATCAGACCAAAAAAAAAAAAAAAAAAAAAAATATATATATATATATATATATATATATATATATATCCAAATTGATGAAAAAGTTAAACTGTCCTAATTTGCAGATGACATAATACTATACATGGAAAGTCCTAAAGGCTTAACAACAATAACAAAAAAAAAATTAAAATCAATGAATTCAGTGAAGTTGTAGGATACAAAATTAATATCCAAAAGCTGGTTGCATTTCCTTCTTTTTTAAGCATTCACTTATTTAACAGCGAGGGAGAGTGTGCACATACACACACATGCATGAGCAGGGAGGGAATCAGAAGCATGGGGAAGGGAGAGAATCTCAAGCAGACTCCATGCCAAATGTGGAGCCCAACATGGGGCTCGAATCCACGACCTTGAGATCAAGACCTGATCCAAAACCAAGAATCTGACCCTTAACCAACAGAGCCACCCAGGTGTCCTAGATTGGTTGCATTTCCCTACACCAGTAACAAAGTAGCAGAAAGAGAAATTTAGATAGTAATTCTATTTAAAATTGCACCTAGAAACAAACTTAACCAAGGAGGTAAGGACCTATACTCTGAAAACTATCAAATATTAATGAAAACAATTGAAGATGACAGAAAAGATATTCCATACTCATGCACTAGAAGATGTAATACTATCAAAATGTCCATCCACACAAAGCAATCTATAGATTCAATGCAATACCTATCAACAAAATACCACCAGCAATTTCTACAGAACTTGAACAAATAACCCTAAAATCTATATAAAACAATGAAAGACCCCAAATACGCAAAGCAATCTTGGGCAAGAAGAACAAAGCTGGAGTCATCCCAGATTTCAAGATACACAACAAAGCTATAGTCGCCAAAACGATATGGCCCTGAGAGAAGCACAGACACACAGATCAATGGAACAGGATAGCAAGCCAGGAAACAAACTGACACTTTAATGGTCACCAGGACAAAGTAGGAGAGAATATACAATTCAGAAGAAAACAGCCTCTTCAATAAATGCTGCCAGGAAAGCTGGACAGTTACATGCAAAAAACGAATGAACATAGACCACTTTCTTGTACCATATACAAAAATTAACTCCAAATAGATTAAAGACCTAAATATGAGACCTGAAACCATGAAACACCTTGGGGGGGGGGGGGCATAGGCAGTAATTTCTTTGACCTTGTCCTTAGCAATAGTTTCTGACAATATGTCTCTCAAGACAAAGAAAACAAAAACAAAAACAACAACAAAAAAAACTATTGGGACTACATCAAAATAAAAAGGCTTTGCACAACAAAGGAATCCATCAACAAAACAAAAAGGCAACTTACTGGATGGGAGAAAAGATCTGCATATGATACATCCATTAATGGGTTAATATCCAAAATATATAAACAACTTCCATACCAATAAATAAATAAATAATCCCATTAAAATTGGGCACAGGACTAAAATAGACATTTTTCTAAAGACATACAAATGGCCAGCAGACACATGAAATGAGACTCAATGTCACTAATCATGAGGAAATGCAAATCAAAACCACAATGAGATATCCCCTCGCACCTGTCAGAGTGTTTAGAATTAGAACGACAAGAAATAACAAGTGTTGGCAAGGATGTGCAGGAAAAAAATAACCCTTGTGCACTACCGGCAGGAATGTAAATTGGTGCAGCCACTGTGGAAAATAGTGTAATTAAAAACAGAACTACCCTCTGATTCTATCATTCCACTGCTTGGGTATTTACTCAAAGAAAACAAAAACACTAATGCAAAAAGATACACGCTCCCCTGTATTTATTGCAGCATTATTTACAATAGCCAAGATACGGGCGACACCCAAGTGTCCATCAACAGATGAATGGGTGAAGAAAATGTAGCACGCAAGCACACACACACACACACACACACACACACGTACACGCATGCACATGGAATATGACTCAGCCACAAAAAAAGGATAAAATCTTGCCATGTGTGACAACACAGAAAGATGTGGAGGATATTATAAGTGAAGTAAGTCAGAAAAAGACAAAGAACATACAATTTCACTTACATGTGAACCCTAAAGTACACAACAAATGAAACAAAAAGAAGAAACAGACCCACAAATACAGAGAAGTGATGGCTGCCAGAGGAGACTGGTGGGCCAGGAGGGATAAAATGCATAAAGGGCAGTGGGGGACACAGGCTTGCAGTTAAAAAATGACTAAGTCTTGGAGATAAAAGGCACAGCATAGGGGCTAGAGTCAATGGCACTGTAACAGTGTTGCAGGGTGGCAGATGGCCACTGCACCATGGTGAGCAGAGCACAACCTAGAAGCTTGTCCAGTCACTCATGTTGTATATCTGAAACGAATGTAACATCGTGTGTCAATAATACTTGAAAAAATTGGCAGGTTCATAGACTTAAAAAATAAGTCAGCAGCATTAAATGTTTCCTGATTTGAGAAGTGATCAGATGTGTACAATAGAACATTTGGCAAATACAAATAAACCCCAAAAAATAAAAAGTTCCCCATATTGCCACTAGCCAGGAGTAACTCCTTAGATTTAGGGAACTTTATTGTTTTTTAAAGATTTATTTATTTATTTATTTATTTGAGAGAGAGAGAGAGAATGAGCAAGAGAGAGCGTGAGAGGGGTGAGGGGCAGAGGGAGAAACAGACTCGCTGCTGAGCAGGAAGTCTGAATTGGGACTCGATCCCAGGACCCTGGGATCATGACCTGAGCTGAAGGCAGACACTTAACCAACTGGGCCAACCAGACATCCAGATTTATACAACTTTAAAATCCAAGTAGAAGTGACACACCCAGGATTTGGAGAGCTGCCAGGTGTGGCTGAATGCAGCTTCTTGTAGTGTTTTTTCACATTGCTATAAAATTATTGTGTGAGTCTGTTTTTTAATAGAAGGGAAGATATCAAGGCTTAGTCTCCATTTCTTCTACAGTGAGAAAACTATGGCTCAGAGGTGGGGCAGGACTTGCTTAAGATGGAACAGCTGCTTGTCTGTGAATAAAATCAGCACTGGGCTTCCAAGGCCAGACTTGGCACTCCCTCTCCTACACACCATGCAAAGTGAAATACCATCTCTACAGACCCGTCACCGCGGTCCTTTATGGTACTTTGGTTTGTTTGTTTGCTTTTCAACAATTTCCTATAAATTGGAACTCTCCTAGGTAGGGAGGAAAAGCTTAAGCTTTGGGTTACAAAATTTCCATGAATAGTCTTTCCAGATGCCGGCCTCTCATGGAGCTAGAGCACAGAGAGGTAACCCTTGCTCAGGACCCTTCCTGCCTACCACAGCCCGAGGATCCTACCTACATTCCTTTGTATCTTGAAATCTAATCATCAACAATTTATTGAGTGCTCAATACATGTCAGGCACTATATGATACATACATTATCTAATTTAATCCTTATGATAACCTTGTGTTCAATTAACATCTCTATTTTATAGAGGCAGAAGTAGAAGAGGCATATTCCCAAGGCCATTGAAAAGTCAATGGCTGAAACTCAGACTTGAATCTAGAATGGTCCAACTCTGAACTCTCTCTTCTCCCTTCTGGATGCTGAGAAGGATGAACTCTTCCAGCATCTTCTACTAGGGTGTTCTTACAAACCCTTTTAATACCGACAGTTACTAGAGATCACTGTGGGGAAATCAGGAAAAAAAAAAAAAATCAAAACCACCAAAAGGGTTTTAAACTTACACAGTCCTGATTTAGGGTTAGGAAATCGATTTAGCAGTTGTACGTCCTGACCTTTAGTAAGTCGCTTGAATTTCTGAGCCTATGGTCCTTTTCTGCAATTGTATCTTCCTCAATTTAAGCAGCCTAGGAAATTCATCATTCAAACCTGTGTACTCCTGAAAGTGAACAGGGGTTCTATTATTTCAGTGGGACAACAGGTATAAAATAGGACCTGCGTGGACCAATCAGTGCATCCAGTTCACTGTAGATAACTGTGTTGGAGAAGCTGGTACACTGCCCAGCATATAATCGAGAGTCATGGGATAACAGATTCTTTTCTGTTATCAATGCAGCATCAGCTAGCACACAAGTGTTTAACCACAGGCAATTCTGCCTTTTAGAGAGCGCTTAGCGATGTCTAGAGATATTTTTAGTTATCAGAACGAGGGGAGTGCATGGTACTGGATAGAAGTCGAGTATGCCGCTAAGCACCCCCCAACACACACAACGCACAGGACATGCCCTTACAGAAAAACAGCAGTCATGTCAGGGTTAAGCAACCGGGAAACTGCACTTTTCATGAAGGCAGAAAAGAAAATGGAGAAGCTCTGACAGCAAAGACAGAAGCTCACTTTGCTTCTCTGGGTTCTATCTTGGGTCTTTGGTTTGGTCAGCCCAAGCACGGTGCTAATGATATCAGTCCCTTTGGAACTCAAGTGAAACGGCGCATTCTTCTGATATTTTAACAACCACAAACAAATTTGCAACCAGGCCCATCACCACTCTGAAAGCACCGTCTCCCATCTCAGACGTTAAGTCGCTATGCAACAAAATAGGCCATGTACTGGGTACATAATGCAATCTGCATGCATTCACGGGAGAATAGTAGTTCCCATGCAATCAACACAGGTGCGTCTCTAAAGGTACAAAATCATCATTAGCAATAATAAAGCCTTCATCTGACTTGCCTTCCTTGAGCCCTGTTCTCAAGATAAAATTAAGCTGAATTTTTAAACCCCGAGCCTAAAATCAAGCAACTACTCAGGGAACCATACTATTTTTTTTTCCTTGAAAGAGAATGAGCAATTATCCATAACTGTATGGGCTGTAATTAACTGATCATTCACTCACATTTTCACACTCTCAGATAAGCCTAAAAGAGGTATTAAAGTTTTAAAAGCTCTCTCTGGATGCAGGCCCCTCCCTCACCCCATCAAGCCAAACTTCAATATCGAACGCTGGCATTCACGGGGTGCAGGTTGGCTCAGGAGACCGGCTGTAAGACTGGATATATAAATATAATTTATCTCAACTCTTAAGGCAAAAGTAGCTCATTAAAATACAGTTGCAAGCAAAGCATAATCCCTGTTTCTCTGTAGTAAGGATACTTCGAAAGCTTGGGTACCTTTCTGAAAGCCTAAAAACTCCAGGAAAGAAATTTTAACTTTTTTTTCTTTTTCAGTCCCAGGTTTCTGCCTATACTGTCAGCCAGTCGATCCCCGCCAGCAAGGATTTCTTTCCTGAGCATCATGAGGGTGAACCAGATCAAGCAGCTTCACAGACCACTGCTGTCTGATACGATGTCCAGCAGGTCCACTGCATGGGCTCCCAAAATGAGTGCTTGTTCTGGGGCTTCCTATAGTGGTACCTCTTTCCAAGCAGGCAAGGGATGAAAGGAGCATGTTCAGTGGCTTTCCTACACAAAGATGTCTTCTTTATTAAGACTTATTTATTAAGGCATAAAAAGAGAAAAGAGATAATACGGAGTAATGTCTTCCTGCAACTGCAGATCAGGGAGATGCATTTAGTGGCACTCGTCAGGAAGACCAAGCTTTGGTGTGAACAGGGTTCAAGAGAGACAACACGTTGTGTTTAGACAACGAGAAGCTTCCGCTTGGGATGCCTGGGTGGCTCAGTGGGTTAAAGCCTCTGCCCTCGGCTCCGGTTGTAATCTCAGGATCCTGGGATCCAGCCCTGCATCGGGCTCTGTGCTCCGCAGGGAGCCTGCTTTCCCCTCTCCCTGCCTGCCTCTCTGCATGTTTGTGATCTCTGTCTGTCAAATAAATAAATAAAATCTTAAAAAAAAAAAAAATGTTTCTGCTTTCTATGTGGAAAGCCCATTTCCGCATCTGCTTTGTCAATGTATATAAACCAAATTCTAAAATGGAAAAACAAACAAACAAACAGAAGAGGCACCTACCTTTCTTCCCCTTTCCTTCTGTGGACAGAAGGAACCACTCTTGGCCCTGGCGCGGCCTCAGTGGAGCGCAGGAGTCCTATCCTAATCACTGGACCACACAGTAATACATCTACCTTCAGGCCAACAGATTCCTGAAGGAAATCTTTTATTTCCCACTGCTCAGCATTGTCGGGCACAAAGTAAGGCATGAAATACAGTTGTGACCAATTGAATTGAAATGATATGGGAACCACAGAGTGATGCTATCCTGATGTATACTGGCTCTGGATGACAGGTGCATGATGGTTAACATCTGCTAACACTGAGTGCCAAGTACCATCCTAGGTATTAATTCATTGGTCTATTTTATCCGCACAAATTTACTGCACTACAACTGTCTGAGATGGGTACTAGTATC
This sequence comes from Mustela nigripes, assembly GCF_022355385.1. NCBI lineage: Eukaryota > Metazoa > Chordata > Mammalia > Carnivora > Mustelidae > Mustela > Mustela nigripes. The sequence continues at coordinate 31,369,805 of NC_081557.1, forward strand.
TCCATTTTATAGTCAAGTAAGTAAAGCCACAGAGAGGTCCCAGGATTCAAAGTAGGCATTCTATCTGCCAAGTCCATATTCCATTTTTTTTTTGAAGATATTTATTTCAGAGAAAGAGAGGGAACACAAGTAGGGCGAGTGGGAGAGAGATGGGAGAGAGAGAACCAGGTTTTCTGCCAAGCAGGGAGCCTGATGCGGGGCTCGATCCCAGGACCCTGGGATCATGACCTGAGCTGAAGGCAGATGCTTAATGACTGAGCCACCCAGGTATCCCTGCCAAGTCCATATTCTTAATCATTATATTATATTGATACAAGAAACTATCCCAGGGTGAACAATGAGCAGAGAAGAGTCTAATGCAAGTTCATGTAATAAGCAAGCACCAGGCTCTTTGAGCTAAAAACCTGGAGAATTCTGGAGTGGGGTCTAGGACCAAACCAAGAAATGACCTTCAAGCAGGCCATTCAGAGTGTTCATCATATCCTCTGGATTCTCTGCATCCTGATCAGTCCTAGAACTCTGGGATAGGACGAACAAGGATTCAGCGGCGTTTTCCAACCAGAGCACTACTGGCATTTAGGACCAGATAGTTCTTTGTTGTGGAGGCCTGTCCCATACATTGCAGGATGTTTAGCAGCATCCTTAGCCACCATCAAATTAGATGCCAGATGCATCACCCACCCCACCCCCCGCACCTTCTCCTGTGGTTATAACAATCAGAAATCTCTTCAGACATCACCAAATGTCCTCTAGGAGGCAAAGTCTCCCCCCCACAATTGATAACCACTAAATGACGCACAGTCCCTAACCAGACAAGGTCTTAACAGCATACAATGAGTCTACTCCCCCTTTTCTTCCATCAGAGTAAACCACACTCTTCTTGGAATGGTGGGAATCTCCCCAAACACCCCCTCTTGGCCCACATACGCTCTAGCTTTCTGCTGACACTGGATACTGGCAGGAGAGGATATGGTGTCAAAGTTCAGCCACATCCTTCTCATCGCTTAAGCATCTATGTTCCGGTGAAATAACTCACTCATTTGGAAGAACTGGAACTGGTTCTAGTTTTGCCCTAGTACTAGAAAGCCTTTAATCTGATTAACATGCCCTAGGAGCTAAGAAGACCAATTATAATCCTTCCCATATAAAAGAGTGTGAACATGAGACTCAGAAAGGTTAAGTGATTTGTCTAAAGTCACAAAACCAGTTTGTGGTAGATCTAAGACTTAAGTCCATACCTTCTACATCCAACTTGAACTAAAGCACCTTGCCATGCCCCTAGGGGAGTAAAGCTTTCAAAAGCCTAATTAAGAGAGAAAGGAAAGTGAAAACTTCTCTACTGCTTTGTAAGGAGTAAATCATCTTGAGTAGAGAGAGGGAGATGCCCAAACATCAGGAATACTTGAAATGAAGTGGACTACAAGAGGGGAATGGGAAGTAGCTGCGCCGATGAGAAACGAATGAACAACGATTCTGCCACGCTGCATCCATCTCCAACTTGCACCATTTGGTCAATAATAGATCTAAGCCTTCCTGCAGTAACCTACTCACTGACAATTTCCGAGGAGAACTCAAGTGTCACTAAAAATACGCATCTTCCCTTGCACCTGCTCATGGGGCAACAGCAGCACGTTACACGTTGGCTTCACCTCTCCATCGGCAGACAAGGACCTCTTCTGCTACCAGGCCCTCATGATCTCAGCTGCCCACCACACTGAAGCAGCCAGTGACGACAGCCAGACCAACAGGGAGGAAAACAGCATCCCCTGAAGACTCAGGCAGTCTCCTAATCAGGAAGCTCAAACCCAGATATCTGACATCACAGGGCTGCCAACAGCATTCACAGCTTGTTTCTGATCACTATCAGTTTAACAGATCAGCCTTTGTACCCACTGGCCAAGATATGTCCTATTGCTCCATGTCCTCAGACACAGGCTTTACAGGATGACAAAATCAGTAATACCACGGCCTCTAACCCCCTTGGCCAAGTGTACTCCTTTGGAAGCTGCACGGTCTATGTTCAGTGTTTGATCATTCATTCATCGAACGCATATTAATGAAACCTATTTCATCCTTCTCTCTGGGCTGGAGATACCAAGAGAAATTAGAAAAGGCTTTTAACCCAAGTATCTTACATAATGAAGGCAAAGACAAACATGCAAATATTTAATTTGAATACTCTGAGGCAAGCATGGTAAATAAGTTCAAAGCAGAACGGAAGTTAGAAGAATAAATGAACAATTGTGCTTGGGATTTTGGAAGGGAAGATACAGAAGCAAAATATTAAAGATGGAGAAGATAAATAGGTGCACAGTAGTGGGAAGGATTTCCCTAGCAGGTGGAACAACATGTGCAAAGGCAGAGATGTATGAAATACTAGCGTTAAGTTCTGGGATCATCAAGTTCAGCAGGGCTACAGGACAGGCTGAGGGGACAAGTCAGGACAGGACAACCTGTTCTTCCACTCCATGGGACTAGTTTCCGCACTTCACCTAACAGATAATGGGAGCTAGCGATAGTAAGGATAATAAGGAGGAGAGAGACTTGACACTTCTACGATCAAGTGAAGAACAGATACATTATGCAAATTAGACAGAAAGCAGAGGAGGTATCCCAGAAGGGAATCTAGAATGGAATGGAGTCCAAAGCCTGAAAGGGGATGAGGTGGACACACACACACAAAAATTAATTAATATAGAATACACTCCGGGTATATTATATTTTTCATTTAATACTACAAGGCAGCCATGATTATTATTTGCATTTAACTGATGAGAATACCGTGTCAGGGTGTAATTAGGAAATCAGAAACCACTCTATGGATGCCAGGTATGAAAAAGAATCAGAAGGGTTTAAATGGTTTGGAAGGACAAAGGGAGTAAAATCTGGAAAGCAATCACCAATGGTCTCAGACTACAGCAGTAAAGTCTGTTACTTTGGAAGCTCATGAGGAAGCCACTAAAAGTCAAAAGAATCTCTGGAGAGCCCTCAAAATTGCCTGGAGCTTCAGGAGCAAACAGGTCACTCTCAAGGGCTTCCTGGGAAAACTGCTGTGCTTTGACATCCACCCTAGTGCCAGCCTGTAAATGCTTCCGGAGAACAATGGTGGCTCCTCTCCAGCTTCCCAATACCAACAAAGGTGTCTACCACTGGCTGCTTTTAACCCACAATCACGAAGGAAAGGGGAACTTTTCTGTAATATGATGAAGATAGGGCCATTAGGAGGGGATGGCGATGGTGGTGTGCCCGATCTACCACACAGAATCCAGTGTCAACACTGAGGCACAGGAAATTTTGGTGACTTTACCATGAATTAAGTAACATTCCCAGGGTGACACAGCTCATCATGAGCCAAGCCAGATTTTTGGACGTAGGCAGTCTGATTACAAGGTCTCCCTATTTAATCACTACACTGATATGAGAAATTCAGGAGGAGATCAAGGATAACTTGTAGGTTTCAGATTGGCTACCTGCTTTAGATGCTGGTAACCTAAGATTTTTCTAACCTGTTCGTTAGCACAAATAAGCCACGTGAAACAGGAAAGAAAAAAATGCTTATAGGCCACACAATCTTCACTTTAATGCAACTCCAAAAAGCTCTTCATTAATGGTCTCTGAACCTTGAAATTGGTCAACACACCTGTGACTCAGGGGCCTGAGGGAGTGCCAAGACAAACCAAGCTGAAAGCTCCCCTAATTTTTACCCTAGAAGGGCACAACGGAAGAGTTAGGATCAGGGATCCAAAGCTATTCTTTCTAATCTCAAGGAAAGGTCACCCTACTAGTTCCAGGCTAAAATGGTTTTTAAATAAGATGACTGTAAAATATTACTACACATAATAATAATAAATTGAATTGGCAATATTCCTACCTTTCCGAATAATGTGGTTTTTCCATTTCATAGTCCTTTACTCAAAGCTTTCACCTTGATCAAATTGCTAAGGGACATGAATTTTAAATGCCTCAAGGTTGAAGTAAAAACAACGGAAACAGATTGTTGTGGGCTTTTTATAAGTTTTGAAACAATCTATTAAATAAATCCAGTATTTATACTCAACAGGGATCCTAGACAATGCTGCTTTCATTCATTCATGCAGTGTCTGCTCTGCACCAGACATTGTTGCAAGGGCCAGAGCTACGAAGATGACAAAGGCACATTCACAAAGACCAAGAAGCAACAAACCTTCCCTCTAAAGGGTCAGAGAGCAAGTTATTTTTGGCTGCAGAAGTCATGATCTCTGTCACAACTACTCAATCCTGTCATTGTGGAATAAAAGCAGCCATAAACCATGTAAATGATCTTTTAATACAACATATTCAAAGACCTGTATCTGATTAAATTTGGCCTGGAGGCTGTCATTTGCCAACAGTGGTCCACACCACTAGGTTTTCCAGTATAAACACTCAATCAAAAATATCAGCATCACTTAGGAACGTGTTAGAAATAAAAATTATCTGGCCCTTCCCTAGACCCCTGAATCAGTAACTCTAGGGTTGAATCCTAGAAATCCATTTTTTGATAGGCCCCCAGGTGACTATGATACAGGCCAAACTTTAAGAACTACCAGTCTAGACCTGCACTATTCAATATGGCAGCAGCAACCAACTATATTTCAGTTCCTCAATTTGCACGAGCCACATTTCAAGCATTCAATAACCACATGGGGCTGCTGGCTACCATAATGTGCAGTTTCACCTCACTGCAGAAAGTTCCAATGGACAGCACTGGTCTGGACAGACACAGACCAAAAAATTGCCAGGTATAGTGATAAGTGCCACAACATACCAAGCAGAAGTAGGGCATGAAGTTAGGAATGGTTAATTCTACAGGTGGGGAAGGAGAGGGTCGTTTTAATTAGGATGGGCCTTGAATGCTGCCTTGGGGTTTATCTGCTGGTAATGCCAAGTGGGAAACCACCATAGGGAAAAGTAACACAATAGGAGCACAGCATGCTCAAAGCCCCAAGAGATGAAGGGCATGGTTTGTTACAGCAACCTTGATTTCTTCACCATGGAGAGAACAAAGTGTGTGTGGGTAAGAACAGAGAAAGGAAACTAGAACGATAGTGGAACTAAAGCATGGTACATCAACATGCCTTTTTGAGGGACTGGGGAACCTACTAGCTATTCAAAGTAGCATTGGTTGGGGCGCCTGGGTGGCTCAGTGGGTTAAGCCGCTGCCTTCGGCTCAGGTCATGATCTCAGGGCCCTGGGATCGAGTCCCACATCGGGCTCTCTGCTCGGCGGGGAGCCTGCTTCCCTTCCTCTCTCTCTCTCTGCCTGCCTCTCTGTCTACTTGTGATCTCTCTCTGTCAAAAAAAAAAAAAAAAAAGTAGCATTGGTTGGTGTTTACAAAGGGCTTCCGACTAAATGCTTCCAAGGTCTAAGAGAGAATAAACAATAACTTTACTTCTCTGATTTATCCCAAAGCTTTTCTAGGTAACTTATTTATCCTTAGCTAACAGAGGAAGAAAGTGTGTGAACTAAGCCAAAACTGATTTGTCATGAAAAAGAATGTAATGACAACCACCTCGCCCTGAATGGCCCTGTCTGTCCTTACACACAGCAGAACTACAAAGTTTAGGTTCTGATATATTATCTGGTATCCATCCATTACTATGCAGTAATGCCAATAAGCAGCACAACAGAAAAGGCTCTTTGCAATGCAGGATCTGGGGGGCACAGCTACTTTCCGCCAATACTAGAAGCACACAGGCAGATGCTTACAGGTTCCTGCAGCTGAGTCCAGACACAAAAGCTCCATACATTCTAACTATGGATATCAGGCCTAAAATCACCATTTATGGGGCTAAATGGTCACCCAGAAAGGGTGACAATGCAAGGATAATTAGCAGGAGGTTGGTGGGCATGGAGAACACAGTGTGTTTCCAACAGGATGTGCCTGCTTAAGAAAGGGCAATGTCATGTTTTACTTAAATGCAACGTTAACACCTGTAAAGAAGAATCATTTAGAGGAAAAGCACAGATGGGGTGCTGGAATCAATTCTCGGTGGGAGGGGAAGAAGGGGGGATGGAGGGGAATCTTGAAAATGGGCCTTACATTCCATTACACACCAAGCCCTTTCAGAAGCTGCTGACCTTTTCACAACCACATTGATTCGGCTACAGGACAAAACAAAGCTGGAAAGCAAATAAAGTCACCTCAGGGTAACAGGTTAAAGCCTATGGTGAAAAAAAGAAAGAAGCATGACCTTCAAAGGCTAATATATTGTCAGACTGACACAATCTGGACAGGCATTTATCACCAAGGTCACTCCCAAGTACAAACTGCTATTGCCACGGGAAAGTAAGAGCTGATGTGCAGATCGAGTCCTGGCCCACAATCTGCTCACACCAAGTAACCGTGGCAGTAACTTCAATAGCAGGAACAAATCTCCCCTCTCTCTCTCCCTCTTCTTCTGGGTCCCTCACCAACACCTTTCTTCATTCACACCCGGGTCTCAGAACCTTGTGCATTCTTTATGTAGACCTCAGCAATAAAGAGAGCTAATATCTTCATCCAACTCCTTGATGTTAAAGCTTGAAGGAAACTGAGCAACACACTCCCAGAGTAAGAAAAGGGAAGTGGGGCGGGCGGGTGAAAATGGTAAATAGAAAGAAATTGTTTAAAAGATGAATACCTTAAGAAAAATAGCACTGACATAACAGGAACAAGCACAGAGATCTGAAGAAACAAGGTTCAAGTCAGTTAACAAGGATGTTCAGTGTAAGTGAAAGGCAAGAGGAAAATATTTGAAAAATGCAATGGAAAAATTCAGCTACAGAAAACAAGAACTAAAATCAGTGATTTTTTTCCCCTAAAAGTACTTCAAGAGGTTGATAACAAAATGACTACAACATAGGGAGGAAGGGGACCAATTTATGACTTTCCTTAAATATAAATTTTATTATGTAAATTGATTATAAGATTTTTAAGTTCACCAAATAAATCAACATTGTAAAGCCTCTAATACAGTACTGTGCTAGACAATAGATTCACAAATATGTATAAAATACAGTCTCTGCCTTCCAGGAGCTCACACTCTCCTGAGATTAGAGCAATCTGCAAGCAAATAATTACAGAAATATGCATACATTGAATTAACGGGGTCATTAGCCCCACGAATGTAAAGCTCACCTGAGAAATCAGCCTGTCTAGTGCTTGGTTAGAAAAATTTCAAACTACAAGAAATGCTAGCATTGTGGGGCTAAGAAAGTGGTACGTTAAACCACATTTCTTCATTAATCTTTCTCCTAGGGAGGCTTTTTCCCAGTTGTTCGAACAGAATTTACAGTGTGAACAGGGAGAAAAGGTAAGGCAACAGACCGAACAAGCTTGGCTCCAGGAATTCCAATTTTAGAGGCTAGAGAGACCTGCAGGGGACATGGCTTGACACATTCTGGCAAAGTGAAGGCTCTAATCACGGTCAAAAGCAGTGAGAGCACAGGCGACCCCTGCTCAGAACCCCAGCTGCCTATTTTATCAAATCCGAACAAGCCACTGAGTTGATGAAGCAGAATCAAACTTGAAATCCCTGTCACCAGAACCAACTGGAAAAGTTCCCATTTGACAAAGTTGGGACAATTAGAGTCAACAAAAAAATGTCATACTCAATTGTGACCCAAAGTATAAATACCCACAAGTCCTCCTTCCCTAACATATAACCCCAGTCTAAACATGAGAAAAACATCAGACAAATCCCAATGGAGCAATGGTCTGTAAACTACCCAACCAGTACTCCTCCATATTGCTGAGGCCATCAAGAGCAAGGAAACTATCAACTATTGGGTCTTCCAGCCCAAGACGGCAACGTAAGACTCTGAACTCACCTACTCTACAGAACACACCAAATTACACCTATTTATAAAGCAACTCCTTCAGAAGAAGAACTGAGGGTTGACTGAATGGCTTTTACACAGTGAGAAAGAGATGGGGACATGGTAATAAAGAGAACCCCCACCCCTGATGCTAAGAACTGCAGTGTGGAGGGTCAGTACTGTAGGATGGGGAGAAGCTTTGTCTGTCCTTGGGCACAGAAGAAAAGCCACAGTTTAAAAGAGCAACTAGGTTATCAAACCAGCCCTCAAACTCTGCCAAACTCTCCAGTGGAAAAGCTACTGGAATTCTCTCTGGGTCAGAAGGACTGGTGAGCATTTAAAGCTCTTTCCTCTCCCCACTGAAAGCACACACTGGAGCAGGGTCTGGTTGCCATAGCTGGCTTGTCCCTTCAGCAAGCCCTGGGCCTCTAGGCCACACCCATCCTGGAAACCCCAAGACACAGGTAAAAAGCTGAGGTATAAAACAACAATTAGTATATTTAAAAAACCAGCCTTAGAACTCTGCCAGCTGGGAGAGTCCCTAGAGGGTTAGGGAGCTGCTGGGACTTCCCCCAAATGGGAAGGCCTGGCAGACACAACTAACATACCCCATCCCTTTGTAAAGCACAGACCAGTGCCAGATCTAGGCACCCTAACCTGCCTGCTGCCTTAGAGTTCAGGGTGTCTAGCCCATACCAGTCACAGCCTTCCCCCCAAGGTGGCCACAAGGCAGTGCAGACCAGGACACCCTGGTCAGCAGGTACTATAATCCCAGCCTTTGGTGCCAAGGTGACATAGATGCAAAGCACCATGCAACACTCCAGGCCCACACCATTTCAGCCACAGATGCCTTGAAGGGCCCTCACGGAACAAAGTACTCCCAGAACTTCCAGCTGATACTTGATTTAGATCCAGGGCTCTTGTCAAAGTACCACCTGCATGGAGCACACCAAGAGCAACAGCTCATGCCTGCTTTGGGTCCAGCCAACCCACCAGGGAACCCCCAGAACACCCTAGAACACCACTGCCTGAATCAGCCTTCATTCCTGTTGCCTGGCCAGGGAACCTTCAATGTGGAGAGCCCCAAGACACCCACCTCACAATTACTTCATCTTCAGCCATCCTGTCAGGGCACACTTTGCACAGAGACTCCATGCATCACACCAAACCACACTGACTTCAGCTTTAGCTATCCTGGTAGGGCACCCTCAGTGTGGAGAGACCCCAGATCCCTTAGCTTGCACCCATGTCAGGAATACCTGTCCTGCCAGGGCACTACCTGTGCAAAGCACCTCAAGGCTGCACCAGTCTGCCCACACTCCAGTTCCAGTCATCTCCCCAGAGCAGACACAGAATGGAGTGGCCATGACCCACAGCCCCACTAGCCACAGCTCCCACCAGCCAGCAGAAGTCACCAAGCATGCACAGCCTAAGAAGGAATGACCATACACAAGACCACTCCTTCAAGTTTAGGAGGGGTGTTCCACCTAATTCACAGAAACACAAAGTCAAGCAAATGAGGAGACAGAGGAATATGCTCCACAAGAAGGAAGTATATAAAACCACAGAAAAGGAACTAAATGAAATGGAGATACGCAATATGCCTGATAAAGAGTTGCAACTAATCATCATCAAGACATTCACCAGGCTAGAGAAAAGAGTAGAAGAACTCAGTGAGACCTTCAATAAAGAGAAAAATATCTAAGAACAACCACTCAGAATTGAAGAATACAATAATTGAAATGGAAAATAAACTAAAGGGAATCAAAAGTAGACTACCAGATGCAGAAGAATGTATCAGCATTCTGGTTGACAGGGTAACGGAAAGCACCCAAGCTGAACAGCAAGAAAAAAAAAATTTTTTTAATGAGGATAGGTTAAGGATCTTCTGGATAATATCAAGTCAACTAACATTTCCAGAAGGAAAAGAGAAAGAGAAAGGGGAGAAAACTTACTTGAAGAAATAGCTGAGGGGCACCTGGGTGGCTCAGTGGGTTAAAGCCTCTGCCTTCAGCTCAGGTCATGATCCCAGGGTCCTGGGATCGAGCCCCGCATGGGGCTCTTTGCTCAGCAGGGAGCCTGCTTCCTCCCCTCTCTCTCTGTCTGCCTCTCTGCCCACTTGTAATCTCTGTCTGTCAAATAAAATAAATAAAATCTTTAAAAAAAAAAAAAAGAAAGAAATAGCTGAAAACTCCTCTAACCTAGGTTAAAATAGATATCCAGGTTCTAGAAGATTTCCAAATTAGGTGATCCCAAGGAAAATTACACAATACATAATAATTAAATATGAAAGGTTTAACTCAACATCCAAAGAACAAATAATCCAATCAAGAAATAGGCAGAGGACATGAACAGATATTTCTACAAAGAAGACATCCAGACGGCCAACAGACACATGAAAAAGTACTCCATATCACTCGGCATCAGGGAAATACAAATCAAAACCACAATGAGATACCACCTCATACCAGTCAGAATGGCTAAAATTAACAAGCCAGGGAATGACAGATGCTGGCGAGGATGCAGATAAAGGGGAACACTCCTACACTGTTGGTGGGAATGCAAGCTGGTGCAACCACTCTGGAAACAGCATGGAGGTTCCTCAAAAAGTTGAAAATAGAGCTACCTTATGACCAGCAATCGCACTACTGGCTATTTACCCTAAAGATACAAACATAGTGATCCAAAGGGGCACGTGCACCTGAATGTTTATAGCAGCAATGTCCACAACAGCCAAACTATGGAAAGAACCTAGATGTCCATCAACAGATGAATGGATAAAGAAGATGTGGTGTTCATATATAATGGAATACTATGCAGCCATCCCAAAAAATGAAATCTTGCCATTTGCAACAACATGGATGGAACTAGAGGGTATTATGCTTAGCGAAATAAGTCAATCAGAGAAAGACAATTATCATATGATCTCCCTAATATGAGGAAGTTGAGAGGTAATGTGGGGCTTTGAAGGGTAGGAAAGGAATAAATGAAACAAGATAGGATTGGGAGGGAGACAAACCATAAGAGACTCTTAATCTCACAAAACAAACTGAGGGTTGCCAGCAGGGAGGGTGGTTGGGTAATGGACATTGGGGAGGGTATGTGCTATGGTGAGTGCTGTGAAGTGTAAACCTGGTGATTCACAGACCTGTACCCCTGGGGCTAATAATACATTATATGTCAGTAAAAATATAAAAGAATTTTTAAAAATCAAATCAAACCAAATCAAAGGTTTAAGATAAACAGAGAATTGTAAAAGAACAAAAAAGAAGCAAAAAGTTATATACAGGGGAAAACCCATGAAGCTACTAGCTTATTTTTCATCAGAAATTTGCTAAAAGGGAAAAAAACCTAGAACCAAGAATATTCTACCCAGAAAGATCATCATTCAGATTTGAAGGAGAGAGAAAGGGTTTCCCAGATAAGCAAAAGTTAAGGGAGTTGATCATGACAAAACCAGATTTATAAAAAATATTAAGGGACATACTTAAGTGGAATTGAAAAGGCCATAATTAGAAGAATAAAAAGATATAAAACAGGACTGCACATACATAAAATGTGGAGGAATAAACAAGGCTTTTTAGAATGTGTTTGAACTCCAGTGATAATCAACTTAATATATAATGCTATATATTTAGGATGTTATATATGAACCTCATGTTAACCACAAACCCAAAACCTGTTACAGATAACACAACATAAAGTCATACATAACACTACAGAAACTCACCAATCACAAAGAAAACAAGAGAACTACAAAACAATCAGAGAACAATTAACAAAATAGCAATGGTACATATCAACCAATAAATATAAATGACTTATCAAAAGATATTTGCCAGCAGAATGGATTTTTTAAAAAAGACCTATATACATGTTACCTACAACAGACTCACTTCAGACCTAAAGCCACATACAGACTGAAAGTGAAGGGATGAAAAAAACATTTACCATGTAAATGGAAGCAAGAAGAAAGCCAAAATAGCAGTACTTACATCAAACAAAATAGACTTTAAAACAAAGACTGTAACAAATAACAATGACATTATTTAATGATCAAACAAGAGGATGTAACAACTTTAAATATCTATGTACCCTAAAACTGAAGCACGTATATATATAAATCAAATATTAATGGACATAAGGGGAGAAATTGACAATAATACAATAATAGTAGGCAACGTTAGTAATTCTCTTGTATCAATGAACAGGTCATCTAGGCAGAAAATCTGTAAGGAAACAGTGGCTTTAAATAACACATTAGAATAAATGGACATAACAGACATATACAGAATATTCCATTCAAAAACAAAATACACATTCTTTTCAAGTGTACATAGAACATTCTCCAGTATAGATCACACAGTAGACCACAAAACAAGTCTCAATAAATTTAAGATTGAAATGATACCATGCATCTTTTCAGAACAGAAATCTATGCAACTAGAAATCACAAAAAAAAATAACTAGAGAAAGACAAACCTGTGGAGGTTAAACAACATGACGGTGAACAACCAACAGGTCAATGAAGAAAACAAAGAAGGAATCAACAAATAAATGGAGACAAATGAAAATGAAAAGACAGTGGCCAAACTATTTGGGACACAGCAGATGCAGATTTAGAAGAGAACATAAGCAGTAATTTCTTTGACATCCGCCTTAACATTTTTCTACATAGGGAAATAAAAACAAAAACAAACTAAAAACAAAAACAAACTACCAGGATGACATCAAAATAAAAAGCTCCTGCACAGCAAGGGCAACAATCAACAAAAAAGCCAACCTACTGAATGGGAGAAAATTCATGCAAATAATATATCCAATACGGGCTTAAAATAAAAAAATATATAAACTTATATGACTCAAAATTTTAAAAAAAAAAATCCAATTAAAAGTGGGCAGAAAACCTAACTAGGCATTTTTCCAAAGACCTATAGATGGCCAACGGACGCACTCCACATCACTAACCATCAGAGAAATGCAAATCAGAACCATAGCGAGAAATAACCTTATACTTGTCAGAACAGCTAAAATCAAAAAGACAAGAAATAACCAGTGTTGGCAAGCTTCTAAAGAAAAAGGAACTCCTACACACCACTGGTGGGAATGTAAACTGATACAGCCACTGTGGAAAAACTAAAGAGGGTCCTCAGAAAAATTAAAAATAGTCCCCTAGTAGGTATCAACCTGAAGAAGACAAAAACACTAGTTTAAAAAGTTCTAGGTGCACCTGAGGGGCTCAGCCAGTTATGTGACAGACTCTTGATTTTAGCTCAGGTCATGATCTCAGGGTGGTGAGATCAAGCCCTGCATCAGGCTCTGTGCTCTATGGGGTGTTTGTTTGAGATTTCCTCTCTCCCTCTCCCCCTGCTCATGCTCTCTCACTCATTTACTCAGAAAGAATATCTTTAAACATTTTTGTTAAAAATTTCTACCCACCCCTTTGTTTATTACAGCATTATTTATAATAGCCAAGATAGGGAAGCACGTAAATGCCCATCAACAGATGAATGGATAAAGAAAATGTTGTATATATAGACATGTATACACACACACACAGACACACACACTCAGGAATATTACCCAGCCATATAAAAAAAAATGAGATTTTTCCATCTGCCTTGGACGGACCCAGAGGGTGTAATGCTAAGTGAAATAAGACTAAGAAAGACAAGTACTATAGGATTTCACTCATATGTGCAATCTAAAAAATAAAATAAAATGAACAAACACGCATAGTCAGACTTATAAATACAACAAACTGAAGGTTGCCAAAGGGGAGTGAGTGTAGAGATGGGGAAATGAGAAAGGGGTGTGGGAGACAGAGGCTTCCAGTTATGGAATGAGTAAGTCATGGGAATAAAAGGTACAGCCTGGCAAACACAGTTAATGAATCTGTAAAAGTGCTGCATGGTAGCTGACAGGTGGTAGCTACATTCGCAGTGAGCAAAGCATAATATAACATACAGACTTGTCGAATCACTATGTGTTGTACATCAGAAACTAATTTATCATTGCATGTTAACTATACAAAAAAAAATTAAACACAAAAGATGTTTTATGTCAAAAAATTAAAAAAAGGAAATGGTCACATCCAGGGAAGTGTAAGGAGAGATGGTGACAGACTATAAGGGTTATAATGGATGGGGCAGGATACTCTAACACATAAAGGACGTTAGGTAAAAATTAAGGAAATCTGAACAAAGGTATAGACTTCAGTTAATCAAAGTGTATCAATATTGCTTAACTATAAACAAACTCGCTATGAAACTGAGAACTCTATGTGCTATCTCCACAATCTTTCTGCAAACCTAAAACTGCTCTATAATAAAAAGTTCACTTAAAGAACAAAAGAAAAGAAAAACACCCTTGTGTGATAATATAGAACCCATTTAATACTCGCAGCAACCCAGTGAGAAAGCTACCGTAATTTTCCTAATGTTGTAAAGGAGAAAACTACAAGTGAGGAAAGTAATTTGCCTAAGGTCACGCGGTGGCGGAGTATGGATTCAGATCCAGTGTGACCACAGACTACGTTTCTAGTTATCACATTGGAGACTGATAGCGAATACGAAACTACATGTGCTCTCCGCGTTCACACCTACCCCTTCCGGGCATCGGGCTTTCTCCAGCAAAGACATCCGTCTCCAGCCCAGACATCCGCCACTGAGCTCGACTGGCACAGGCTGAGATTTTCTCCTACAACTTTGTGCTACTCCCACAACTCTGTCCTCTAGCCATCCTTTTTTTTTTGGGAGGGGGGGACTTGCTCCATGATTAGGAGCCCAACTGGCCCATTTCTAGACCCTTTCTAATACTGGATTTCTCTAGAAATTTCTAGAACTTGGGGCAGAGGGAGAGGCCAAGTCAAGTGAATATCCACTTTCACATGGCACGTAAATCAGCAGTTTCAGGGCATGGTGGCCTGGGGTCTGCCCAAATGAGAGCACACACAGGCTCAGGGGAGAGACCAGGAATAGCATCTTGGTCCTGACAGTTGCCAGTCGAGGCTTCCATACAGAATGAGGGAGCAAGGGAGCTTCAGACGCCCCTCTCTCCAAGACAATGCCAAGTGGGGAGAAAAAAAAGGGGATCCTAGGGGAAACCTTGTAGGTCTGAATTCAAGACTGGCAAGGGGAACAGCTCTGAACATAGTATACCAGCAAGAGCTGGGACATGCTCTCAGGGCTGGAATGGACAGAAAGAGTAAAGCAGGTGGAGATGTGTAGTCCCAGGATGCTTGCTCTAAGAAACAGAGCATGCTGGTGATAGGAGAAAGCCCTTCCTACCTTAGCTTGGCAAGAACTAAATAGGAGGATGGCTAGAGTGGCACTTAATGGGGGGCAGGGGTGGCCTGTGTCCTTGGGGTTAGAATCTCAATATGGATGCCAGAAGAGACATGGCTCCTAGCCCAACCTTCTCTCAACGTGGTGCCTGGAGGCCCACTCTCACCAGCAGGTGGGGTATATGTGGTACATTGGAAAACTCGAAGGTCCTGGAGTCAGAGCTCCCCCAATTCTCTCAATGGCATCTCTTCAACTGGAAAGTGGGAGCAAGAACTTGATCCTGCAAAGCGGTTGTGAAAATGAAATTACTTTTGCAGAGGTACAAGAGTTGCTGGCATCCAAGAGGAGCTCAGGGAATTAGCTAGTTTCCTGCTCTTCAGATTATAGTGACTCTAGTACTAGAAATAACTCCAGAAGTTGAAACTAAGGAGAAATGTATTTATGATTTTTCCTTGCATCCCTGTTACACACTCAATGCTGGACATGAGCAAATCACACGCAGCCCCCGAGCGTGGGGAGCTCACAGTCCTGTGGAGAAGGCAGACCATAATCAATGGACCACAAACAAGGGAGCTGGCAAAGAAACCAATAAAAGGATTCCGCATATGTGATAGATATGAAGATGGAAACCAAAGATGCCCATGCAGGAAGGATGCAGAGTGTGGTGAGTAGATGGTCCCCAGCTGTCAGTTCTTTCAGGGTTCACCTGGCTGCAGGGAGATGGGAGTTGTGAGGACATGCCCTCCCCAGGGCAGGCTGCACTAGGGACAAAGCCCAATGGAGTTATACATGCTTGGTTGTTTTGGTCGAACACGGCACAACTCTGACATGTTTATTTGCTCCAGATCTTTGTCATGTTAGCATTATAACTCCTCTCTCTGCCCAATCCCATTTCCTTCCCTTTGCTTTCACAGAGGTTAATCCCTAATAAACATATCGCACCCCAAGTCCTACCTCAGTGGTGTCTGCTTCCGGAGAGCCAAACCTGTTACAGGAAGAAAGGGGACTGATCCACACAATGGACCACAAAACATATCCTGCCTGGGAGCTACAGAAAGGCTTTGCTAAACAGGTGTCTTAAGCTGACTTCAGCTCATAGTTAAATCCTAAGAAAGCAAACAGAAGGGAAATAAGGATGACACCCAAAAAATAAAACATGTGAAACCCACATTGAAAGGATGAGATTAGCGGTCTGGAGAAAGAGACTGCGAGAATTCTATAAATGAGTGAGGAATTCAAGAGCACCGAAAACTCCAATCAAGGTGACTTGGGAGTCATTTGAAGGAATGAGAACTACAGTGTGATTGTAATTGACAAAGCAGAAGGAAGCCTCATCCATGGCAATGTCGCTGTTTAGAGAAAGACCCTGAACAGTGGGTTAAGCCGCTGCCTTCGGCTCGGGTCATGATCTCAGGGTCCTGGGATCGAGTCCCGCATCGGGCTCTCTGCTCAGCGGGGAGCCTGCTTCCTCCTCTCTCTCTGCCTGCCTCTCTGCCTACTTGTGATCTCTGTCCGTCAAATAAATAAATAAAATCTTTAAAAAAAAAAAAAAAAGGGGGACACTGGGCAGCCAAAGCAGGAAAATACTCCAGAGAGGACATGACTCAAGCTGGGCAGTTTGGACT
Source organism: Mustela nigripes (assembly GCF_022355385.1). NCBI lineage: Eukaryota > Metazoa > Chordata > Mammalia > Carnivora > Mustelidae > Mustela > Mustela nigripes. Next base: position 31,386,534 of record NC_081557.1, read on the forward strand.
TTGTGGAGGCTTTTTACAAAATGATCTGGGTCAGGAGAGGGGGCCAGGGCAGGGAGGGTGAGGAGCGTATATTTTTACCTGTTTTTAATTCTCCAGTAAAAAATGTTTGTCAAGTTTTGTTTTGTTTTATTTTTTGTTTTTTTTTCTTTTTAGAGAGAGAGAGAGAGAGCACAGGCAGACAGACTGGCAGGCAGAGTCAGAGGGAGACGCAGGCTCCCTGCGGAGCAAGGAGCCAGATGTGGGACTCGATCCCAGGACGCTGGGATCATGACCTGAGCCGAAGGCAGCTGCTTAACCAACTGAGCCACCCAGGCGTCCCTTTTGTCAAGTTTTGTAATGCCTCCCAGTTCAGAAGAGCCCCTCAGGTCTTCCCTCAGCTTAGCTTATTTTTAAAGCATGCAATTCTAGGTACTTTACATACATTTTAGTGTATGATTTACCCTCGATTTCTAGACAGCAAGTATTGCCACTTTGATTTTTTTTTAAGATTTTATTCATTTATTTGAGATGGGGTGAGTGAGCAAGTGAGCACAAGATGGGGGAAGGTCAGAGGGAGAAGCAGACTCCCCACTGAGCAGGATCCTGATATGGGGCTCGATCCTGGGGCTCCTTGATCATGACCTGAGCAGAAGGCAGGTGCCCCGACCACTTTGAATTTGAGGAGGATAAAACCCAGGGTCCTAAGTTTTAACTTAAGTTGTAGCTGCTAGGTCAGAGCATGGTTATTTGAACCAGGTCTGCTGTGCCCCAGTCTTTGGGGATTCTAACTGCACCCTTGGCACAGTCCAGCCCTTTCAAACTGTACCTGAGGTCTCCTGTTAATCCTAGCTCTCTGGGAAGGGAGGGAAGAGAAGGGGCAGACAAGGTAGGGTGGGGAGTCACTGGCCAGCTGAATCCTCATTTACTGTAAAAGAAAGATAATAGATAATGAATAAAATTGTATAGAAGAGAGCAATATAAGAACATCATTAAGAAAAAATAGCTTATGACCAAGAACTGTGAACTCATTATGATTTCTTAAATCTTCTGAGTCACCAAACTCAGGATCCACATTCATCAAACTCTCCAGAGATAAGGATCTTCAAGCTCAAGTTTTTCTCCCAATTTAAAGCATAAGTGAAACAGACCAGATTTCTCAGGTTTAGAAAATCTTAGAGAGAAGGAGGAAGTAATGCATTAAAATTTAGCATTACTATCAAACTTAGGCAATTTTCACTTCCTTTTGCTTTCTCAAAGTTTTAGAGATGTATGAAATTATTTAATTCAGATTGAATTAGGGCAGCAGGGGTTAGGGGTGAGTCATAGACATTTCATATGAAATGCTGTGCTCTGAGAGAAAAAATATTCGTATAGCACAGTCTCCAACAAAACATGCCAGTCAAACCAGTCCACAAATGTTTCACACCTCCATTCCTTGAATAAGCCAGAACGGCAAACGGCTACAACCACAGACCACAAGGAAAGGACAGGGAATGGGGCAGGATGCACCCCAGGACAGAGGACTCTCGTGGTCACTCAAGAACAGCCACCTCCTGATAGGGTATGTGGACTGTCCACACAGACTCATCAGCCTACCCGAGCCTGCTGCTAGTAAAATCCTCCTCTGAGCACACACTTGTTAAAGAAGGCTCTGATCATTTTCCCTTCCCTCAAGGTGAGAATATCCTGGTCTACCTGAGATACATGTCTGAATTGCCTGACAGTTACTATAAATTATTGAATTGGCATTCTGAGATATCATATGTAATCAAGTTCTATGAGCATGTTAAACCTCAGCCTGTCCATAAGAGAGGGAAATCTTCACCAACTGGCAAAATCAGATTTCTGAGGGATCAAGAGGCAACCCTGTGCCGTGGTGAATTGCACCAGAGGAAACGCCACCTTGCATGGCTTTCTGGGTAACCAGTCATGCCTTGTTCCTCTGGGGATGCTCTGTGATTCACTGTGAGCCACAGGTTTGCCATACAAGACATTATAAAGTCTAGGCAAGGGTTGTAGTCTTATTCTGTTTTTCTCACCAGCGCGCACCACAGACACAGGCAATGTGTTTCCACCTTCATAGCCTCAGCTTTTTTTTTTTTTTTAAGATTTTATTTATTTATTTGACTGACAGAGATCACAAGTAGGCAGAGAGGCAGGCAGAGAGGAAAGGAAGCAGGCTCCCTGCTGAGGAGAGCCCAATTTGGGGCTCAATCCCAGGACCCTGAGATCATGACCTGAGCCGAAGGCAGAGGCTTTAACTAACTGAGCCATCCAGGCACCCCATAGCCTCAGCTTTTTGCACTCCATCTAAGAAACAGAAGACCAGCAACAATGCTTAGGGAATGAATGATACTAAGTGCCACGAGGCTACTTAGAAGTTGACAGGAGAAAACTGTGGATCTCAATGCCAAGAAGTATGCTGAGCGAGGGGAACTAGTGCTCCTAGAATTTCGTCGATGGCGGCTCTGAGGCAGCGGCGACAGTCATTGGGACCCATCTTCAAGTGGCTGTCATGTTTACAACAGTGAACTGGAGTATGATGGGCTGGAAACATACCAAATACTACACAGCCCCAAGGACATCAAAGTGTGATCAGAATCCACCTCCCACCAGACAAACTATCACACTCGCACTTGATCCTGGGAACCTGCTTGGAGCCTGTCGAGTCAACCTTCCTTGGCATTCGGAATTGCTTTTGTTGAGGAGATGATGAGATTTAGGAACATAACCTTCCCCTTCATGTTAAATTCTACTTTCCCTCTCAAATGCCTAAGGCTAGTGACTTTGAATGGCTGGTACTAGAATATGACAGGAAGATATCACAGACTCAGGCCCCCCAAAAGGAGACCTCTTGAGTCTGCCTGTCTCACACTCCAGTGTAGGATACACATGAGGATGGGCGTGTGGATTCTAGCAAGTTAGCCTTTCCCTATAAATTTGCTCCTCCCCACCCTCATACTTCTCTTCACAGCGTTTTTCCCCCTGCTATTAGTTCACTACCCACACTTTTCTTTCAGTTACTCATTCCTTCATTTATTCAACTTTTCAGCACCTTTTAGGTACCCGGCTCAGTGCATTTAAAAATTACTATATGCAGCCTTTGTACCCAAGACACTCACAGTCTTGACCCCATATCTGAGACTCTAAAACATTCTAATAAATTTTCAAAAATTATCCCAGTATCCTTTTATGGAGAATTATGTAGACAAAATACCCAGATAGTTCAATCAACAAAAATTTACCGCATCTTTCCGCTAAACGATTAGCATTCAATCAGTCTTCAGGATAGAAAAGCTCTAGGATAGAGCTCCTCCCTCTCAACATACTTCCAGTGAAGGAGGTTAGACAAGTCTATACATATGAAACAATAAGCAATGGAGGAAGTTGCAGAGTGTGCGATCCAGTATCTAATTATTTGGGGATTATGAGCTATCATTACCGTATGAGTTGAGAGAGGGCAAGTGGGAGCTGTTGAGAAAGCGCTGGGGAGTTCAACTTCCTCCACGAAGAAACTTGAGGCAGTTACTTCACTTCCCTGGGCACCAATTTCCCCCAGCATAAAATGAGAAGGTTGCCTCAAATCATTAATAACACAACTTCCAGCTCTGAACTCTTGGTGTCTCTAGTATAAGTCACAGAAGGCTCCATGTTGGGGAATGAACCTCATCTGCGCTTCTGCAATTAAACAAACGTGGATAATTCCATTCATATTCACAACTTTAGTTACATATCCCAAGGGTTACAGAAATCACTTTCTATCACAGGCCATGCCTTAATTTTTAAAACTGCTTGTTTTAAAGTGGGCATCTTGATCCTGTTGTCATTCCTTTATTTGAGAATTGGAGGATGGGAGGAAATTACTGATTAATCATAAAAGCATAGCAGCTAAGTTACAAATGAACGCATGCGTCCCTCCCACACATACCCAGCACTGAGACACCAAGAGGATGGAATCTGGCTGCCTTGTTGCTAACAAAACAGAGAAATATCCAAGAGAAGGAAGAGAATGCCAGTGAGAAAGGCTGCCCTGCCGGGAAATGTAATATATGCATGCGAAAAGCTCCAAACAAGATTTGCAGCAGTTAAAGCTGAGAGCAGCCCCAGGCTAGCAGTAACTTTCATCCCAATCATTTCTGCAATTTCTCACCCCATGCCCGATATATACACACACAGCTGTGAATGCCCAACCCTATCAATATGCCTCACGTTACTATGTCTTCCGGGGAAAATATGTCACAAAGAACGGACATTCGTAACAAGTTTAAAGGTTCTAGGAATTTCAAAAATGCCTGCCTCCACCCCAACTTGGGAAAATAAAATGTAACCAGATAGTAAGAGGATAAGAGAGAGATGCGGAGTTGATGGTTTTCTCTGGTTTCCCAAGTTAAGGGACAGAATGGAAGCCTATGTCTGAAACACAACACTGCCTTGATCAAGATCTGTGAACTTCTGTTCTGCTCCCAAGAATAACGCAGGATCGCCCAACTTCATCAAGTGCTGTTATTTGTAAATATATCACCTGCTTAACCACCAATAAGGTTGACAGCCATTCAAGTTAACTCTGAACTTAATTTTGTTTTGCTTCCCTAGTGATTGATATTGTCAGAGGCTGCTGAAAATAACATTCATTTCACTCAAGGAATTCACTTTGGGTCAGCCTGCCCACCACCCTATGAGGTTGTCCAAGGGAAACAGTCATGGAAGGGGCAATGACAAGTAGAAAGTCATGTGCCACAGTGGACACAAGTCTTTTAGATGAACGCCATGCAGTTAACAGCTTCAATCCTGAGAGAAGCCTTGGGATCATACCCTGCTACAGCAGGCTCCATCAGAGACTGGGTTTTGAGACACTGTGAGCACTGAAACGAGGAAAGAGCAGGCTGAGAACCAAAGATGCCTAGAGCTGTTTAAGAGAGCAAGGCCAGACTAAGTCACCACACGGTGGAAGATAAGGCCCCATGACTCAGGTACAACATAACCCAGTCGTATTAACAATCTCACTCCTTGAGAAGGATCCAGAGGGATTTGGGGAGAGGGTCAAGACCTCCAAATTCTGCAGCCCCCATCAAGAGTAGAGATTCTACCTATAGACACCATACTGAGAGACTAGGAAGGCTTCTGATTGTCTACACTTGCTGTCATTCGGAGTCTCAGTCATTCCAAGAAAAGCACTCAATTAAAATGAGTTCCTTGAGTGTCACCAGGAAGACAACACACAAGACAGACTCCATATCCTAGTACTTTGCCAGACACCAGGTGTGTTTTGCTTTTTTAATCTTCCCCTAAAATGTATGAAGTTAGTCCAATTACATGTATTTTATAAAGAAGTCATGACTCAAGGTTAAGTGAGCTGTCCAAGTCCACTGGCAACTGACGCAAGTGGGACTCAGACCCAGGTCCGTCTAAGTCTAAAACTTGCTTTATTGCTGCTATGTTGTACTCGCAGCACAAGACACGTTCCTATCATCATGCAAATTTTTTAGCCAAGAATAAGCCCACCAAGGTGGCAGCCGCCCCTCTGGGCTGTAACTCTAGAGCATCCATCACTGTTAAGTTTGCCTCTGCAAATTAAAGTCATTTGAACTGTGATGATTCAAGCAAGGGTGCATAGACAATATTAAAAATGAAATGCCATTGTGAGTTAATGAGATATTGGAAAGCTTTTAACCTTGGGGCTACACAACTGTGTCATTAATGCCAATGCTCATAAACACCGTCTTGATCGAGAAGAGAAAAGATTGAAAATACACGCTACTCATTCAGGAAGACAAGGGCCAAGAGGCCTCAAAATGCCAGTGATCAGGCAGCAGTACCCCTGCTTGGGGAAAGTGGGCTCCAAATGCCACCAGAGTGATGAGCTAGCCATGTTCCTGGCCTGGTGGAACTCTGCCACAGGCCGGCTCAATGGCTACACCATGGGAATGCAGACTGAGGGGACCACGCTCACCTTCTGCTCCCACCACCAGCCTTTGGGGCAAGAGAGGAAAACTTTAGTGTTACCTATATTGTAAACACAGAGAAGAAAGTAATTGTCTGGAATATTTTGGAAACAGAATATTTTAAGAGGAAGCTGAAATGAGAAGTAGCAATAAACCTCATTTTAAATCCTATTGCAGAAAATCGTCATATAAATGTTTTTAACCACCCCTAAGTGCCAGCAAATACCATAGTAATAAAATACAAGCTCACAAGAATAACACAACTCTGCTGATTCCGAATATGAGCCCTCACTTTCCAGAGCTGTAGCTAAAGCAAATCTGAGAGAATAGACTTGGTGTATTCTGATCATAGGACACGCCCTAGATGGTTTTTAGGTGGATGTTGTCTTAATTAAATATTTTATGTGAGCTTGTTTGCTCACCATTTGCTTCCAAAATACAGGTATGGAAAAAAATAACTGGTTGAGGTGTCTAGGGTGGTTGAGGTGGTAAAAAAAATGAAATAAAAAAATAACTGGTTGAGGTGGTTCCTAGGCTTTGAGTTTAGCAGACTGGTAACACACATTGCAAAAACATTGTTTTTAAAGACTGAAACTCTCATAAATTGTAGACAATATTCTTTTCAGACAGGAAAGATTTCACATACCATATGCTACCACCATCCCTTTATTTTTAAAAGGACATTTTAAGGCAAAAACATAAAGGATGGTCCTTTAAGTTCAGCATTACAGAAAGCTCACTTCTCTAATTCTCCCCCTGCACATGTGAAAACTAAGTGGCACCAGTCTATGCCAGGTACTTGAAAATTTCCATGGGGAGTTTAGACCCAGGATTCCTGGGTTAGAATCTCAATTTTCCTATTAAATAACACAATATAACAATGGCTCCTCTAATGCTGTGCCTTCAGAGAACAGTGGTAATACCGCCCCTTTGGGAGGGGGTGGGGGGGCATTATATTAGAATGAAGTAAAGGCAATAAACAAAAGTAATTTGCAATCAAAGAAAGGTCTGCATTAATGTTTATTGTTATTATATATTATGTAAACTTCATATGCCATTCTAATTAGATTTTATTATTACTTTTATTAGTATATACAGAATACCTATTATGGACAAGAAAGATAGAGAAATGGAAAATGAACTTCCAGTATCACAGGTGCTCTAACAGGTACCATGAAGTAGAGTGGAAATGCAGATGGGAAAACCACCACTTGTCCAGGTGGGATCATAGCGCACTAGTGTAGTAACCCATGACCCAGATGAGCCGAGGTCCTTCCCTTATTACAACATCCCTCACTCAACAAATATCCAGGAGAAATGATCATCTAGATTTGGTATTTGAACACTTGGCTACCTCAAAATGTGAGCCTACAACATTTAGAGGCTAAGTAAATATTTTAGGTAAAATGCAAAAGCAAATTTGGCATCCGTTCTTGCAGTGTATTTCTTAGAGTCAAACATCCTCAGAGCTGGGGGATCCTGGACCTAAGTCTCCCTGCAGCTCACACAGTGGCAGGCAAATGCTCTTCCAGCTTCCCTGGCACTAGGCCCATTGTCTCTGCACCAACACAAGTCAGCACAAAGGGTGTGGAGAAGGAGCCAGAGCCCCAGGCAGCTCATTTATGGGATCTGTGACATGGGACAAGTCACTTGCTCCCTCAGAGTCCCTTTGGACTCTGAGTCCTAAAAATGAGGACTCTGGGCTAGAAGACATCTATTGCTCCTACCAGTCTCAACATTCTAGGCTGTCCAGGGCACAAGGTGAATGTGACTTCGAAAAATGGCACTTTAGTCACCACTGCATTGCTGCAGCCCTCTTGGTCTGTCTTTCCATAGCATGTCTTGGTACAGGGGTAGCCAAATATGTCCCCACTTTGTCAAAGAACCACCAATCAATAAAGCTAAATGAAAAAACCTAATCATATCTGCATAAAGCATGATTATAGGAAAATGTAAAGACTGTTAGTCTTCTAAAATCAGGGACTGAGTCTAACCATTTTATTCCCAAATGTACTCCACCACAGCACATAGACATACAAGATGCTTCTACACATGCTTTTTCAATTAGTTATTAATTAATAAGAATAGATAGCACATTTAAAAATACAGAAGTTACCAATTCCATTAGTGGGTGAAATATTAATTTACTACACATTCTATTTGTGGTTAAAATTATAACCATGCTTTTAAGGATTCAGTGCAACACTCTAGGGACAGAGGAATCTGAGGCATTAAGAGAAATTCTTAGCATTCGACATGACTCCTAGTGTAGCCAAAGGTTGCAAAAAAGAATCCACTGCAGGGGGAGGTGGCAGGAGACCGTATGAGCCAGAGGCTGGAGGCATCAAGATCGGCAGAAGAGCCAGTCCAAGGACAGTACGCCTTACCCAAGTGGCTCACCAGAGGAGGAACATTCCCTATTGGCTGAGAGCTCTCACAGGCAAGCAGTCCCTGAGCAGTAACACCTTCTGTCATACGGAACATGACACTTTTTGGTTGGAGAAATAGCAAAGTAGTTGGGGAGAGTATGGAGGAAGATTCGGTGCAAGCCTGCAGGTCTTTTTGGCTGAAGAAGTTCCAAAGTGTAGCTTCCCCTGCTCAGTGTACCCTTTACTTACTGAAATTAAAGCTTTCTAATTCAATACAATGGAACAAACTGTCCAGATAAGCAAGATGACGTTACAGTTCCCTTACCCCCCAACCTTCAGCAGCTCCCATTCACTGCTCCAGATGTATCTACCAGGGACAGAACTGTCAGAGAACCCAAGTATCTGCAAAGCTTTTCCTTTTGCTGGCTAACTACTGTAGGTCAGTGTTCTAGAAGATTCTTGATTAGCCTCCATATTCTCTGGATCTAAAGACTTTTAGGCCCTATGGCCTAGATTCTCAACTTATGGAGAAGTGGTTTATCGGTCCCTGGTAGCCATGGAGATGTGTCGCTCGGCTCTCTTCAAGAGAGATCTTGCTGTTTAGTTGTGAAAAGCAGTTCGGGGAGAGCCTCCATCTGCATCATGAGAAGCAGCATGAAAGCTGAGGCCACAGGCTTCCTGTGCTCTCCAGCCAGGGCCTGAGTACTGCAGAAGCACCATTTATGAGCAACGTGGGATTCCTCTAACAGACATTCTTGGTTCGGGGAGTTCTCTATTGACTGGCCAAGACTCCCCCAGGTCAACAGGTGATCTGAGGATACCCCTCCCCCATATGGCGGCTTCCCACTCCATTTTTCATAGGCCTTTCCCTCTTCCCTAATAAAGAAGTTTCCTTACTAACTCTCTTTCAGCATCTGCTTCCCAGAAAATCCAAATGACCCACCAGGGATATCTGAAATGTGACTCTAATTGGGGGTGCAAGTCTTTCAATCAGAGCCCCTTAGCCCACTCAAGTAGTGCTCAAGGCACTACTTCAGCCAACTCTCAAGCTCCCAGAAACACAAATTCCCCAGGGATATCCTTGAAGCTCTTCCCACCAGGCTCAAGAGGAGAGGAAATTCTCCTCTCCCCTTCCCAAAGGTAGAAAGAATTTAACAACACTGCTCGCCCCCCCCCGACCCCCCAAAAAACCTCCCTCCAATCTTTGATTTCTTCTTCTGCCTACAACCTTTTTAATGAGATAAAGTGCGTGGTCACGATGACTTCCCAGGCACCTTTTCATAAGCCCCATTTCACTGGTCCCACATCTCACCCTGGAAGTAGGGAGCTGTCACCTCTTATGCTGTTCTATGCCTGTGAGCTTGCCTCCATGGGACATAAAGAGTTGTGTTTTATCCTACTACAAAAAAAGAACATTTATGTCCAGAAATAATGGCTATCAAAAGCTTCACCTTCTGCTGCAGCTTGTAAAAAAGCAATTTATCTGATCTATATAAACCCAGTCAAATGTACTCTGTTAGGATCAATTGGAGGTATTATAATGTTTTCTCCTAGAGAATCTCTTGATTTCAAAAAGATAAGATTTTCAAAGTTACTAAGAGCTATTTTTGTCCTTCCCAGGTTTTCTTTAGCTTCTTTTTAAGTATGCATGTCCATAATTGCTAGGAGAAAGAATACTGAGAATCCAAAGCCTAAGGGGAAAAAAGAACTCCAACACCTTCAGAGGATTCTGGCCAAACATCAAACCAGTAACAACTCTGAGGTTCTAACTCTGTACACCAAAAGGCAGGATTTGGATGACTGGACAATTCAAGATGAAGCTCTCAAGTAGGTTACGCTCAAATATTTTACAGTGATCTTGAATCTCACCAACCCTCAGTAACATAGGAAACTAGATTAACGTTTTTATTGAAGCTCAAACAGTAACAGTGAATGTTAGCTTATTAGGAAAAAAAAGTTTTCCAAAGCCAGATCTACATCTTTTATTGTGATTTAGTCAATCACTGCTAATGCCTTTTGTCCAACCCCATTTATCTGCCCTTTGGGGACCTGAGGAACATGATCTATCAATGTGTTAAACATTGCCACCCAAACACACACATTCAAAGCCTTCATATGACCTTTCAAGTAATCAAATATAATTAACAAACACTCTGGAGTATTGATGTCCTTTACAGAGCAGGTAGCAGATCAGAAGCTAAAACTCTGATACTACAATGAACAAAAGAACAACAGAAACTACCTTATTTGAAGCTGAAATATGTCCAGTTAAAACAGCTTAAAACTCAAATCCATTAAAAAAAAAAAAACACCAAAAATATATGTTCTTTAAAATTGAGTGCTCAGGGAAACTCAAGTAAGGGAAGCTGAGGCTGTCTACAGAGGTTTCAAAGTCTTATTAATGAGCTTTTAAAAACCAAACAGAACAAGATCCAGAGGAAGAGTATTAGTAAGCATGTGATGCCTTCAACAGTCACCTGTTTGCAATGCCATCATTACTGTTAGACTTGCAGAACTAGTACCAATTTAGCCACCAGAGGAGAAGGGACTACGTTTGGTGGCTTCAATGGATGCTCCTCAGCTCCCCTTGGAAGGCCCGCTGCTCTAGCCTTGGCAATGAAACCAAAAAAAATTCAAACTGAGACATGACTTTTTAGGATGGAAAGTCTAAGGAATGAGTTGAGTGTTACTGGTTCTAGGTGCTGTCATGACTAAAAACGTCATACTACAGAGAGAGTGCTGCCAAGACCCCAAGAGCTAGCATGTAGACCAGAGCAAAGCTGTAGATGAAAGGGTAGCATCACGTTCAAGTCGAATGGAGCCTTAACTCCTACAAAAGCACCAATAGTGACGGGCAAGGACACAAAGCAGAAAAACAGAACCATGCAGCAAGTTGCAGAATGTATCTTGTGTACAGTACTCTTCCATGACAGGGTTTCTGCCAGTCTTGCAGGATTAGCCCCCTAACCCTGGTATTTGATAACCATCACTGATTTAAGGTAGGGACTCAAAATAGAATAGACTAAAACCACCACATATTCCAAACCTGGACACCAAGGGTCTCTTTTGCAAACCAGTAGTCTAGCTTAATAAATAACAGGAATCTTGTTCATTTGATGTGTGGAGTTAAATTTGTCAAGTGATGATATCATTCTTTGAATCCTACTAAAAATGTGTATTCCTTTTAAGAAAAGGTGAAATTACAAAAAGAAAGCAAAGTTCCATAAAAACAGTCTTTACAAGAAGGTAAGACATATAATTTTCATCATCCTTGGCATTAGACTGAATTTAATCCAATCTCCTCTTATACAGAGGCACACCCCGATGGCAATTTTCAAAGGCACTCATTAGACTGCAAAGTTAATAATGCTGACCAGCAGGAGTAGGGAAGACAGTGGAAGTTTTCCTACCAGTCAACATTATTGACCAGGCCAAAGCTGTTCAATTAGCCACTGCTTCGGCTCAGTAGCTCACAAGACGAATTTTGTGTCACAGTGCTTACACACCTAGAAAAGAAGATTAATTTGGGTAGTAACAGGACTAGAAGTACATAAAGAGAGTGGGGAAGGCAGTGTGTGTGTGCTTAATGAAAATTGTCACCATCATCATTTTGGAAAAAAGATTGTACACTGAGTACAAAATTGTATCCTTAGGGGGGAAAAAAAACTTGAGAAACAGCAACAACAACAAAAATTGGCTGTGATTAAAAGAAAATGGGGGGGGGGACCTTGTTATCTATACTGAATGCAGGATGACTGCCATTCTAACAGAGGATGGTTCTATCAAAAGTACTAGAAGAGAGGTAGCGTTTCTTTTTTTTTTTTAACATATCTAAATGATGGTTCATTAAAACCAGCACATGTAAATAAACAAATAAAACTATGTATACACATATGTATATATAACTTACAAAGAAAGAAATAGAATTTTAATTGTTCAACATTATTATAATCTTAAAAATATCCAAAAACATCCAAAAGAGTTAAGAAACAAGGTTGCAGGGCACCTGGGTGGCTCAGTGGGTTAAGCCGCTGCCTTCGGCTCAGGTCATGATCTCAGGGTTCTGGGATCGAGTCCCGCGTCGGGCTCTCTGCTCAGCAGGGAGCCTGCTTCCTCCTCTCTCTCTCTGCCTGCCTCTCTGCCTACTTGTGATCTCTCTCTGTCAAATAAATAAATAAAACCTTTAAAAAAAAAAAAAGAAACAAGATTGCAGTAATCAGTTTAACAGTTTTGCATTTGCCTCTTGCTTTCTGGCTTTGTCCACAGATACAAGTAACATATCGTAAATAAACTTTCTATTAAGGAATAATTTTAAACTCCTCAAAAAAGCTGCAGAGATAGTACAGAGAGTTCCTGAACACTCCTAATGACAACATATTATATTACTGTGGTGTTTTTGTCAAAACTAAGAAATCAACATTGGTCCATTACTATTAACTCAACTCTAGACTTCATTCATATTTCACTGTTCCTTCCACTAGTGCCTTTCTTCTCCTCCAGGGTTCCATTAACGGTAACATGTTGTATTTAGCATTATTCTCTTTCTCAGGCTGGTCTGGGAAGATTGACTTTTTTTTTTTTAAGAATTTATTTATTTACTTGACACAGAGCACAAGCAGGGAGAGTAGCAGGCAGAGGGCGAGGGAGAAGCAGGCTCCCGGCTGAGTAGGGAGCCCTACGAGGGGCTCGATCTCAGGATCATGGTATCAAAACAAAAGCTGAAGGCAGATACTTAATCAACTGAGCCACCCAGGTGTCCCAGAAGATGGACTTCTAATATGACCCCAGATCTGTGAGTTGTGAAATGCAAAGGAACTGCTGAGCACTCCTGTCTCATCCTTCAGGTTTTGGCGGATGCCTCACTTTAGTCTGGTTATGTCCCACATATATGACTGCCTCGATGTCAGGGATCTACCATCTTAAATCCAAGGCAGCTGCCATCTTTCACTGTTTTACTAAATTATAAATCAGAGACACATGGTTGGGCCCCTTTGGTCATATACGTATGTTTTTAGTAGATAGATTTTGTGAAACATTTCTTGATGTATTTTTCCTCTTGAGAATTGAGTTTTGTGATGGCAGTTTTTCTTCTCCTACCATTTTTCTCATCATTCAGGATAAGGGTGTTTCGACAAAACAAAAGGCAAGGTATACACCTCCATGAGGCAGGACTTCTAGGGAAGTATGATGTCAGGGAAGTTCCTACTTAATACAAAAAGGCAGCTGAAGCCTTTCCAGTGAGGGGGCAGCACAGAGTAGATGAGATTCAGAGAGGGTGTATGAAGAAAGAAGGCCTCAAGGACCTAATACTCCCAGGCCCTTAGATTTGCAGGGGCACAGGCATCCAGAAGACAAAAACTCGACATCAGAAAGAGGAAGATGGGGGAACAAAGAATTCACTGCTCAGCCTGCATTTTTGGAAGTGTGGCAGGCGATCCTGTTACAGTGCACTCCACATCGACAAGGGGAAGTTGCAGGTACCCAGAAATAGCGATGTGGTGTATTTAGGCAGAAAGAGGATCAGTAGTTCCTCAGATCCTGGGGATAAGGCGGGAAAGAATCCAGAGTTTCCTAGGTCCCCACTGCGTACACTTTTCACGGTGAGGTCATCAGGAAGGGGCCACAGGGGTGAGGGACAGAATCTTCCTGACGTGGGGATGCCCAGGCAGGTGAGAAGATGGGAGCTGCTATGAGGTCTCAGACGATCAGAAGCCCCAGTGACCGCAGAGGTGGGACCCACAGTCGTTGAGACGGGAAGGTGCCCTGGGAGCACTCACCAAGCATGGAAACCTCCGCTGGGATACGGAGGAGCAGAGACCACCACCTGAAGATTGACATCTCACCCAAAGTTAGGGAGAGAATAATGCTGCAGAGCAGACACTCCAAACCTAGCTGCCAGAAGGGCAGGTCACCTTGAGAAGATAAAGGGAAAAGGGAAATATCCAAAAACTGTAAGAGTGCTTTAAACTTGGAACAGAGACCCAAGGTTTGGCACTTCCTCCTCCTTTTCTCAAGTGTAAGTCATGAGAATTAGATCAGACAGAAGAAAATAAATTCTATACAGTATTCCCCACTTACGTGTAGGGCATACATTCCAAGACTACCCAGTGGGTGTCTGAAACCACAAACCATATCAGTTATCTATACATACTAAGTTTTCTTTTTTTTTTTAATACAAATACACCTATGTTTATTTATTTTTAATTTTATTTATTTGACAGACAGAGATCACAAGTAGGCAGAGAGGCAGGCAGAGAGAGAGGAGAAAGCAGGCTCCCTGCCTAGCAGAGAGCCTGATGCGGGGCTTGATCCCAGGACCCTGAGATCATGACCTGACCCAAAGGCAGAGGTTTTAATCCACTGAGCCACGCAGGTCAAACCACCCCGCCCCCCGGATTTTTTTATTTCTAATTTTTTCCATTTTATTTTATTTCTTTTCAGTGTGTTTAATTTAGAAAATAGGCACCATAGGAGATTAACAATAACTAGTAATAAAACAACTATGATACACTATAAGGAAAGTTACGTGAATGTGGTCTCTTTCTCAAAATCGCTTAATGTACTCACCCTTTCTATGAAGTCGTGAGAGGAGAAAATGCCCACGGGATGACAGAGTGGAGGACTCTGGCATGGTGACGTGGCATGAGGGTGCATGAGGGTGCGACTGGCCTTCTGACAATACATCAGGACGAGGATCATCTCCTTCCGGACTCGAGGCGACCACAGTTAAACGAAACCATGGATAAGGATGAGAGGGGCTGAAGGACACTGAATTGTAAGGCACTGATTTCATCCCCAATGCCTGTAGATTATGGTATTAAGATAAGCCCTTGTAGAATGAGCAGAAAATCCCTGCTTTGGGAAAACCCATCCATACCTTGTTCATTCTTCAATTCGCCTTCATGGAACTACCACGTTCAGTGACCAGTGACCTAACATTTGTCTGAATCTTCTCCTCCACTTAAACTCAGTGAGCCTGATTAGCTCTCAGGAGTTGATTTACGGAAGACAGAGAGCACGTCTTACTATTCTTTTAATGTCCTAACACTGCCCAGCATGAAACAGGGCAGCGCATAAATACGTACTAATTGACTTATTGATCGACACTCAGTAAGGCATGATGGTGAAGAAGGGATAACAAAAGGAAGAACTGAGATAAGGAGTCACTCTGCTCTTCCAGGATGTGGAAAAGGAAACTATTTCTGGAAGGTGATTTTTTTTTTTTTTAAATTTCTGCTCCCTCTGACTTAGTTATTCACTGTTACTGAAATTAATAACTATTAATCACAGGAAAAGGATGAGTCAAGTTAATTCCTCTGAACAATTCATATACACTGTACCTATTGTGATCAATTTTCTTTGCAGCAATTAGAAGTGAAAAAAGGTAACACTAAGTCTGTGGGATGCCTCCCCTCCCCTGGGGATATTGTGGTTCTAAAATAAAATACCTAAGTGGGCAGAAAGAGGGGGAAGAATACATGACCCCAAAGTATGCCTCTTTGGCATGTGAATTATTTGGAGCTGAAAGCAATTAAGGTCTAGCAGACTCAAGAAAACCTCTTCCCTCTCCTTTAACCACCTAGAAGAATTTAGATAGAACCTATAGCAGAAAAGGAGCTATTACAGGAGTTCACTTCGACCTGAAAGACCGATCTGTATGGCAGGGCACACTTCCAAATACCAAAATCTACCCTTCTATGGTCCTATGAACCTGGCCTCTTCCCTTTGAAGCCCCAGAGCCCTATCCCATCCCTAGGGATGGCATTCCAGCCCTTCAATGCCTAACCTGCCCTTAAGTCTCCTGTCTTTGGGGCTCCTGTATGTACAAAATTTGTCTTTCTCCTCTTCTTCTGTCTTATGTCAATTTAACTATTTGACCAAAGAACCTAGAAGGGAAGAAAGGAACAGGTTTCTGCCCTGCAGCTCCCACCAGGGTAGCTCTCCCGTTCTTATTTCAAGATCCGAAGAAAGCATGGTGGAATATGGCAACAGCTAAAATCCAGGTCTAATGTGAGTGGTGAAAATAAGGTCTGATCATCGCATGGTTGAATCTGTTAGAAACAATAATTATTTATGACACTTTATGCAACACCCTCCAAAGCATATGGTTACCTTATTAGAAATTAAAATTCATTTTCATATAAATCTCAGCAGGATATTACACTAAAATAACTACAGTGACTCCAGGGGACAACAAATAATTCAAGTTCGGCTCTTCTAAGGCCTGGCACTTATAAAATAAAATTTAAACTAATTCACGTGTAAGTAAAATGGCAGATTTGCAAAATGCGGACAATCTACCATAAGCATGGGCATAAATATTCTTTCAGTACCACTTTGAAAACATGTATAGTTTCACATTTTTCCCCACAAATTTCCATGGCTTGGTTTTACATTTTTCAACGTGAGAAACTTTCTGTTCATTAGCAATGTATTTGCTGTCCTTTCTTACTTTTAATTGTGGCTATTTAGAAAGCATAGCTTTTAGCGGACTGGCTTTCTGCTCTTCCAACCAGAGTAAAAAATAAATCAGATCACAGAAATAGGCATCTACTGTGAGCCTTTACAGACACCGACGCACCACAGACAGTTCTGCTCGAGCTCACAAAGGTTTAGTCACATTGCTTTTATTGCAGCATTTGGCTGTTCGGGGAATCTTCATGTTTTTTTCAGGACAGTGCTCAGTGCTTATTTTCAAAACTGGCCTGCTGAGTTTGGGCCATGATTGTCTTGGAGCGTGTGCTGTATGTGGGGGAAATAGGTGTCTGTGTCTCTAAGCCCAGCATCCAAACACTCTGCAACAATGACAGAGTAAACTGGACCCCTCAAAAGTTATCTTAAATAACCAAGGTATTATTTGTAAGCTACACAGAGGTTATATGACCGCCACAACTTATTTATCTTTCCATTACTCTCTTTGAAGAGATGGAAGAATATAGGAATCACATTTTGTAAAATTTTATTAAGGATGTAGAAAATGGTGATGCCTCAAAGGAAAAATATAACTAAAGGAAAATCCCTCTTGTTTCCTGTACTCACGAAATAGTTCTGACACCAAACGTGTGGATTTCCCCCCAACACACACACACACACACACACACACACACACTGGCCAACTCCCTGGACAACAGCTGGGTGTACCACAATTCAATTCTGACTCCGTCTACCTGGAGGTAGTGTTGGGTCACAAAGGTTAGGCTCTCGGTCATAGTGACTGATAAGCTATAAGTGAGGGAGTCCCATGACCCCTATCCTTGAGTTTGATAACTTGCTACAATGGCTCCCAGAACTCAGAAAAGTTCTTTCCTACTACTACTTTATTACAAAGGATATTTTAAAGGAAACAATGAGCAGCCAGGGTGCTGTAGGGTGAGGTCTGGAGGGGTCCTGAGCCCAGGAGCTACAGAATCCATGGAGTTTGGAGGGTGCCATCTTCCTAACACATGGATGTGGTTCTTATTCACCAACTCAGAAGCTCTCCAGATCCGTTTAGTTTCTTATGGAAGCTTTAACATCCAACCCCTTGTCCAGCTAAAGGCTGTACAGGATTGAAATTTCCAACTCTCTAATCATATGGTTGATCTCCCTGACAGCCAGACCCCATCCGGAGGCTATCCAGGAGCTCTTAGCCACCAGTCATCTCATTAGCATACAAAAAAGGCATTTATCCCTTTAGAGGACTCCAAGGGTTTTAGAAGCTCTGCACCAAGTGTTCCGGGAAAGAAGGACGGAGAACAAATATCTATTTCTTATTTAGTCACACTGATTCATACATACTGCTTTTGTTTTGTTTTGTTTTTACAACAAAGAATATGCTTTAAGACTCCCTTTGGTGGCCAATATAATGGACACCAGCAAAGAGCAGTCCATAGCAGCCATGTCTAAGTAAGAAGTGAAGGCAAGTTCCCTCTTGTGCTGCACCAGAAGTCTCACCAACATCCTGGCCACAGCCCAGGATTGCTATCTACTCATTTAGTCAACAAACAGGTAAAGGCACCAACCCCAGGCTAGCGAGTAACCTAAAGACCCTGACAGTCCACTGTAGGAATAACAGGTCACTCATCAGTCACAACATCACAATTATAGTAAGTGGAATTGTAGGTAGTAGAATGTATAAAATGGAAACTTAGTTGAGAGAATTTTGAAGTCTGTCTGGGAGAGTCAAGGAAGGCTCCATGAAAGTATATAAACTAAGCCAGAAGTATCAGTTAAGTGCTGGCCAGGCACACAGAAGAAAGGCATTCTAGGCAGACAGAAGCCCCTTCCCTAAAATCTAAAAGTACAGCAAGGCAATGATGAGCACCATGCCTTTACCTCAGTTTCTAAGAAGTGTTAAAAATGACAAGTCAGCTGGGGGAGCAGGAGTCATTCTGATCCAGTGGAAAGAGCCCCACCCAGCCGGATAACAGACATTCTCTTCCAGGCTGTACCTTTTACTCAACACCCTAACCCCCATCAGGCCAGAGTGGCCGCCATCTTGTTAGTGACAAATTACAACTCACACCCAGCTTCTTATCTTCTTTGGCTTACCTTTCCTAATCTAGAAGATGGGCAGATTGAGCCAAAGAACTTCTGAAGTACTACATTTCCAGGAAGCATTCATCCCTCTGGCAGAATGCCCTAGGCTCCAGCAACCTGGACAGCCATGAAACACGTTAAGAATCCAATTTAAAGGAAAGGCCAGAAATTAAAATCCCAGACCAAGCAAGAAATCCAGAAACGCTGTCCTCTTTGTTAGGTAGGAGTACAGTAATTGAGCTCACATTTAAATGAAAACAGTTTCCTGCCCAGCCTCCTCATCAGCACAGCCCTGTTTACAGAGCTGCCCCAGGAACTGTTTTTACTTACATATTCAGCAGCCTGTAACTCGGAATTAATAACCTTGCACATAAATATCTTTGTCTTCATAAAAACGTTATTGGGTTAAATAAAAATATTTGTAGCACTTTTTTTCTGCACCCTACCTAGGCTTTGAAGAACAAAAGAAAGAGAGAGTGTGCTGTGCCCTTTCTGCACAATGCCTGTCACCTTGGGAATGTGATTCTCCTCAAGTACAACACTTCTGGGGGAATGAAGAATAAGAGATGAGTTTAATTTCCTTCTGCCAAATTAACTTCCTCTGCTACTGCGAGGAATGTGCATAATGATAAGCTTGGAGAATGGAAGCCAGAGTGGAGTAGCAAGCATCTTTCCCACAGCAGGTACTGGTTCAAGAGCAAGTCCCTCCTCCGGCCAGGAACTAGCCATTCATGTCCTCCCAAGTGGTCAGTGCCAGCACCAAAAGCAGTTTCCTGCAGCCTGTGCCAGTTTCTTCAAACACTCACCCTGAGGCAGATGCCAACATACTGGCCTGGCCCAGGACACCTCCTCCACTGTCTTTTCATTGTCATGTAGGGCAAAGAGCAAAGGATTTGGGAATCAAACCAACCTGAATTTTTCTTCTGGCCCTGACTCTAGATAGATTGGGCATGTGACTTCAATTTCTCAGGGCCTCAATTTACGTCTCCATAAAAGGGAAATAGGATCAGCTACCACACAAAGTCACTGGAAAAATTAAATAAGAGCGTCAGTATGAAGATTAGAAGTCACATAATGAAGGTTAATTTACTTTGCCTTTCCCTTCTTGAGAAAATACACTTCAGAAATCCCAGTAACAAACAGTGGGTTTATACAGCCAGCCCAGCCCATTGATCTACAGGAACAAAGACAGTATGTTCCAACAAAACCATCAGCTGCCAGAAATGCTGGTATCAGAAATAATGGGACAGTGGAAGACATCCTAGAGTATGTTCCCATGCAGTAGGCAAGACCGTCCTCACCTTGGCAGGGCATATGGCACCAGGCTTTCTCACCAGACCAATGGTCACTTGGAACCTCTCTGGACAACTTAAGATAATTCCATCTCTAAAAAGCTGAAGTTTATCTGGAAAAGCTAGACCTGTTGGGCAAACACTGGAGTTGTCTCTCAGGTATAGTGGTTTGCCCAGGAGACCAGCAAACTGAGAAATCCAGGAGTAGAAGGCACCAGAAGATGGGCATGGCTGAGGAAGCAGCTGGAGACATGACAGAGAGGAGAGTGCCATCGGATGTTGACCAGGACCTTCCCCTCTTAACCAGAATCAGTCTCAAAGCAGAGGACAGAAAGAACTGGGTGCCAGACTCCATTGTCCAGGTTCTTCTACCCCAATACTACAACTCCATTCCCCTCCCCTGTCCATAGAAGTGAAGGATTACAGAGCAGGGAGACACGATGAGGTGTTTTGACTCATTTGCTGGGAGAAATGCTTTTTCTAGGTTGGTTTTTAAGAACTTGAGGGTGCTACCAAAGAGGAAAGACTGGGAAACTATAGTTCTTTTGGATCTACTTTTGTGATGGACTTAGTAATCTTATCTCTGAACAGAGGAGGAACAAGACTGGAGAGAAATGCCAGGGTAGAAAGAACAGCTAGCCGAAGAGCATCTCACACTCTTGGTGCTAGCATGACAAGAATGTATGCTTCCTAGGCGTCCAGTAAACGCGTGAAAGGTAACCAGACTTGAGCCATTTGCGCTGGACCACACGCAAGAGCTGCCAGTTGAGTAGAGACCAAGGCAGCACCAGACTGTCAGAGTGTACAGCTCAAAGAGGAAGAAGAAAGGGAGTGGCAATTAGCTAGGAGAGGCGAGGCAAGAGGGGATTACCATGTTTGTTCGGGACACAGGCAATGGGAGGGAGGGCCTATGGGAGACAAAATTGAAAAGCCAGGCTCTACTCCCTCAGGCTAAAACTTGGGCAGTGCTAACAAGGAAAGAGAAAGTATTAAACTAGACAGGAGATTCCAATCCCAAACTAGACTGGGCTTTTAATACACAGACGTCTCCAGAAAGCTAAGCAGTCTGCCCAGGGTGCTGTCAAGGAAAGAACTGAGGGCAGTGACTGGAGCTGCTTTACACCCCAACTGATTTCACACCATCAGCCGCCCAGATGCCTCTAATTCTCCCTCACAGTGAATGAGTTCAAGGCCTAGATAGAAGGTCAAAGTCAAGAAGGCAGTGAAACACAAAACATAGGAGCAAAGCAGGAGAACCAAGACAATTAAAAACTGCTTCAAAGCCCAGGCCTGGTTTGGATGGATCACGCTTTTTGCAATGAGTCTGCGAACCAACTTCTTTCTCCAGCACCGAGCTGGAAGATGTCCCTGCCCAGGGATGAGGCCCACCAGTTTTTCTGCTGCAACCAAACCACTGGAAGGACAGCTCCTGCCCGGGCACCCCAGGCTTCATTCATCTCCCAGACATTGAGGATGAAAGACGACAACCCATCTGTCTTCCCCGCCTCTTCAGAAACTGAGGAAGATCATCAATGAGAGGATTCTGTGTCCCATACCCCTGGGCATCTACCCAGCCCCACCACTCGTCATCTAAGGGAGCACAGGCAAGTGACTCAACCAGCATTCACTTCAGCACTGTGAAGGGGAACTACCCTTACAGATGGAGACACCAAGGCTCAGGGAGGTCAAGCACTTTGTGCCTGAGTCTAAAGGGCTAGCGAGTGGAGGAGTCCAAAGGAGAACACAGATCTGTTGAACTTCCAGCTCTGTGTGGAAGAGAATCCAGAAAACGACAACCCTCCGTGAGATGTGCTGACAACTCAAGAAGTAAAAGCTTTGGATAAAACTATGTAAGCATTATGAGCTTAAGATCTTGCCATTATTATCTACAAACAGATGATAATAGGGCTTGTGGGATGGAATTTGTGGCTATTTACTGACCATGTTAGATCATTCATTTCTGACTCAAATGACTAATGTTTGCTAAGAAGGGATGTTACGTCTGAAACACAGTCCATCCCTATGCACTACGATAGCAAGCAAGGAAAAAATAGCAAGAGGGAATTTACCAAATTAAAGAAACATCTCTTTGAACAACAGGGGATTCCAAATACCAAAGCAGAGAGACAATACCACAATGCATTTACAGTCTCTAAGGGAAGTGGAAGTACAACTCAAGCCCGGAGGCTAAGCTGGGGACGGTCACCAGTCTTCGAGAGCATAGGCGAATCCCCACCGTTGTTAGACCTCTGTTTCCTTAAGTGGGAAGCATGGATCCTGGTTTTCAGAATCAAGAAGTCACTTCCTGGGTGCCACAGTGGTTTGAGCCTCTGCCTTCGGCTCAGATCATGATCTCAGGGACCTGGGATCAAGCTCTTCATCGGGCTCTCTGCTCAGCAGGGAGCCTGCTTCCCCCTCTCTCTCTGCCTGCCTCTCTGCCTACTTGTGATCTCTGTCAAATAAATAAATAAAATCTTTAAGAAAAAAAAGTCACTTCCATAAAATACTCTATGCCTGGAGGAGGCAAGAACTCCATTATATTAAAAAGTCTTAAGCACTGTTCAAACCCTTTATATCTATTATGTTACCCTTAGAACAATGGTGTAAGTACTATTAGTATCCCCATTATCTAGATGAGGAAATATGAGGTACCAAAAAGTGGAGTAACTTGCTCAACATTCTCAGCTAGTAATCGGTAAAGGAGAGATTTAGACCGGCACACTGTCTCCAGGGCCCATGCTGCATCTATTTTTATCAGGTAAGAGTACCTATAACAGAAGACAAACTAGTTGAGGAGGCTTACCACGGGAGAATAAGGATTAGAATGTGTCTAGAACAAAAATCTACACTCATTAAAATGACTTTGGCCTTTTTCATTAGAACAAGGCAATGTTTCATCCCTATGGGGTTTCTCTCTTATCTGTTAAAAAAGCCATTCTGAGTATTGCCTACCATATGCCAGAGATTGTAGGAGGCAAATATTGCATTATGTGTTCTGCAGTTGTCTTCTGCATTAATTCTTTCGAATACTTACCTCTTCAATCTGGTTAAATATTTTTTTACTAATTTTTGAACTTTATATAGGAAAATGCTTTTATATATAATGCTATGAGGGTGAAGGTTATAAAATTGGAAGGATAAAAAGAAGAGCCACATGACCAACTCTGCATTTTCTGATTCTCTTAGAGAACTGTATGTCCCTGTCACTGTGGTATAAGGCCTGTGTGAGGTCTACAGTCATCTGCTCTATTGAAGTGGGCCTAAGAAAGGTAAAAAAGTGAGTGAATTTCTAGAAGAGTGACTCTCAGAGTGTGTTCATGCCATCAGGAAGGAGGAGGAATACTGTCTGAGAATCTATGACAAATCATCAAGCTGTGCCCTAGACCAATTCCATCAGAAACTCTGGGTAAAGGGCCCGGCTGTCTGGCTCCAGATGATTGTGATGGAGGCTGGAGTCTGTGAGCCCCTGGCACTGGCAACATCAGAGACTTGTGGGTCCTTGAGCAGGTCCTGAAGATTACAGCTGCCAAAGGCTCACAAGGAAAAGACAGACAAAGACCAACAGGATAAGCATCTGTCAATTAGGGGAAAGGGGGCCAGTGACCAATTTATAAGTGCTCTATTTCTGGATAATCTGACCTTCATCTCCATCTGGAATGTGCACAGTCACCTCCCCAGGAGAGAACAGGACATGGGGAAGACTGTAAAGTGGCAGAACATGAAAGGAGAACAGTCCTGTCCCGATCAAACCTCTACTCCTTTGAAACCAGCTCGAAGCACCGCATGGCCTGCTTTCCTGGGGCTCCCTGGCTTTCGGAGGAGAGAGCCAGGTGTGTTACAAGAAAATGAGCAGAAGGCCAACCGCCAGGCTGCAAGCTGTGCTTTAAGAGGCATTAAACCAAAGTCTCTCCTAAGTGCCCTGTAGGACAGAGAAGTCTGCAAGCCCAATATGTCCCACAGAATGCCAGAATTGTGACTTTTTCTGATTCAGATTCCAGCTTCCTCATGCCAAGGAAGGAAAGAGAGGTCAAAGAGAAGTCCCTCAGTAAATCCGCACAAAACAATGGCAGTAAGAGCCTGGCGCCGAATCCAAAAGGCTCCTTCTTCCCAGGAAAAGGCATCATTTTGAGCATGGACAGGGAGAATTTTGCAACGAATCATGGCTCCTCCTTTGTTCAATAAATATGTATGGCCCATTTTACTAATTACATAAGCCTTATGGGCAACAAAGTCAGGTATAAAATTTCCTATCTTTCTAGTCTAGCTATGATTTCACTGCCTAGTGGGACTTTAGCTTAGAATTTATTTCTACAATTTTACTGTACTTTTATATCCTTGTATGTCCTCTTATATTCTTCAAACGAAGCAGGATATAGCCAGTGAAGAGTAACTCTTTGACCTCATCCTCCTCCTCCTAATGGCACATCCACTCTTCTCATTCATAGGAACTCAAGGCTACTAGTGTAATCATTCTGGTAAGCTGACTGGGCAAATCCCATTTTAAAAAAGTATGTTACTAATATTCTTCCAGTAAATGGAGCTGACCTAAATCAACCCAGAGTCTTGAAGAAACCAATGTACCTGGAAGAAAATCACTAACTTAGCAGTACAACATGGGTTTTAATTCATTCAGACCCAATCTGAAATCAAAGAGGGTTCAAGTATAGATACTATTTGGAGAAGAAATTTAATCATTGAGTCTTAGTGACCAAAGCAAGTTAATGTACCTTCAAAACTAAGCAAATTACTCCCATCTCCCTGCAAATGGCCCATCATCATAAATGCTGGCCATTAAGGTGACACGTGATTCTGCACGGACCACCAGGAGGACACAGGATGGTGATGACTCTTCACTAATGAAGTGAATGGCATCTAGCAACATTCATGCAGGTGCCCAGCCCAGGCTAAAAGAGAAGAGAGCCATAAAGACGAGCAAAAGGCACAGAGAACTTCCCAACATCTGTGAAACATAATGTGTCATGTTCTAAGGGGAGAAGAAAGGGAATAAACTTCATTTTTAGGTTTTACCATGTATCAAGCCCCCATACAAGGTGGTTTATTGCATTATTACATTTGATTCCCACCTATGCAGAATTACTAGTGCATTCTCCAGATGAGGGACCCAAAAACCTGGAGAATTCAAGTAACTGACTTAAATCAGGCAACTTAGCAGCAAAAGTAGGATATAAATCCAAGTGCCTGGCATCGGAGCTCATGCTTTTTCACTAAGAGATCCAGTTATTTGTTACCTGATATGACTCCTTATTAGGTGCTAGGGATCAATGTCTGGGTGAGGGCCGAGGAAGGGGGGAAAGACAATGAATGAAATAATCAAAAAATCATGCAAACAAATGTACAATTAGCACTATCAGAATACAACAAAGACTGAGGGCCCCAGGAGAGTAAACATTGGCAATGTGACCCAGGTGGTGAGTTCAGCTGAGAAGGTGGTCACTGATCTGCCATCTGAAGAAAGGGTGGTCGATAACAACGTCCACATTATAAGGACTAGCAGAAGGACTAGCACATTGTCAGAAGGAAACAGCAAATGTGGGTGCAGAGGAATGGGGAACACAGTGCAAAGTGAGATGAGGTGAGAGATGCTGGCGGTCCCTGAGCCCTGTGATAAGCTGTTAAGCACACACGTTTCTCGTTTGAGCGATGGGAGCCACATACTAAGACTAGGGAAGATAGCACCTTCAGTTTTGCATTTTGAAAAGATTCTGCATGCAGCATCCATAGCCAATTACAGCCAGAGTGAAGGTAAGAAGCTACTGCCACCATAGCTTCTTAAACCAAAAAAAAAAAAAACAAAAAAAAAAAAAAAAAAAAAAAAAAAGAAAAAAGGCTGGGTCTAGAAGGAGTCAGGGAATGTGAACAGAAGTGGATGGATTGAAAAGACACTCAATAGATAACATCAAGTGAACTGGGTGATGGATTAAAGAAGGTGAAGGAGAGGAAAGCATTAAGGATGTCCCATAAATCTGTGGCTTGTGTAACAGGAAGGCTGGTGCTATCATTCAGAGACAGAGGAAATACGCAGAGAAGAACAGGTGTTCCAGAGGAAGACAATACACCTGTTCTGGCCACATTGCATTGGAGGTGCCTTTGAGACATCCAGGTAGAGCTCTCAAGAATGTCACTAGACATGCAGGCATGAAGTTTAGACAGAGATCTCGGCGGGGGGTCCATCGTAGAGGTGGTAGTCATTCATCCATCGGGGTAAACAAACAAAGCACGACACAGGTAAGAGGCAGGGGAAGGAAGTAGGGAATGAACACAGACGACATCTAGGAGCAAGTCTTGGGGCACTCCATCACAGAATGGCTGTGGAAAGAAACATGAGCCAAGAGGGAGCAGGAATTCCAAGGGTCAGGACACAGGAGCATGTGTCTTCAGAAGCTGCAGATGGGGTGACAAGTGAAAAGGGCAGAATGCTATGGCGGGGAGTAATTTTAAAAACCACAGTGGATGAACACCTACAGACTGGCAGAGGCTCAACAACTTGTCCACAACCATAAAGCTTAAAAGGAGCCAAGCCAGAACTGGAGCCCAAGTCTTTCTGATGCCCAAGTTTGCTCTCTTCCCAACACATCCTGCTAAAAACAATGAAAATCAAGATCGTGTCTTAAAATAACACAATTAGACTTGAACTTCTCTAAAGGTTGTGTCTGAAAAATATTTACCAAAACAAAATAAATTATGTTTTTTTTTTTTTTCACTTAAGAGATTTAAATGATTAATCAGAGAAATCCTGTAAGGGGAAGCTCTGCCCTGTAAAATAATTTGACTAACCAAAAACCCACACACAAACTACTTTTTAGAAACAGCAAATCAGGGGCGCCTGGGTGGCTCAGTTGGTTGGATGACTGCCTTCGGCTCAGATCATGATCCTGGAGTCCCGGGATCGAGTCCCACATCGGGCTCCCAGCTCCATGGGATGTCTGCTTCTCCCTCTGACCTCCTCCTTGCTCATGTTCTCTCTCACTGTCTCTCTCTCAAATAAATAAATAAAATCTTTAAAAAAAGAAAGAAAGAAAGAAAGAAACAGCAAATCATACTGGCATATTTCTTAAAATCTTCCTGAGCACTTTCATGACTGTTATTAAAATTCTGGCTTTTTTTTTTTTTTTTACTTTTTTTAAGTCATCCCTATACCCAATGTAGAATTAAAATCCCCCAACCCCAAGATCAAGAGCCGCATGCTCCACTGACAGAGTCAGTCAGGTGCCCCAAAATTCTGCCTTTCTTTGCTGGGCAAAAGACTTTACTTCCTGTTCTGTCCCTAGTGACCAGATGACCTTGGTCAAGTCATTGGTAATATCCTGTTAGCTCATAGCAGCATCTTGTTCAGAGTATCATTCCACCCAGGCAACTAAAGCACCTTGGTATTGCATCACAGAGCCAGATAATAGTAAAGGGAGAGTCAAATCTAGTTCTCCTAAATCTTCATTCAGTACTTTCACTATATCATCATTTTCAACCATATCATTTTTACAGTTTCCTCATCTTCAAAATTGAAAAAGCATCACAGTAGAGGACAGGTCTTATCTTTTCCTCCCCAGAATCTATTCTTACACTTCTGATGAAACACCCTGAGCTTCTATCTGGGCAACCATCACTGCTCTTGGCCCAGAGGACTGAAGGAGGTGACCGCTACTGTTCCAGGCATGGGACTGTGCCCAGGCCTGGCTAATCAGGACACTGTGAGTGGTTCAGGGCCAAGTATTAGACCCAAACCAGACCAGTGAGACCCAACTCTTTGACTGTTGCTAAAATTAGTGGGATCATTTGGAAAGACAAGCTTGAAGCTGGTGGTAGCTATGGAATAGATCTGCCTGTGAATAACGACAAAATCCACAGAGAGAGTCCTGGTGACGTTGTTTGTGCCCTGGATCCAGCCTGACATGAAGGCAGATTTTGAATTTTCAGTTCTTTTAGTTCATCAATTTTCTCTGCTCACACCATTTTCAGTTGGGAGTTCTGCCACTTGCATATCAAAAACATCTAATCAGTACAATCAGCACACTTCTACATCACCACACGTTCCTTAGTTCATGGGTTTCTTAGAAGAAAATTCTCTGGCTGGCACCTCAATCTATCACACATCGATATTCTCTTAGTTTACTGCTATAAGGAAACCAGGAGTGAAAAATAAGGACAGGGCCAAGGCAAGAGTTATAGACTTAATTCTGTCAAAGGTCTAATGATTCTTACAAATTATTCATAAAATTAAGGCGGCAGGCCTAACATGGCTCTGTGCCATCCAAAGACGAGAGGCACCCACTGGGCACTGTCCATGACCACAGTTAAGAATGTGAATTGCTGGGGCACCGGGGTGGCTCAGTGGGTTAAAGCCTCTGCCTTCCGGCTCGGGTCGTGGTCCCAGGGTCTTGGGATCGAGCCCTACATCAGGCTCTCTGCTCAGCAGGAAGCCTGCTTCCTCCTCTCTCTCTCTCTGCCTGCCTCTCTGTCTACTTGTGATCTCTATCAAATAAATAAATACATAATCTTTTTTTTTTTAAAAATAAAGAATGTGAACTGCTTATCTTCTACCACTCACCTACGTATAATTCACCCTCTAGGTATAATAAACTCAACAGTATTTGAACATCACATCACACCTTACTCAACAACCTATTTTCTGTCATACCCATTTACTTGGAGAGAATGGAGATACCCACAGATAAGCAATTCATAGTTCCTATTGAAGTTTTCTTCTCAACTTCTGTACACCCCTTTAAAATCACTTCTGAAAAGAAAATAAAAAAGAATTTGATAAACAAGTTTCAAAGTACAGATGCCTTTCCTTCTATCTGGCATCTTCTTTCCTCCACAGATGCTCCACAAAATCTGACTTAGCCACGAAAACTCAGTTTCAAGCATCTTGTGTCATACAGAATAGTGGTTTCCACATATAGCTAGCCAGAGTTTGCTCCAACAACAAACAACCCTGGTATCTCAGTAGCTTAGATAACTAAATTTAATTCCTGTCACGTGTCCACTGCAAGTCCACAGAGGTCCCAGGTCACTGCACTCCTCAGGGACCCAGGCTGCCAAAACAGTCCTTATCTGGGACTACTGGCTGCTAATGCCAAAAGGAAAAAAAAGTAAGTGTTCTCACCCAGCAGTTAAATATTGTGGCTTGGAAGCTACATGCATCATTTTTGATTATACCTCCTTGGCTAGAACTACGCATCCCCTGGCAAACATTTAGTACCTAAGAAGATGGCAGAACCAGAAATATCTGGCAACTTGCTCTGGCAACCTCCAAATCCCAAGGTCTGAGAACTGCAGAGTCATTCAACAGTCAGACTATGCCGCAGGGCATCAGAAATGCAAAAGGGGAGAAATAAATAATAAATAAATAAAAATAAAAAAGAAATAAAAATAAAAAAGAAAGAGGGAGAAATAAATCTGAAGACAAACTAATATGTAATATTCTCAAAGTTCTTAAGCTATCATTCTGGAAAAAGTTAAGAATTTCATAGGGCCTCTTAATGCTTATTTTATAATTTTATTCGAAAATGCTAAATTACCTAAGGGAGGCATACATCACAAACTTTTTGGTGGCTAGGGTCTCTATAAAAATTTCCCTCAGACAGGGGAGGGTCCTGGGAGACAAAAGCCTTCGCAGAATTTCCCAGGAGGTTCTGCTGCTCGGCCCTTTGGGAACCAGGACAACAGGAGCGTTTGCGTGGCTCAGTTGGTTAAGCATCCGACACTTGATTTTGGCTTAGGCCATGATCTTGGGGTTGTGAGACTGAGCCCCACATTGGGCTCATGTGCTGGACATGGAGCCTGCTTCAGATTCTCTCTTTCTGCCTCTCCCTCCTACCTTCTCAGGAAAAAACAAAACAAAAAGAGAAAAGAAAATACATACACACATACACACACACACAAAGGATAAAAGACTAGGTAAGCAAGGAGCTGACCTAAAGGTCACTTCCAGCCCTAATCTTGCCAGGATTTACAGCCTTATCTTTAAATGAGAATTGTAGGGGGTGTCGCCCAGGTGGCTCAGGTGGTGATCTCAGGGTCCTAGGATTGAGTCCCTTATCAGGATCCTTGCTCAGGGGGCAGTCTCCTTTGCCCTCTGCCTATTTCTGCCTGCCAATCCCCCGTCTTGTGTACTCATTCTCCCTCTCTCTCTCTCTCTGACAAATAAATAAAATCTTTAAAAAATAAAAAATAAATGAGAATTGTATGATCTACTCTATAGTGTAATAGGACCATTAGTTAAGATGATATATATAAAAGCACTCAACGCCATGTCTGGTGTGTCAGAGGGAATATGAGTCCCTTTCATTGTAGGCTTAGCACCTAGCAGAGTACACAAAATCCAGTGCGTAATAAATGCAGGAAAAGGAAGGGAGGGAAATCAACTATCCAAAACACTGAAAAACTCAATGACTCAAATTATTTCTTTTAAATCATTTTTTAAAGATTTTATTTATTTATTTGACAGAGACATAGAGAGAGGGGACACAAGCAGGGGGAGCGGGGGAGGGAGAAGCAGGCTTCCCACTGAGCAGGGAGCCTGATGCCATGGCTAGATGCCAGGACCATGAGATCATCACCTGAGCTGAAGGCAGATGCTTAACGACTAGCCACCCGGGCACCCCCTCAAATATTTCAACTTTAAATCACTGGATATTCAGAGAAACACTTTCTAAGCAAGATGCCATGGAGAGTACTAGGAGCTGGGGATGAAACAATGAGTAAGACATCCTCTGACTTTAAGGGGTTCCCATTCTTCCTTTGCTGTGTGTCACTTCAGAGAGAAAGACCACATCATGAATAGGGCAGAAAACGTCCAAAGCTGGGTTGTCAAGTACACACTGCTAGCATGCTGAGTAACAGACCGAGAATCAGTGCCCACGTTAGCCTGCTGGCCTTGCCAGCACCCCCCACGCGAGGGGCCTCAACCAAGCAGAAGTCCTACAACGAGCAGGCCCATGTGCACGCTCAGGCCAGAAAACAGGTTCGAGAATTCCAACCAGATTCTTCAGTAAGAAAGGGGCACCCAGGGGTTCTAAGATGTTCTCCTCACACAATCAAAAAGCCCAATTAACCAGAATAAGCCCTTCTCTGAACACGTCATTAATCAGATTCACTGTACTTTCAATATTTACAACTTCAAGGTGCCTAGTTTTAAGCAGATGTAATTTCAATAATTTCATTCCTTTGGGAAACATTATAAAATATGCTATTTATATAGAAGATAACACAAGCAGACCCAGTGGTGGGATTTTCTTCTAACACAACACAAACAACACACACACACACACACACACACACACACTATTCCAGTCGGGAAAAGTTGGTACTTATTGTTTCTTATACTTTTAGTTAATGACATTTCCTTTTACAGTAACATGGCTTGTTTTTTCCAAAAGAAAGCCACATATTTATTATGTTCTGTCCTGTACTAAATGAGCTGAAGGGAGATTTATAAAGCAAATAAACAAAGATTTACAGTTCCTTTCGCAGAGCAGCTAAAATTATGGAAAAAGTCATTGACCTTTCAAGAGAAGAACTTGGTTGCGTCAACCAGAAATGAAGCGCACAGAAGAGGTTTCCAATTAATCCTTTAATTTAAATCCTTCATCTTTCTCCAGGAAACATGCTGGTGGGGGAAGGGGAGGGCATTAAATCCCATTCATTCTTTCTGAACTGCAACTATCTGTGGCTGTTACAAACAGTGTGTCCCATCACATGCTAAGCATCAATAATGCTGATAATAATTAGAAAATCAGGGGACTGGCAGGATTAAAAAGTGAAAGGAAATGGGGCAGACAGAGAAATGGGAGTAGCTGATTTTGCAAGGTAATCTAGAGAGGACGATGAGGCAGAGGACTCCTGCGTCTGGAGGGAGGAAGAAGGGAAGGTCAGCAGGAAGGCAGACAGGTCTAGGTGGAGAGTATTCAGGAAATTCTCCACAGGGAGAAACTGGGAAAGGGATCTAGGAAACAGGCCTGAATCTATGACAGGGGACCTATTCCTCAGCTGCATAGCCGAGGATCAAGAGACTAGTGCTCCCCAACTGTTCCCTACCTACGATGTCCAAATAATGCTCCAAGGACCCACTACAAGGAAAGAAAGTAAAAGCAGACAACATTAAAACAAAACTCATTACAGCTAATAATTTTCTTGGAAACCTGCTTTCCGTTTTTGTTCTTTCTTTTTTTAAGGATTTTATTTATTTATTTGACAGACAAAGATCACAAGTAGACAAGAGAGGCAGGCAGAGAAAAGTGGCAGGGCAGGGGGTTGGGGTGGGAAGCAGGCTCCCTGCTGAGCAGAGAGCCCGATGCAGGGCTCAATCCCAGGACCCTGAGATCATGACCCAAGCTGAAGGCAGAAGCCTTAACCCACTGAGCCACCCAGGCGCCCCTCTACTTTTTGTTCTTTTTTTTTTTTTAAATGGATATAAATACTTCTGAGATTAGGGCTGTGGGCATACCATCTATTAACAGTGTAATCTTGGGCAAGTCCATTACCTTCTTTATGGGATATGGGAATAACAGTTCTTAGCTTGTACAGTTGGGAGACCAAAGGAAACACCCCCTGTAAAGGCTCAGCACACTGACTGTCAACCGAATGGGGGCACTCCCATCATCATCTGTCCACCGCAAGGCTGAATTAGGTCTAGAGAAATGATGTGGTTTGGTACAGAAACAGCCAGACGGGGCTTAGGAGGTATAAGAAGATACAGGTTTAAGTACAACATTTGAGCCTCCATTCCCTCCTGCAGGGAAGAGAATCAGGATTATGGAATCCCAGACACCTCACTGTAATACTTAACTAGCCAGGTCACCTCAGTAAGCCCCTTGACTTTTTCTAGCCTCCGTGCCCCATCTGTAACATGAAAATAGCAGCATTTTTATTAGGGCAAAATATGAAAAAGATGAAACAGCATGTAAAGCATTTAACATAGGAACATGTAACATGTCCTCAATAGCAGCAGGAGCGGCAATTCTTACAGTCCATGCACCCATTTATGCACTTGACAATGATTTATCCAGCAGCTGCCAGGCGCTGGGCGAGGCTCACTGTTAGCAACTCCACAATGAAGGACTCAAGGAGAAATTCCTGACCCTTCCGAGCCTGAGCTCCACGCTAAGAAAAGCGTCTTGTGTACTTCAAGTATTCAATAAACAATGTACATTTTATGAGAGGACAACATGGAAAGAGCCATTAACTTAGATTAAGATTTCATTTAAGTGGGTTCAACACCGGGCTGCAGGTCCTGGGCACGCCACTTCACCTCTCGGGGGGATTTGTTCCTTGGTCTATAAAATATTCTAAGAATGAGAATCCATATTTTACGGGAGTTCACAGGAGATTAAAGAAGTAATGTATCTTAAAGCTCTGTCTAAACGACAATGCACATACATGCTTAAGGGTCACATATTAAAACATGATACTCGGGGCACCTGGGTGGCTCAGTGGGTTAAGCCTCTGCCTTCGGCTCAGGTCATGATCCCGGGGTCCTGGGATCGAGTCCCGCATCGGGCTCTCTGCTCAGCAGGGAGCCTGCTTCCCTATGT